>NW_004955456.1:14248276-14305807 GCF_000276665.1 Chinchilla lanigera
GCCGAGCCTCCCACGTGTGCCCAGGCAGCCGCCCGGGGACAGGAGACGCCGAGCCCGCCGACCGCTGCCACCCGAGTCGCCGCCGGGCCGGGAGCCGCCGCGGCTACAAGATCGGGGCGGGGCTTTTTGGAGGGCACGCCCAGAAGGCGGGGCGTCGCGTAGCGGGCACGCCCCCCTCTGGGCTTTAAAGGCGCCGCGCCTCTAAGCAGCGCTTGGGTGTCCAAGGGGTCCCGGGAGCGGATGAGTGACCTGGGCCGTCCTCTTCCTTTCCCATTCGGTTCTTTCCGTTCTGCTGTGGCCCAACCTCTCCCAGCGGCAGAATTGACGGCGGAAAGAGTCTTGCCTACACCCACATACTGGGTCGCCTCTTTTCAGGTGGACAGAACATGTCCAAGGCCTCCGTGCTTGGGGAAGCCTCGGCTTTATGCTCAGTGCTGGTTGAGAGCAGCCTCTGCCTCTGCTGTTTGTATGTGAGTTCGGCTCCCCTGTCTGAGCCTCGGTTTCCTTTGCTCACTTCTGCCAAAGGAGTCTGCTGCAAAGCTGACCTCATGGCATCTCCTCAGCAGTCCAGGAATGTTATTCCCATTTCCCAGGTGGGGAAACTGAGGCTCTGAGAGAAATGAGCTACTAAGGGCAAGGGCATAGGGCTACTAACTGTCCCGTTTGTCTGACTCTGGACCCCATACTCCTTTCTCAAGGCCACCATGTGTGCCTCCGGAGGATATTTCCCTGCCACCCCACCCCAGGATGCCCCCTTGAGGCCTCTGGGACCTGCTTAGAATTGGCCACTGTTCCTGGGTAGCTCTGCAAGTGAAACCAAGTGCCACTGGCTGGCCACCCAGGTGACCATGTGGAGACTGCCCCAAGCCCTTTCTGTGCCCACCTCCTGTGCCTGGGAATCCCTAGAGCCCTTGGACTCAGGTTCTACATGAGAGCCCAGCCCAGCGCCAGTCACGGGACAGGACGGTGAGAGAATGAGCCAGTGACCTCGGATTGCAGGGAGCCTGGGAAACTCCCCCTGCCTTTGACAGTGGCCTTTCTAACAGTGCTGCAGGGAAAGCCGTGTCCATGTCACAGCTGAGAGGCTCAGCCTCAGAGCGCTCAGGGGACACGCTCGGGTCTGCACAGCTCAGCAGGCTGGGGGCTGGCAGTCAGGCTTCTCCCTTGCGCGAAGCTGCCCGTCACCACCACCAGAAGGCCACCTGCTCGGCACACCTGCCTGCCCACCTGGCTCAGCACACCTGCCTGCACACGCTGGGGATGCGGGAAGGAGTTGGCTGGCCATGGTGAGAACATGGGGCAGGCCCTTCCCACACACGCCTGTCATTAGCGCTCGCTCCCCTGAACCCGGCGCTAGAGCCAAGAAGGGACAAAGAAAGACATATGCTGCC
This sequence comes from Chinchilla lanigera, assembly GCF_000276665.1. Lineage (NCBI taxonomy): Eukaryota > Metazoa > Chordata > Mammalia > Rodentia > Chinchillidae > Chinchilla > Chinchilla lanigera. Next base: position 14,249,668 of record NW_004955456.1, read on the forward strand.
CTGGCACGCACCCAGCCCCTCCCGCTCCCAGAGGGCCCCAGAGATTGGAAGCCAAGGGATGGGGAGAAGCCGCCCGCCCTGTGCCCAGCACCCAGTAGGCTCTCAGTCTGCCCTGAGCTGTGAGAAGTGCAGCTGCAAGGAAGACCTGGAACTTCCCAAGCAGGGAGGGCCGGGGGTGGCCCCTTTGGAGGTTCCCGTATGTCAGCGGCCAGTGTCCATGGCTCCCTTCCCTGTGATACCAGCAGCTACCCAGAGCCAGGGGCCACATCCTTTCCCTCCTAGCAGCACCAGAGGCGTGGGGCATGGACCAGGGAGAGGCTCAGCCCTGCCTCACGGGCCGTAACCAAGTCCGTGCAGGGGGCTCCGGAGCTGTCCTTGTGCTGGCAGCCGGCTTCGGAGGCTCAGGTGCTGGGGACATCCGCTGCAGGACTGGCCTAGGAGCCTCGTTTTGTAGAGTCCGGGCCCTTCCTCTGGCAGCCATGGTGGGGAGGGTGCCCCAAGGGCTGTGGGATGCCAGGTCTGTCACCATGGCAACAGCTAGCTCCTGGGAAGCCAGAGGTGGGGGGTGTGGACCAGCCCCGCCCCCATGCAGATGCTGCCTGGGAGAGAAGAGGCCTCTTGGGCCGCTTGCCCACCCACCCGGCTTTGTCACTCGATCCCACTCTTTACAAAGGCGGAACAATACCCTGAGCTCTCACTGAAAGGGAGACTATGAGGAGGGCTGGGGGCGGAGGAGGGAGGTCACCATCAATGCCCATCCCCACTCCTGGTCCCCTGGGCCCGCCCCGCCCTGCTCCTCCTCCTTGGCTGATGCCTCCCTTCCTGGGGGCCTTGGCTGGGGAAGGGGCATCCTGACCTGTTTCCCAGCCTGGCCCCCTGGAGGTCCTTCAGGGCTGTGCCACCACTCCTGGCCCACTGGACACCCCGCAGGGTAAGCTCTGCTTCCCCTTCCTCCCTCAGCTCTGATAGCGCCCCTTGCAGGACCACCCTGGGCACCCTATGCCCTGCCGGCCCTGATGCCACCTCGGTACCTCAGGGCCACCAGAGCCTCTGCTACCGTGCCTGTCTCCCGACAGCTGGGGGCTCTTAGAAGTCACATGCCCCTTGGCATCTGAGCACCACCCTTGAAGCTGGCACCCATAAATGTCTGCTGGTGAAAAGAATGTCAGAACGAGGAGGAGGGGCTGTAGATGCTTCAGGTGAGGTTGAGATTGTCCTTGGGCGACAGAGATGTCCAAGGGAATGATTGGGGACCAGGAGAACCACCTTGCAGCTCCACCATGTGCCCAGGACACCCCTCAAGAGGGGCTGTCGGTGGGGATGGGGACCTGGCAGGTGTGCCACACACTGGCTTCCTGGGCAGGGGCACACAGAAGCCAAGGCTGTGTCCGGGAGATGGAGAGAAGCACGCGTGTGCGGCTCCGTGCGCTTGTGCGCTGCAAGGTACACTTAGGTACACTTAGGTTACCCCTGCACACAGCTGGGCAGTCCTGGGCAAGACCCCCGGATGGGGCTCAGGGAATGTACCCCTCTCCTGCAGCTTGGGCTCGTCTTCTGACTCAGTTTCCCTTTATAAGGATGTCAAGGCCTGAACTATACTATCTGTGTCACCCTACCAAAGAAGTGTTTTTAAAATTCTTCACTAGGGCTTTGATGGTTTTCACAAGAAACTCCATGTTAAAGGCGAGCAGAGAAATAAAAGAAGCAGCTTTTCCCCATTTCCTATTCTTGCCCCGTGGTAACTTATATTGAGTTAGTGTCTCTTTGGATACTTTTCGCTAGATTTTATGAACACACAAACCCATAGAATGCAATCCTTATGTTTTCTTTCTCTTATTAAAATAGATATGCTGAGTCTGGTAATGAATGTGTGTAATTCCAGCACTCAGGAGGCTGAGGCAGGAGGATTGCTGTGAGTTTGAAGCCAGCCTGGGCTACATAGCGAGTTCAAGGCCAGCCTGAACTGTATCACAAGACCCTGTCTCAAAAAAACAAAACAAAACAAAACAAAACAAAAGACTTGGTGCTGGGTTTATTGCTTCTCAGTTTTCTCACCTAAAAATCTATCCGTGGATAGTTGCATTGGATCTCCCAATAATGGGTGGGGGGAACTTAGCTTGGGAGTAGAGCGCTTGCCAAGCACACCCAAGGGTTTGGATTCCCCAGGATCACCAGAATAATTAATAAATAATAGCAATTTCTAAATATATTTATTTATTTATTTTTGTCGTACAGGGTATTGAATTCAGGGCCTTTGCACTGAGCTACACCCTCTTCCCCACTCCCCTTTAAGGGGGAAAAGTTTTATGTAGCTCTGCCTTTTTTATTTTGACACAGGATCCTATTAAATTGCCCAGGTTGTGCTCAGACTTGGGATCTTCCTGCCTCACCCTCCCAGAATGCTGGGGTTACAGACACACCCATATTACACACCCCACCATGCCCAGCTAAGAACAGTAATGTAGGGGTTGAATGCTTGGGTGCTCACTGTAGGTTTTGTTCCATTCTTTTTGTGTGTGTGTTTAAATTTCCATAATAAGGTGATTTTTAAAAGCTCCCCTCATGTATGTTTTTCTGTGTCAACACTCAAGGATGCAACTTTTCTTTTTAATAGCCACTTTGATTTCCACAATGTGGATTTGTTATAAATTACTCAGCTACTTTCCTGTGGACAGACATATGTTGTCTCTGATATGATCAATATTCCCTACACAGAGGGAAACAGGCATGTGTATCCAGGGAGAGCAAATCTGGCCCTCAGGTTGTTTTTGTAAATAAAGTTTTATTGGAACTCAGCCATGCATATTGGTCTACATATCGTCCATGCTTCCTTCAAAGCTACAGTGGCAGAGCTGAGTTATGACAGAGACCACAGAGGCTGCAAAGCTGCAAATATTTACTCTTTTTTACATAAAGTTTGCTGACTCCCAAATGAACTTGTGGTTTTATATCTGTAGCACAGAGCATAAAAATTCAGATTGCTGGGTCAATGAGTATGAGTTTTTTAAAGCACTGCTGAGGGAATGCTTGATGATTTACGATGAAATACATATACACAAATATACAATTTTTGTGGTACTGGGGATGGAAGCCAGAGACTCTCACAATTTCCCTACCACTGAGCTATAGCCCAGGCCAGAATTTACTTTAAAAAAAAAAAAAAAAAAAAAAAGATGGTGAGGATATTTATCATTCCCCAAATTTCCTTCCTCTCCACTCCTGGAGTCAGGCTGTCACTGAATGTATGCCCTGTCACTATACATCAGTATGCATTAGTTTTATATAAATGCAATGTTAATGTGATTTGTGTAATTTTTTTCTTTGTGGTATGGGGGATTGAACCCAGGGCCTTTGCACTAAGTTAGAACTTCAGCCCTCTCCCCCCTTTTTTGAGACAGGATCTCACTCCGTAAGTCAGGCTGGCCTTGAACTTGTGGCAATCCTACTGCCTCAGCCTCCCAAATGCTGAGGTTACAGGTGAGCACCACCACGTCCAGCATCCCCAGCCCTTTTTATTTTTTATTTTGAGACAGAGTCTTGCCAAGTTGCTAAATTGCCCAGGTTTGGCTGAAACTTACAATCCTGCCTCAGCTTCCCAGAGGGCTGTGATTTTGTGAATTGCTAATAGCAGGCTTTTTGTGTGTGTGTCTTTTTGAGACAGGGTCTTGCTACGCAGTTCAGGCTGGCCTTGAGCTCACTTTGTAGGCCAGGCTGGTCTCGAACTCACAAGGATCCTCCTGCCTCAGCCTCCTGAGTGCTGGGATTACAGGTGTGCACCACCACGCCGGGCTGCTAATAGCAGGCTTTAACTGCATTTACTCTATGCCAGGCAAGGGCTGCTCTGGGTCCCCTGCAGGTCACACCACACACTGGGCTGAGTGCTGGGGATCCAAGATGCTCAAGGCCGTGCATGCTCAGCGGGAGGCACAGGATAGTGACCCAGTGGTGAGCGCTGATGTGAGATGAGACAGGGAAGCCTTGGGGCCACCGTCAGAGCCGGTTACCCTAGCTGAATCTCAAAGCCACGCGGGGCCGGAAAGGGCGGAAAGGCGATCTAAGGGGGAGCCAGCCGTGGCAGGGCCTGGGGAGGAAGCGGAAGAGTCAGCGGCCGCCCCTCGGGGCTCACCCTGGGCACCTGGGCGCCGTGCAGAGGACGTAGGAGAGGGAGCGCGGTGTAATGTTGCACAGAGCTCTGGGGGACAAAGGACCAGCGCGGCGCTGCCGGGCCGCGGGATCGGGACCCGGCTGCCGGGAAGGGGCGTGGGCCGCGCCAGGGCCAAGGCTGCGGCTCGGGGGAGCCCGGCTGCCCGGGACGGGCGGGAGGCGCGGCCGCGCCTGAAAGCGGCTTTTGTGCAGCCAGGCGAGCTCCTGTTTCGTTGACGTTGGAACCTGCTGCTTATTTATCCAACTCGAAGGGAAATTCAGCAGCGGCTGAGGGGAAAAAAATAACTTCAGCTGCCGAGCGTGGAGGAAAGAGGCCCCACTGCCCTCCGCAGCCCTGCCCAGCCCAGAGGGGCCCAGGGCCCCGGCTGGCAGCCCCGGCAGGAACCAGCCCGGGCTGCCCGAGCTGAGGCCCCCTGGCCCCGGACCTTCCCGCCCCAAGGCTCGGGGCAGGGCTTCTCCCAGGGACAGCCACCTTCCTCCTGCCCAGGCCAGCGCCGGCCCAGCAGGCCTCTCTCTCTGCCCGGCCTCTTCCAAGGTCCCTGGGGTGTTCTGGGCTACTCTGCCCTAGCTGGTGGGCCCCAGCCCCAGCCCCAGCCTGGCCACTGTACCCAAAGGAGGACCCTGGCGCTCGGCCCACCCACGGTCAGAGCGCAGAAGCCCAGGGAGGACTCTCAGGTGGAGGAGTGACCTCCAGCAGGGCACACGGGGGCCCCCCTTGCTGGGGCAGGCGCAGGCCGGAAAGGGTGTGGGCCTCCCGCTCTGCCCAGGCCTCCTGCAGGCACAGACAGCCCTTCCCCATGCCCTCACCCTGCCCCAGGGATGTGGGCCCGGGTGCACTGGGCGGGTTCCCCCTCCACTGCCCTGGTTTGCCCATGACTGTGGCCCAAAGCAGGGAACCCGCTGCGGGTGTGGCTCCCTGCCCTGCGCTCTCGGCTGCTATTGTTATAGGAGATGGGGCGGGGCCAAAGTTGCTGGTAAAGTGAGCAGGACCTGCCAATTTAAGATCCCAGGGCAACGCGAGGACCCCGTATGTACAACATCTCGCGAACTCCCAGGAGATGTGGACGGCATAAAGGCGAGCAAGCATCTTGGAAAGCCGCTATCATCCTGGTTGAGTTTGCAGGGTACTCTGCTATTGAGGCCAGGTTCTCGCTCTGGAGCTGGTTTCTCCCATACCCATTTATCCCGCACTTTTCAAATAAACTTTTTAGCAGTTTTTGGCTTTGTCTTATCCAAAAGGCAAGAAGAACCTTTTGATTGACGAGCCATTTCTTTTTTTTTTTTTTTTTTTTTTTTTGTTTTTCTCGGGTACCGGGAACCGAACTTACGACCTTGCACTTGCCAGGCAGGCACTTTGCCGCTGAGCTAAACCCCCAATCAAAAGAGCCATTTCTTTACAAATGCCGCCTATAACGCTATGCTGTCCTATAATGCTATGGTGTGAGTGTGTCCCCTAAAAGTTCATGTGCTGGAAACTGAACCCCCAAATTAATATGTGTGTGTGCATGTGTGTGCACACACACACACGTGCACACGTGTCGCACTGGGGATTGAACCAAGGGCCTGGTCGGGTGTGGTGGCCCACGTCTGTAATCCCAGAACTCAGGAGGCTGAGGCAGGAGGATCGCTGGGAGTCCGAGACCAGCCTAGGCTACAAAGTGAGCTCAAGGCCAGCCTGAACTGCATAGAGACCCTGCCTCAAAAAGACAAAAAGAAAAAAGAACCACGGGCCTTTGTACTGAGCTACATCCTCAGCTCTTTTTATTTTATTTTGTTTTAGGGTCTTACCATATTATTTAGTTGCCCAGGCTAGACTTACACTTGTGATGCTCCTGCCTCAGCCTCCCAAATGCTGGTGCAACAACAAGCAGAAGCACCGAAAGGACACCCAGGATTTGGAGGCAGATTTATTTTAGGTTCATGGGCACTGACTGGAATCATTCCCAAAATCTCAGGCCCTGATCTCTGGTGGTTTAGGGCTTATGTGGGATAAGCAAGCAGGAAGTACAGAAGCAGAATGGCTTGTCAATTGGAGATTGGTCTATACAATGTGCATCACAGTGACCAGCCCTTTCTAAAAGACAAGCAACCTTAACTGGAACAGGAACTATTACCTGGGTAACTAAGAAACTGAAGTATCCTGGCTAGGGTAGCATTTTCAGTTACACTGGGGTCACAGGCATGTGTCACCATACCCAGCCTCAAATTCCTGTGTTCAGAATATTTGGAGGGAGACCTTGGGCGGTGATTAGCATTCGATGAGGTCATAGGGTGGAGCCCTCCTGGTGGCATTAGCGGCTTTAGAGTGAGTAAGAGATCCAGGCTGGCTCTTGCTCTGCCTCCTGGCGTCACTGTACCGCAAGAAGGTCCACCAGATGGGGGCGCCGCTCCTGAACTTCCCGCCCCCGAAAACCGTGAAGGGCTCTTCTCCATGAAGGGGTTCAGACACAGCTACAGACAGCCCTGGCGTGGGCACCCTGGCCTCTGCGCTTCGTTGTTCATCCACCAGCACATCGCAAATCCCGCCTCGCACCGGCTGCCTGCAGCCCTCGCCTCTGCTCCAGCTCCCCAGCTCCGGGGACACTGGCACTGCGCTGGGGTCCGGCTCTGCAGCCCTCTCCCCAGCAAGCCGGGTTTCCCTGTCCCGCGCCTTCCTGGGCTGCAGGACTTGCTGAAGCCTCCCGGGGAGCCCTCCTGCCTGCAGCATTGATCTGGACAGGCGGTCACCCCGCCTCTTAATTCCTCGTTACCCCAGTGCAGGACTCGCAGGGGCCTGTCCAACGCCCCTTGGTCCTCGATCTGAACGTGTGAAGGCCACGTGGGGCTCTGTGGTCGCCCTTCGTCTCCTGCCTCCTGTACCTCCTGAGGGGGAGCCAGGAGTAGCCAGGTGGGCGGGACAGGCGGGGGCGGGGGCGGGCCCAGGGGCACAGCCTCCTCACAGCACCTTGTAAAGTGGCCCCTGGCGTCCCAACAGGACGGGTTGCGTTTTCAACAACATGGCCTTGGCTTCTCCTTCCTGTCACTCCCACCCCATGATTTGGGGGTAAAGCCATGTCACAAGTTGTCATCCGAAGCCGCGCCTTCTTTCTTTTAATCTTTCTTCTTTGAGTTCTAGGGATTGGTAATTTGCAATCCTCCTGCCTCAGCCTCCTGGAGTGCTGGGGTTACAAGTGTGCACTTCTACACCCGACGTTTACTCTTTTTAAGTAGAAATATGATCTAGCGTTATCTTTCAATACCGGCTGAGGATTGGCTCCAGGACCTCCCCCCACCCCACCCCCCGGGATACAAAAGTTTAGGAATGTTCAAATTCTTTGTGTCAGAGGCATAATGTGCGATCCCTCCAGAAGCTTCCAAATCATCTCTGGCTGACTCCTCATACCTGCCACGATGTGACTACTATGCAAGAGCTGTTAAGCCAAATTTCTTGAGGGATAACAAACAAACAGTCTCTTCACGTTCAGGCCACAGGCAGTTACTTTCTGAATGTTTTCCCTCCGAGGCTGGCTGGGTCTGGGGTGCAGGGCCAGCATATGGAAGGTGAACTGTCTATAAAATTCATAATTTATATACATGCAGTGCTCAGAGCTGAACCCAGAGACTTCACGCTGAACTACATCCCCAGCCCTTTATTTTTTTATTTTTATTTTGAGACAGGGACTAAGTCACCAAGTGCCCAAGGCTGGTCTCCAATCTAAGACCCTTCTGCCTCAGCCTCCCGGAGTGCTCAGATTTCAGACCTTTGTCACCATGCCCAGCTTATCTTATACATTTTAAATAACAAACATTATGCTCTGTGCAAACTTTATATATGAGTTTAAATATAAGAAAGTGAAGCCTCATACTCTCCCTGTCTCTGGAAGGAGCCCCTGCGGGCAGTTGGGTGTGTGTCCCCCTAGACTTATAGACTTGGATCCTCATACCTACTTACAAATGAGGAGGACTGGGGTGCTTTTATTTATTATAATTAACTTTTTTCTTTCCAGTACTGAGCATTGAACCCAGGGCCTCATGCTAAGCAAGCGCTATACCACTGAGCTATATTCTCAACCCTTTGTATTTCTAATTTTGAGATAGCATCTCACTAAATCACTAGGTTGAGCAGGCTGCCCTTGAATCTGTGATCCTTCTGCCTCATCCTCCCAAATAGCTGGGATCACAGGTGTGTGCCACCATATCTGGCTATAAATAATTTTTTTTTTTTATTTTTTATTTTTTTTGTCTTTTTGAGACAGGGTCTCGCTATGCAATTCAGGCTGGTTTTGAGCTCACTTTGTAGCTCAGGTTGGTCTTGAGCTCACAGCGATCCTCCTACCTCATCCTCCCGAGTGCTGGGATTATAGGCGTGTGCCACCATGCCTGGTTTAAATAACTTTGTTTTAAAATTAAGCTTATTGGTACATTTTAGATATGAATGATCATATTCATCATAGGGAATTTGTACCTGTACATGATATACTTTGATCAAATAACTTTTTAATGAAAATGATACTTGGGCCGGGGATGTAGCTCAGCGGCACAAGTGCCTGCCTGGCAAGTGCAAGGTCCTGTGTTCCTTTCCTGGTACCAAAAAAAGAAAATGGTACTTCCATCTTTTGCTTGCTTTTTTCATGAGGTATCACTTATATTAAAGTGCACACATTTTAACCCGAGAGCAGTGGTGCACACCTATAATCCCAGCAGTGAGGGAGGCTGAGGAAGGAGGATTGCAAATTTCCCCTGCCTGGGCCATTTAGCAAGACATTGTCTCAAAGTAAGAAATCAAGGAACTGGTAACATAGCATTTTGGGGTTCCACCCCCAGTACTGAAAAAAAAGTACACGTTTTCAGTGTTCATTCAGCATGATGACACCCCAGACCACGAGCCAGAGTGTACCCTGTACCCCAGGGGGCTCAGTGACCCCCCAGACGCCAGGCTATCCTCATTGCTGCTGCCACACAGCCCGGCTGCGCTGTCCATCAAGGTTGCATGGAGCAGATCCTTGGGAACTCACTGGCGGGCGGGTGCGTGCCGGCTCCGTCACTGCAGGCCGCTCTGCCTCCGCGTGTCGGGGACAGAGGCGCCTGAGTGTCCCTCCCCACCGATGGCGCGTGGCTTTGCTCCCAGTTGGAGACAGGCTGCTTGGAACGGTCTTGGACTTGCCTTTTGCTAGAAACCCAGCCGTGGATTGTCGGATCAGAGGATCAAGAGCTAAGAAAGTTCCAATGGTTCAAGGCAGGATAGAAGAAAGAAGGGCAGGTAGAAACGAGACAAGGAAATTGTAATTTTAAAAATTGGACTTTTTGGTGTGCAATTTTGCCTTTTTCATTTCTTCTAAAATTTTTATTTATTTATTTATTGGTACCAGGAATCGAACTCACGACTGCTTGCTTACCAGTCAGGAGCTGTGCCGCTGAGCTATATCCCCAGCCCTTAAATTTTACTGCACGTTTCAGATATGTATAATGATCACATCATCATAGGGAATTGAACTGGTACATGATCTAGTCTCTCTTCTTTTTCCGCCAATCCCCTCCCTTCCTTTCCATCCTTCTTCCGCTGCTTATTTACAAAAGCTTTGTTTCCATTTTTCCTGCTACTCTCTTTTTTCTTTGGCCTTCTTTCCTTTCCTTCTCCCCCTAAAATTGTACTTTTTTTGGTACTAGGACTCGAACTCAGGACCTTGCACTTGACAGGCAGGCGCCATGCCGCTGAGCTATATCCCTGGCCCCCAGAATTGTATTTTTTTTAATTTTTTTTTTTGTTCAAGAGATAGTCTTTCTGTGTAGGCCAGGCTGGCCTTGAACTCACTATGGAGCCCGGGCTGGCCTCAAACGCGAGGGGATCCTACTTCAGCCGCCCAAGTACTGGGATTACAGGCGTACACCACCACACCTGGCTAAAAATTATACTTTTCACAAAACTGGACCTCCAGGATACAGTAGAGTTACCAAGGTTACGGTGCCCTTCTCACCTCTAGCCCGGGGGTAGGGCTCCTCACCCCTCATGTCCTGCTAGTCTTAAAGATACCAGAAGCCCATACACTTGGTCTGGGTTTCCTGATAAATCCATAAATTCCACTTCCACTCTCAAAGGAGCCGCTATGAGCCGCGTACTCTATCTCCTGACTTCAAACATACTCGGTTTGCATTTTAACCTCGGTGATAAAGGCACTTGTTGCTTTAACCGACTAATGGGCAACCTGACCCTAAAGAAACACACATGAAGTAAATGATAAATAATTCAAAGAAATAAGCACCTCCACGTGGCATCTGTGTTGAGGACACCCCAAGGCCACGGGGCTCCCCCAGCCCCTGACAGAGTGCGTCTCACCCCCCGGCGCCCCGCTCCGAGCCATGTGGCTTTGTTCTGTCTAAGGAATCTGCCTGCGCTGCTGTCAGGTCTGCGGTTTTTCTCCGTGACAAGTCAAGAGCCCGCTCTGCGGGGTGAGTTAGGTCTCTGTTGCCTCTCTCTGGACTCTTTCCAGGGATGGTTCCGTGCGATGTGTGATAAGAAGGAAGCTGTCACTCCACCCTCCCCACCTCAGAGATCACTACTCACAACTTTTCAGTCCTTTTTGTACTATGGTATATATATAAAAAAAAATCCTAGCACTCAGCACTCGGGAGGCTGAGGCAGGAGGATTACTGTGAATTTAAGGCCAGTCGGAGATACATGACAAGACCCTGTTTCAAAAATAAATAGATACAAGAAAGGGCAGAGGAACAGCAGTTTCTTTCCTCCCTATCCTCTTTGTCCTGGAGCGGGGACACTGTCCTCCTGCCTTTGGATGTCAGAGTCCAGGCTGTCTGGCCTTTGGACCCTCGACCACATCAGGGGTGCCGGGTTCCAAGGCTCGCAGCCTGGGATGAGAATTTCACCACTGTCTTCCTTAATGCTGAGGTGTTTGGGTGGGGACTGAGCCGCCAGCACCGCAGGGCTCCACGCTGGGGGCAGCCTGTTGCAGAGCTCCGCGGGCGTGTCGGGGGGGCCCATTCCTCCCACAGTGCTCCTCTCGGGGGCTCTTACACATCCGGTGGCTGCTGCCTCTGAGAACCTGGGCTACCGCGTGGCTCCTTGCACAGGACTGCCTGCCACAGCCTCTTGTGCTGAGGGAAGCTGTAGGTTCTTGTGTTTGTTCCTAGGGTTCTGACCTGGCTGGTTTCTCACTGCCAAGAGGATAGACCATCTTGGAACTCTTCATGTGCTCTGCTCCCAGGGGGCGCGCTGTGTGGTTGGGGGGAGCTGGGGATTGAACTCAGGACCTCCAGCCTGCTAGGCAAGAAGTGCTCTCCCACTGAGCCACATCCCAGTTCTCTTTTCTTTTTTATTTTGAGACAGGGACTTTGAGCCCAGATTGGGCTCAAACTTGCAATCCTCCTGCTTCAGCCTCCCAGAGTGCTGGGATTTCAGGTGTGTTCCACCAGGCCTGGCTTCAAATACTTTGTTTGCTGCCATAGCTTGGGTCTGAAATGTCCTCCAAGGGTCTATGCATTAAAGGTGTGGTCCCCAGCCTGTGACACTATCAGAGGGCAGGGTGACCTTCAGGAGGTGGGGCCTAGTGGAAGGAATTTGGGCCACTGGAGCCAAAATAAACCTTTCCCTTTATAAGTGGATTGTCTTAGGCAATGGTTACAGTGACACAACGCTGACCAACACATTTACTGTTAATTACCATATTTTTTTTAATTTGTAGGAAACTTTCTTTTCCTCTTATGCGCTTTTCTTTTTTTATAGCAGCCTGTTCTTGTTTCATAGCAACACTGAGTAAAAATCTGCAGAGCAAGGAAAATGCCAGCCCCAGTGCATCAACAGGGCCCATTTTTAAATCAGAAGAGAGAAGCTTGGCCTACTGTCACTTACGTTAGTGTACAAGGAAGCAAAATAAAACTGGGCTGGTATTTAGGATAAATATCAGAGGAGCACGGTAAGGTGACAGCCATACTCATTAGGAGAGGGGAGGTTGTTACGCTTGGGAGGCCCAGGCAGGGCACTAGGGGGCAGTGTTCATGTTAAACAGGGTGAGGACACACGGCTGTCCCATTTGAGGACAGGATTTAGTTTGAACACTTCTTTTTTTTTCTTTTGTACTGGGACTCGAACTCAGGACCTTGCACTTGCCAGCAGGCTCTATGCCACTCAGCTGCATCCCAGGCCCAGCGCTTCTATGCTTGTATCTTATATTTTACTATTTAGAAAGGAAAAAGAGGCTGAGGGCTTAGCTCAGGGATCGAACGCTTGCTAAATGTGCATGAAGTGTAGGTTCAATGCCCAGCACCAAAAATGAATAAACTAAGATGGAGAATGTAGATGAAGACTGCAAAGCAAAAGGTGAGTCCTTGTCCCTTCTCCTCCCCAGAGTGACCCGCTGGGCGCACGCAGATTCCTTTCCTTCTGGATGCTTTTCAGCCACTGGTGCCCCTCTATCTACACACAGGTACAGGAGGGGAGTTTTCCTTCTTTTTTCTAGCAGTACAAGGGATCAAACGCAAAGCCTTCACAGTGAACTACATCCCCAGCTCTTTTTTATTTTGAGACAGTCTTGCTAAGTTGTCCAGGCTGGGTTCAAATTTGTGATCTTCCTGCCTCAGCCTCCCAGATTGCTGGGATTATGGTGGGTTACACCACCTGAGTTTTCCTGTTTCCCTTAAACAATTTACGTGTCATTTTGGAAGCCGGCAGCTGTATGCATGTGGATCTTTTTCCTCTTCCCCTCCTGCCTTTGTCCTGCACGTGTTTATTGAGCATGTGTTTACTACGGCCACATTCAGGGATGGGGAAGACAGATCTGGCCCCTGGCAATAGCAATGATGGTTGGGGTGACACACACCCAGTGAGACTGGGCGAGGTGGCATCAGGCCTTGGGAAGGCAGAGGGGAGCTTGGAGGTGGCAAGGGCCGGGCCTGGCCGTGAGAAGTTAGGGGGCCCAGGGCCGGGCGGCTCGGGGGGCTCCTCCCTCCAACCACGCTGGCCTGTCAGTGCCAGGCGGGCCCTGGGCCATGACTAGGGGCAGAGAGCGACAGCCTGGAGGGAGTGGGGCTGGGGTCCCCACTTCCTGTCGCTGGACTTCGCCCCATTCCAGGGCACCCTGGAGCTCTGTCTTCCAACTGAAGGATGTGTCACGAGAATCCTCGCTGCGTTCCGGGGCTGGGGACCCTCTCTCCTCTGCCCCCTGCCCCCTCTCTCCCCTCCACAGCCAGCTCCCTCAGCTGGGGGGCAGGGCTGCCCCCCGAAAGTAGCCGGACGTCTTTGGAGACCTTTAGAGGGGGGTGACATCATCAGAGCTGCACTTAACACCCGGGGCCCAGGGGAGGAAGGATTGGTGGAGCCTTGTGTAAGTGGGCAGTGGCGGGTGGGCGGGGGACAGGGCCGAGGGAGGAGTGATGGGTCCAGCGGGACACTGGCATCCACGGTGGGCAGGGGTCAGCTCCCCCCAGCCGCTCTCACAGTGACATCACCGAGTCCAGCCTGGGTCCTGGTGCCCCTGCACGGTACTGTCCTGACTCAGCCTCGGGCCAGCTGCCTGGCAGAAGAGGGGACCCAGGCAGGGCGGCCAAGGGCAGGGTGGCCCTCTTGAGGGCGGGATGTGCCCATGAGAAGGTGGGGCACAGGCTGAGCCCCCTGGGGTCCTTCCCTCCAGCTGGGCTTGCGGGTCTGTGCCAGGGCGCCCCGGAGCTGTGCCCAGGGCCGGCCCCACGCGGGGACCCCGCCTCACTCCTTGCCTGGCCTCTGCAGCCTGGTGCCGCCCCCACAGAAGCGCTTTCATGGGGCTGCTCCCCGCCTGGCAGCCTCGACCTGCGCCTCCTTCCTGCCCGGCCTGCTGCTCCCCAGCCCAGCTCCTGCGGGCGGCCGCCGGCGGCACAATGGGGCTCCTTGTTCCCGGCCCAGCCTCTGGAATTGGCCCACTTCCTGCCCAGGCTGTGGGGCCTTTTCCAAGGTAAATAAACAAACAGAGAGAGGTTGAGGCCTGGGGTGGAGAAGGGGGCACTGGGGTTTTCCTCCCCCCCCCAAGCCCCACAGCCATAGCTGTGGGGCCCCGGGGGCAGGACAGGAGGGTTTCATGGCCCCTGCGGGGTCAGGGCCTGTAGGTTTGGGGCCCTCGCCCAGGGCTGTGAGCGGGGCGCCCCCCGCACCCCTCAGGGAAGCCCAGGGCAGCCAGGCAGCCCTCGTGGGGACACAGCAGCAGACAGGTGGAAAGGGCTGGAGGCGGCCTGTGGTGTCCTGGACCCCAGCCCAGCTCTGCCACCTTGGATGGCTGTGACTGCAGGAAGGGAGGGAGCGCCCTGCAGCCGGACACAGGTTGGCAAGGGCTCTGCCGAGGTCTGGGGTCCACTGTCCAGCTCTGCCCTGGCGGGGGGCTTGAGTACCCAAGTCTCCATCTCCGGGGCTGCGGGCCCGGGTGCTCCCTGGAGTCGGGGTGGGAGCCGAGTCTGTGCGGCCAGCTCCCCCGTCCGCGGGCTGGGAAGAAGCCTCAGCCAGGAGGCTGGCTCTCTGTCTGTACCATGCGGGCGGTGAGGACGGCGGCGCCCTCCAGGGCTCAGGACTGGGACGCGGCCCCCACCCACCTCCGCCTAGGCTCCTCATCCATCGGGTCCAGCCGGCCCGCCCTGGGCTGCTGCGGTGAGAAGGGCGTGGGGCGGGAACTCAGCCCTCACATGTGCCCTTTGCCCGCCTGTCTGACCCCAACCCCGGTCCTGTAGAGAAGACTCATCCAGCCTTCATCCGCCACCCGTGTGTCCCTCGTCCTGCCCATCTATGTATCTGTCCTCCATCTGCCCTCTACCCACCCTCCCCCATCCTCACCCCATCCGTTACCCCGTCCATCCTCCCTCTGCCGCCTGTTCTCCGTCCACCTGCTGGAATCCATTTCCCAGCTTCCCAACTTCTGACCTAATCCTTGGCCTCTCTCTGTCTCTACCTCCCCACCCCACAGCCCAGATCGTTCCTTTCTTCGAGTCTTCATTCTCCAAGCGCTTGCTCCATCCTGGACTCTTTAGAGACAGGAAAAAGAAAGGAGAGGGGTGGGAAAGTTGTCCTTGCCCTGGGGGCCCTTGTGTGTGGACAAATGGGGGTCTGAGGGTATATTCGAGAGATTTTTGGATTCTTTGAGAATTTAAATGTCATTGATAACTGTTTTTTTGGTTTTTCTTTGTTTTGGAGACAAAGTCTTCCTATGTTGCCCAGGCTGGACTCAAACTTGTGATCCTCCTGCCTCAGCCTCCCAGACTGTGGGGATCACAGGTGTGTGCCACCATGCCTGGCTTAGTGATGACTTTTAAGGGTTATATTATTGGCTGCAACAAGAAGTTGCTTTTAGCCGGACTTGGTGGCACACACCTGTAATCCCAGCACTCGGGAGGCTGAGGCAGGAGGATCGTTGCGAGTTTAAGGCCAGCCTGGGCTGCAAAGTGAGCTGAAGGCCAGCCTGAACTGCACAGCAAGACCCTGTCTCAAAAAGACCAAAAAAAAAAAAAAAAAAAAGAAGTTGCTTTTGCAGCAGTCCTTTGCCATTACCACGCACCCCTACAGGGGGTGTTTTCCAGACTTTGTCCCGGGGAGTCTGGGGATGCATTTACATGGTTTCTGATCACTTTGTCTCCTTTAAAAGAAATACATGCCACAGCAGAGCAGGCTGAAGCAGCGGAGTGCGGCCACTGTGAGCTCCCTGCGGGTCTGGGAGGCGCAGCACCCGCAGCTCTGTGCCCTGGGGCCCACGCAGGGCCCGGGGAAGGTGGGCGGTTAGAGTTAGAGTCAGCCGGGCTCAGCCCCTTTACGCTAGAGGACAGGGGCACGGGCGCCCTGAGCGCCCGACGCTGCCTCTCGCTGCGGTTGCTCTCCGGGCCTGCCTCAGCTTCCCTGCGGCGTTTTGTCCGCCTGCCGTCCTGGGCACAGGAGCAGGGCCTCACATGCGCCAGGCCGGCGCTCTGCCGCGGAGCTGCACCTCAGCCCTCTGGGTGTTCTGTTTCTACAGCCACCTCTGCCTTCATACGCCAGCTTGTCAGCGCCCCCTGAGGCCCCCCTGAGTCCTGACACCCCGTGTCCCTGGCATCGCACGCCTAGCGTGGCGGCAACAGGACCCCTGCGCCCATTCTCCACTCCCCGCGCCCCGCCTCCCTCTCACCTTCACTGCGCCCCAGGCGCCTCATCCAGCTGGAAGCCCGGGTCTCAGCTCCCTCGCCAATCTGCCCACCGGTCCCGAGCGCCCCGTGCCAGCAAGTACCCGGATCTGCTCTGCTCCCTGCAGCCCAGCGCCCTCACTGGACGCAGTCACTCGCCTGGGTCATCACACTGCAGGAACCAGGAGCCTTTTCTCCCTGAGTAATGACTTCCACCCAAACGCGCGGGTCCCTTTGGAAGAGCAGGCTCCATGCACCCGGAAGTCAGGCTCCTCCAGGTGGGCCAGGCCCTGCCCCTCACCTAAGTGCAAGGAGCCTGTGGCAGGGTGGATGCCTCTCTTCTGGGGGCAGAGGAGGAAGAGGAAAGGAAAGCAGCAGGGGGAGACTCCAAGGTGGAGAGCCTCTCTTACGCAGCATGGCTGCTCAGGAAGGCTGTCAATCGGAGTCCCTTGCCAGCCATGCCCTGGGGGGCTGAGCCAGCCCGACGGTCTCCTCACATCACAGTGATACCTGGACTGTGCCCGCCCAGGGCCAGATAGCATAAGGTTCTGGGGAACTGACATAGGTGCTCAGGGATCCAAGCTCTTTCCAGCTCACCACACATCCCTTAAATGTGCTTCTTGTTGTTGTTTAATTCTGGGCCCAAAGTGGCAGCTAGAGTTCCAGCCATCACACCCACAATTTGAGCAATGCAATAGAGGAAGAAATGAAGAAGAGGGAGTCTACATACTGAAGGCTTTCAGAAGGTGACAGGTAACATTTCTATTCTTAACCAGCTGGTCAGAATTGGTTAATAATCACACAAGCGGCAAGACAACAGCGAGATTGTTCTTGCGGCTGTGTAACGCCTAAAACTCAGGGTTTCTAATCCTATGGAAGGAGACACCAGGGAAAGTCGTTGTGCAGAATGAGACAGAGGATCAGTGGAGTCAGTTATCAGTGAGCTAGATTATTGTTCAGCAATGCCCTCTCCTTCTACCTGCTCCACCCTTCATGTTGGGTCCCGTGGCTTGCTGGGCCAAAGGGCTGAGAGCAGAGCTTTACCCTGTGCTGGTGTGTTGGGGCCAGCTGTCCTGGGTTGTTGTCTTTGGCTGTGGGACCCACATGTCTCACTTCTCAGGGGGAGGATGAGAGACTTTGGCCCAGGCCTGGGCCCACCTCTAAGTTGGAGCCACATGAGTGAGAAACGTGGGCTTGCTGTTTCAAGCTTTTGAGTTTCACATAGTTTGTTACCCAGCAATAGCTGACTGCTACAATCAGAGGGGCTCTCCCTGAAGTGTTTGATGAGTGACCATTCCTGGCCCTTGATCTATGGGGCTTGGGTATCCATTTCTCTGGTCTGAATGCTGCACTGAGTAAGTTTGGTCTCCTATGAACAAGACCCCTGGGAGCAGAGGAGAAGCAGTCCTGCCACCTTCCTCCCAGGGCAGAGCAGCGGTAGGAGCTGCTGGTGGCGGCTGGGCCCCCAATGAACAGGTCAGGAATCAAGCCACAGAGGAAGCAGATGATGTCAGACTGCAACCGCCTGGCCTTGGGGCCAATCCTGGGCTCAGACAACCCTGGAAACAGATCCAGCCACTTTCTCTTCCTTGCCTGGCTATTCCCAGGAGAGGGCTGTGGTCTGATGCATACATTTCTGGAAAGAGGTAAACGTTTTGCTCAGTCTGCCACTCCTACCTCCTGTCTGGGCCCACTTCCCCTTCCTGTTATCCAAACCTGTCTCTGGAAGGAAGCGTGAACCCCAAATTCAAAGTCTCGTCTGACCCTGAGCCGAGCTGGCTCCTGTCACTGAGGCCCCGGGGGCCCAGGTGAGCTGGGCCCAGCCGCGGGATGGGCTCCCCAGGAAGGCCCCGCATGCCCGCAGCGGGCAGAGGCCACACAGGACAGGCCCGAGCTTCCTCTCCAAGTGCCTGCGCAAGGCCAGGTGTATTTATAACCCGCGCCTGGAGGGGACCAGGCCTCACATAAATCATGCTATTTCCTCGGCAGGGGTAAAAATAGCCCTGTGGCATCCTGCACATGCTGTGCACGGAACGGAGCTGGCCAGGCCGCCCACACCCCCGCCACCCCTGGTCACGCTGCGTGACGCGCTCAGGACCAAGTTTCCACAGCCCTGTCCTCCCCGCACCCACGAGGGCACATGTCCCCAAAAGAGGGGCTGGGTGCCTCGGCGTGGGCACACTGGTGGAGGAAGGATGGAAGGAGGCCTGGAGCCAGGCAGCAAGTGGGGAGATGGGGGAACCCCAAATAAACGTCTCAGGGCACCGTGAGGCCGTATGTTATCTGACAACATGGGAGACTGAGGCAGCAGAGGGAGGAGGACCTTCGGGCGACCTTGAATGGAACTCTGGGGAGGAGACCCCTCAGCCAGTGCCCCGGGGGCCTGCAGCAGGGTCTCGGGGAACAACTTACAACAAGGCCTCCAGGGGTCCCCCAGGCACTCCAAGACAGGCTTCGGGGGCTGGGGAGCAGAACTGCACACCCCATTGCTCTGAGAGCCACCATTCCCACCTCAGGCCAGGCTCCTACTCCTACCCTTCGCACCCCCACTTCCAATCGGGGCCCTGGGGGGAGGGTGGCAGGACGGGTCAAGGCCACCTCTCCCGCCTCTGCCTCTGTCCCTCCCCCTTGGACTACCAGGTTTTCCAGCTGTCCCTCGGTCAGCCACGGTGGGAAAAAGTGACCGGCTGGAAAAGTGACCTATCTGGGGCACGATCACACCCTGTCCTGGCCGCGTGCGTCCCCGTCCCAGCCTCCCTTGGGCGTGGAGAGGCAGCTTCCAGGCCTGAGTCCCTGGCATCTGGACCAGGAGGAGCTGAGTTGACACAGCAGCCATGGCGCAGGGATTCGAGCAGGGCCCTCTGATGAGAGCCCCCGCGGTAGGGATCCCCAGGGAAACCTAAGCCCAGCACTGTCGCTCAGCCTCCTGCAGGGTCCCCGCCCGCGATGTCCAGGACATGTGTGCAGCTGCACTCAGGCCAGAGGCGGCAGGGTGCCCTCCCCACCTCCTGGAGCCCGGCTCTCTTCCCCTGGCAGAGCCTCGCCGCACCCTGGACCCCAAGCTTTGGTGGAGCCTGCAGGCAGAGGTCTGATTAGACCTGAGAGGTGATTCCCACTACACCACCCCCAGGGGACTCGGGCAGGGAGACCCGGCACCAGCTCAGGACCCTGTCTTTCATCCTGCATGGGACAGGCACTATTTCAGGCCTCACAGTGGGACAGCAAGGTCCCTGCCCACATGATGCTTGCCCTAGGGAATCTCACAGTTGAAGGGATTAAAAGCAGGAACTCTAGAGTTGCATGGATTCCAGTTCCAGCTCTGGCTCAACTTGCTGTGTGATGCTGGACAAAATGCTCAGCCATTCTGTGCTTCACTGCCCCGGTGTGTGAAGTGAGGTTCAGGCTGGGACCTGCTCTGCTGCTGGAAGGATGGATGGATTCACGACACATGGAACAGAATGCTGGTTGGCGCATGCCTGTGATCCCAGCACTCTGGGAGGCTGAGGCAGGAGGATCAAAAGTTTGAGCCCAGCCTGGGCAATTTAGCAAGGGTCTATTTTAAAAGAAAAAAAAAAAAAGTAATGGAAGACGTAGGAGAAAAGGCTATACATAACCTAGTCGTCTGGGTTATTTTCATAAAAGGACAAATAAATAATATTAAAGCTGAGATACCTAGCTGCTTGCACATGGGCGAGGTAAGGAATGTCACACGTATGTGTGAAAATGCCACGGTGAGGCTGAGTGTCTGCATAATTAATATGCATTCATTAAAAGGATATACTGGGGAAAAAGGAAAAAGGAAAAAACCCCTAAAAACCTGAGAGGATATATTAATAATAATGAGGCTGCCTGTGTATCAGACACTTCCAAATCTTCACAGAATTAATACAATAGTAATGCTTAACTGTTATTATTGTACTTTTTTCTTTTGAGACAGGGTCTCTTTATGGAGCCTAGGCTGGCCTTGAACTCTAAGGGATCCTCCTGCCTCAGCCTCCCAAGTGCTAAGACTACAGGCGTGCACCGCCATGCTCGGCTCTGTTGCACTGTTACTTATTTCTCAGGATGAAAAAGGATGGTTACGGCAGAACTGGAACCTTCGGGGGTGGGATCAGACTCCAAGCTTCAGCATCTTCTGGGCCTCCCTAAGGCCTGCTGGGCTTGGGGACCATGGCTATAGGGACAAAGGCACTTGCTCATCTGCTGGAGGTGGAGGAAGGGCCTCTGCTCAGTGCAGCTCTCAGGCACCCTTTGGAAACGGTCCCAAAGTCATATAAAAGGGCGAGTAAACATTTGCTCAACAAAATCGACTAGAACTTGGTGAGAACAGGGAGAGCCTGTGGTTTCTGAACTGAGATCCTCTCCAGCCCTGAGCGCACCAAGATGGAAAATCCGCTCTGGCCTTGGGCGGCTGGGAGCGCCCGGCGCCTCTGCCCTCTCCCTTGGAAGCTTTCTGCCCAGGAAGGCCAGGAAACGAGAACTTCTCATCCTGCCCCCAGCGACTGGTTCCTTGCCCATTGTTCCGGGAAAATGTGCCCAAGAGGCGGGGTCTCCAGCTCTCAGCCAGCGCCTCAGTACTGGGTGTGCCACTCCTGGGGACACCGGGGTCCCTGTCCCTTTCTAAGATGGAGGTCCAGGTGGGAGAGGAAGCCGGGAAGACAGGAGCCTGCTCGGACCCAGGGGCTCCCCCCACCATGGAGTACCCAGCTTGGGAACAGGGGCGCTATTCAGAGAGAAGCTGGACCATTTCGCGCCCGGCTCCAGAGCCCTGGCACGGAGACTCTGCCCGGGGAGTGAGACAGCGCCTAGGACACAGAGTCCTGGGTCTTCTCCCGAAGGAGCTGACTTCATCTGCAGCAGAGCCTGGCAAGGCTGAAGCTCTCAAAACCAGCAGAGGCCGAGATTCCCTGGAGCTGAGTGGGCAGAGTCACTCTGGGCTGGCTTGGCTTTCTGGAGAGCACCAGGAGAGGCGACAGCTGAGCAATGACTCTCAAAGGCTGATGTTCAAGTGAACCCGAACTCCACGGCTCGGTCTGCGGGACAAGTTATGCCCCAGGACAATGTTGAAACACTGCCGCAATTAGCAATCAGTGGGAATTAACAGATAGGTGTGGTCAGGGAAGCCAAACAGCCCCGCCCAAACACTGTCACCCCAGGGTGACTGCGAGCTTCTGTAGGCCATTCCCTGAGGAGCAAAACCCGGCCTGGGGAGGAAGAGAATGTTTCATCCAGCCAAGGGGTAAAAATGAACAAGCAACAGTCAGTTATGGACCTGGGTACTGAGGTGCTGGCTATGTTGTCCAGAATGTTCAGTTTCCCACACACACAAAAGTATGGGCCAGGCAAATAAACAGCAGCGTGTGACTCACACACCAGGACAGGAGCAGGCGGGGGATTTCATCTAACGGGGATCGGTGTGGGAGCCATGCATGGGGACTTCAGACAGGTGTAAGGGAAAGCAAAGGAGCGCCGGGTCCGCTCCAGGTGAAGCTCTTGCTTAGCATGTGTGAGGCCCAGGGTTCGACTTCCAGCACCGCCAAAAGAAAATAAAACAGTGAAGAGCTAGAAGAAAAGAAGTAAAGGAAGATGTGATGACAAAGTTGCATCAAAGAGAAATTATTGAAGAGAACCAGATGAAAATTCTGGAGTTGATAAGCACAATACAGTGGTACCTTGGTTCATGAACCTAATTCTTTACTTGATTCTGGTCACAAACCAATTTTGGGATCATGGAAAGACCTTGGTACCACTATAACTGAAATAGAAAGTCACTAGAGGCACAACCATAAATTTAATTTACAGCCTTGTTTATTTTTATTTTTTATTTTTTGGTGGTGCTGGGATTGAACCTAGGCTTTTGTGCGTGCTAGGCAAGTGCTTTCTGAACTCTCTCCTCAGCCCTTTCCGTTTTTTATTTTGAGACAAGGTCTCCCTAAGTTTTCACGAGGTTTCTTCAGATTTGTGATCCTCCTGCCTCAGCCTCTCAAATACCTAGAATTATAGGATTGTACCATTGTGCCCAGGTACAAAAGTAGATTTAAACTGGAAAAAGAATTAGTGAATGTGAAGACAGACTGATAGAGATTATGCAATCTGAAGAATTAATATTCAAAAAGAAAGAGGAAAGAAAAATGAACAGAGCCTCTGAGAAATGTGGGCATTGCTCAGAAAGCCCAGGAGTGTAATATGTGAAGTGACAGCTGAAAGAAGAAAGGAAAATACAAATGTTCAAAGAAATAATAACCCAGCCCCAGATTTATTGAAAAACATTAATTTACACATTTGAGAAGGTCAACATAGGCCAGGCATGGTGGTGCACGCCTATAATCCCAGCACTTGGGAAGCTGAGACAGGAGGATCGTTGTGAGTTCGAGACCAGCCTGGGCTACAAAGTGAGTTCAAGGCCAGCCTGAACTGCATAGTGAGACCCTGTCTCAAAAAGACAAAGACAAAAACAAAAAAGAAAACAAAAACAAAAGACAAAAGCTCAACAAGTATGAAAAGGCAAAGACAGCCATAGACACATCATTATAAGAGCGCCAGCAACCAAAGACAAGGAGAAAATCTTGGAAACCACAGGAGGAAAACAACTCATTGCTTAGAAGAAATCCCAGGAGGACAGCTGACTTCTCATCAGGGAGCATGGAGGCCACAGGCACTGGGAGAGCACACTCAACATCCACAAAGAGAAAAAACTGTTACCCAAATTTCTTATTTCCAGCACAGCTAGCTTTCAAAACTGAAAGTAAGGAAAGGAAATTCCCAAATAGACAAAAAGTAAGATAATTTGTTCTTGTTTTTTTTTTGAGATAAAGCCTCGCTCTGTATTTCAGGTTGGCCTTGAACTTATGGTGATCCTCCTGCCTCAGCCTTTCTCTCTTGAGGGCTGGGATTACAGGAGTGTGTCACCATACCCAGCTAGTTTTTAAAATTTTTTTTCTTTCTTTATAACTTTTTTTGTTTTTTTATCTCTTTCTCCCTCCTTTTCTCCCTCCTTTTCTTTCTTTCTTTCTTTCTTCTTTCTTTCTTTTTCTTTCTTTCTTTCTTTCTTTCTTTCTTCTTTCTTTCTTTCTTTCTTTCTTCTTTCTCTTTCTTCTTCCTTTCTTTCTTTTTATTTTTCCTTTCTTTCTTTCTTCTTTTTCTCTTTCTCCTTCCTTCTTTAAACTGTGGTAGTATCTTATAAGAAATACTAAAGGAAGTCCTTCAGGCTGTAGGTAAGTGACCTTAGACAGTAAGTCACACACACAGAAACAAACATCTGTAAAAATAATTATTTAATTATAAAAGGCAGTATAAATATATATTCTTGTTTTTGTTCTCTTAACTGATTTTAAAGCAAAAGTATAAAGCAATGTGTATGTTAGAAATTGGTGGGCCAGCCAGATGTAGTGTACTCCCTTGGGAGGCTGAGGCAGGAGAATTGCAAGTTCAGGCCCAGTCTGGGTGCCTTAACAATTTAGCAACTTAGCAAGGCCCTGTCTGAAGAAAAAATAAAAAAAAAAAAAAAAAGAGAAAAAGAAAAAGAAAGTGCTGGGGATATAACTCAGTGAAAAGGCCCTGGGTTCAGTCTTTAGTACTGGAAAATTAAAAAAAGAAAAAAAGAAGAAAGAAATGTAATGCATTGGCCACTAACAGCACAAAGGAGATGCTGGGATTTGGTGAAGGAGATGACTAAGAGAGTGACTCAGCTCCAAGGGACCAAAAAAAAAAAAAAAAAAAAAAAAAGGCCCAGAATAATATGGTCAGATCACGGATGGGAAAACTTAATAGTCTGAAACTGATCCCATTCTCTGTCAACAATTCAGCTGCCCTTTTCCTCAAAGAAATAGATGAGGTCATCCTAAACTTATATGGAGATGCAAAGACTCAAAATGGCCAATATAACTGAAAAAGAACAAAGCTGGAGAATTCATTCCTGATTACATTTACTACAAAGCTGGCATGGTACCAGCAGAACTAAGAGTTTAGAAGCAAACACATTCATCTATGGTCAGCTGATTTTGACAGAGGGGTGGTCAAGATGATCCAGTAAAAAAGAACATTTGCTACAAATGGTGCAAGGCTAGTGTGGTGGCATATGCCTGTAGTCCCAGCACTCCAGGAGGCTGAGGCAGGAAGATCACAAATTACCCCAACCTGGGTAACTTACCAATGTTGTATTTCAAAATAAAAATAAAAGCTTGGCATGGTGGCGCATGCCAGCAATCCCAGCACTGAGGAGGCTGAGGCAGGAGGATCACCAGGGGTTCGAGGAGAACTGGGGTACATAATGAGTTCAAAGCCAGCCTGAATTACATAGTGAAATCCTGTCTCAAAAAATCAAAAATAAAATAAATACATAAATAAATAAAAATAAAAGGGCTAGGGATATAGCTAATTATGTAGAAGGCCCTTTGTTAATCCCCAGTACTGGGAACAAAATAATATCTATAAACGGTTCACACAGAGTTGCAGGCAAGGATTGAAATTGGGTCCTCACCTCATACTACAAACAAAACTCAGATGGATCAAAGACCTAAACAGGAGAGCTACAAGTATGAATATCTTAGAAAGAAAAACATGGTAATACATATTCATGACTCTGACTAGACAATGGTTCCCAAAAGCATAAGCAACAAAATTTTTAGGAAACCAGATTTCATCAAAACGAAAATCTTTTGTGTTTCAAAAGTCAGTTGAAAAAGTGAAAGGACAACTCACATAATGGGAGAAAAATTTCGCAAATCATATATCTGAAAAGGAAATTATCTAGAATATGTAGAGAACTCTTATAACTCAACAATACAAAAACAAATACCCAATTTAAAAATGGACAAAAAGGGCCGGGGATGTGGCTCAGTGGCATAGCAGCTGTCTGGCAAGTGCAAGGCCCATTTGCAAAGAAGATGTGCATATGGTTGATACCCAAATAAAAGTACATGATGCTTTCAGTGACATAAGTCAAATATATAAGGAGACAGCATTTCACAGCCTTACCTGGGGTATAATCAAAAGGTCACACAGTAACAAGTATTGGTGAGGAGGTTGGGAAATCAGGACCCTCACTGACTGCCAGCAGACATATCACTAGCAATGCCCTTTCCTTGAGAGTTGGGATAGGATCCAGCAATTCCACTCCCAGCTATATGCCCAAGAAAAATGGAAACATATGACTACCAAAATGCTTGCACACAAATATTTACAGCAGGATTTAACATAATACCCTGAAGGTGGAAACAAACGTGAAGTTCCTCAACTGTAGAAATGATAAAATTTGGCATATTCATGCACTGGAATATTATTTGACCATGAAAAAGAAAGACATCCTGATACATGCTACAGCATGGATGAACCTTACAGACATGTGAAAGAAGCCCGTCACAAAAGCCATGCACTGTAGGACACCATTTATGTGAAATGTCCAGTGTAGACAAATCTATAAAAAACACAAAGTAGAACAATTTTTACTGAAGGCTAGGAAAAATGAGGGCTAGAAAGTAATAATTATAGATGGCAAGATCCCTTCCTTTATTTATTTACTTATTTATTTTTAGTACCAGGAGTCAAACTCAGGACCTTACGCTTGCCAGGCAGTTGCTGTGCCACTGAGCTATATCCTCGGCCCTTTTTGCTTTATTGTTTGAGGTGATGAAATATTCTAAAGTTGACTGGGATGGCACTGTACAGGTCTGTGAATGTACTAAAACTTTCATGAGTTGAATATGGTGGTGCATGCCGGAAATTCCAGTATTTGAGAAGCTGAGGCAGAGGATAGCCATGAGTTTGAAGCCAGCCTGTAGTGAGACTCTGTCTCAGAAAAAACAAGCAAAAAACAAAAAAAGAAAAAAAAAAAGAACAAAACTACAAACCCCCCAAATTAAAAACAACCAAAAATTTTCATTATGCAATTTAAATTATATAGTATGTGAGTTATATCTCAATAAAATTGTTTTGTGATGTAATTCTTAGTAAGGTTTTGAAGTTTTTTAAAAAGATACTCTTTTTTGTTTTTGGGTACTGGAGGTCGAACTCAGGACCTTGTGCTTGCCAGGCAGGCACTTGTGCCGCTGAGCTATATCCCCAGCCCTTGAAGTTTTTTTTAAATGAGATTCTCCATACAAAAACAAAGAAATGATAATTTACTACTGTATTTTTTACAATGTTAAATTCATAACATTTACATATAATTATAGCAATCACTGAATCAACTTAAATCAAGTTTTGCTTTGATGCTTAAAACTGTGTAAACATTTGGTATAAAATACATTTGAGTGTGCAGTTGGTATTTTGAAAATAGCTAGAAATACTGTTTAAATAAAAATGTTGGGGGCTGGGGATTTAGCTCAGCGGCAAAAGTGCCTGCCTGGCAAGCGCGAGGTCGTGAGTTCGGTTCCCGGTACCGGAGAAAAACCAAAAAAAAAAAAAATGTTGGGCCGGGGATATAGCTCAGTGGCACAAATGCCTGCTTGGTAAGCGTAAGGTCCTGAGTTCGATTCCTGATACTAAAGAAAAAAATTAAATAAAAATATCAGTTGTTAAGGAAAGATTAAAAAATCATATAACCCCACAGCTAATGCAACCCAGCTCTGTTAAATCTTCATACTTTGCAATATTTGTTTCAGATTTTCTTTCAAGCAATAAAATATAGTAAAAGCAGTTGAAGTCTCCTGTGTATTCTTCCCCCTTCCATCTTCCTTTGTTTCCTCCCCAAATTCATTTATCAATCCTATAATATTTTAACTGTATAACTTATATAAATCACAATATCAAAAGAGCTGCATGTTGCATGATTTTAAACCATGCAATACTAGAATTTTGAATATATCACATTGTAATAATGTACAGCTCTAGTTCTGTAATTTTTAAAATTAATGCAAAATTGGATTACATGCAGAAAATACTTTGACTTATTTTAGCCATTGGCCTATTGATGGGTATCTTGGTTCCTTTTCTCTCGTTGCTGAAACAAAATACCTGACACCCAAAACTAAGGAAGGAAAGGTTTATCTAGCTCATAGTTTGTGGAGGTTTCAGCCCATAATCAGCTGGCTCCAAGGCAGGGTGGCATGGCACAGGGGCAACAGTTCAAGGCGGCACAAGACAGCAAAATCAGCAAGAGCAAAAGCGCGAGAACAAGCCACTTTTGCTCCCTTATATTGTAAGCAGGCTGCCCCGACTCCCAGGGCAGGTGTAGCACTCACACAAACTCCACACCCTTCTGTTGCAGAGGATGAGGATATTTACAAAGTGAGGACCCTGGCTCCCTATGGAGTGGCTTAGTTACACTTATAAACTTCTGAAGTTGACACAATGTATTAACCATTACAATGGGTGTCTAGGCCTGCCCACGTTTTCACCAAAAACAATGATGTACTGAACATTCTTCTATATTTTTCTTTACATGTGAAAAAGGTTGGGTATTTACCTGGAATTAGAATTCTTAGTCATCGTTAAGGAAATCATATGATTCCCCTTCATTGTGGAATAGTATTGCTGCTATTATTATTATTATCATTATTATTATTATTTGAGACTGGGTCTTTCTACGCAGTTCAAGCTGATCTTGAATTTACTACATAAGCCGAGGCTGGTCTCAAACTCATGGTGATCCTCCTGCCTCAGCCTCCCAAGTGCTGAGATTACAGGCCTGTGCTACTATGCCTAGTTCTATGATTATTATTATTACTGTTGTTGTTGTTATTTTGTCTCCTAAACCAATCAAGATGACATACTCAATCTTAACCATTACATCTCTTTGTTTTCTGCACTTTAAAAATGCTCTTCCATTTCCTTTTGGCCCTGATGGCTTCTAATGAGAATTCAGAATAAAATCGAAGTGTTCTTTCTCATAATGTGTGTTTTCCCCTCCAGCTACTTTCATGATTTTTTGTTTTGTTTTCAGTTTTTAACCATTTGACTAGAATGTGTCTGTAGGGCAGGAAATATAGCTCAGTGGCATAAGTGCTTGCCTGCCTGGCAAGTGCAAGGTCCTGCGTTTGATTCCCAGCTCCAAAAAAAAAGCATAGAATGTGTCTGTGTGTGCACATCTTTGAATTTACCCTATCTAGGGTTCACTGAGCTTGCTGAATTTGTAGGCTTATGTATATCTTTTGGCAAATCTGGGAAGATTCTAACTATTATATTTTTAATACAACCTGTGCATGTGTTATAGCTGCATTTTGTGTGAGAGATGAGGATATCCTTCCATTTAATCTGGAAAGAGAAAATTAAAATCCATTTTGATATTAATATTGCAACTCCGTCTTTCTTTGGATTCGAATTTGCCTCATATAAATATTCTGTTTCATTTCCAATGTTTCTGTATCAAATATTTATGCACTGGGTTTTAATCTATGAATTTTGTCCATTTACATTTTTTTTTCTTGTTTTTTTTTTTTCCAGTACTGGGAATTGAACTCACGACCTTGCGCTTGCCAGACAGGCGCTGTGCCGCTGAGGTAAATCCCCAGCCCCTCCATTTACATTTATTGTGATTAATTACATGCTTTAGATTCTATTTCTTTCTCTTCCTTATTGTTTCTTTCTTTTTCCCTTACTATATTCTGTTAGATTGGCTAAACTTTCTGTTTTCTCTTCGTGTTTGTAGTGGATTAACTAATGGCCAATTTGTAACACACAGCTGAACCGGGTGAGCATGGTTCTGGGTGCAGAAGGCCCACCTGAGGACTGTTGCCAACAGCATAAAAGGAGAACTGGAGGGGGAGACGGTGGGCTGTTGATTCTCTTGGAGAAGCTTGTCATAATGGCTTTCTTTTTTTTTTTTGGTCTTTTTGAGACAAGGTCTCGCTATGCAGTTCAGGCTGGCCTTGAGCTCACTTTGTAGCCCAGGCTGGCCTCGAACTTGCAGTGATCCTCCTGCCTCAGCCTCCCAAGTGCTGGGATTACAGGCATGCACCACCACACCCGGCTCTTTTTTTTTTTTTCCTGGTACTGGGAGTCAAACTCATGACCTTGTGTTTGCCAGGCAGGCGCTGTGCCGCTGAGCTATATCCCTGTGCTGGCTTTCTTGATATGAACTTGCCTGTTCTCATCGTCGGAGGAGCTCAGGTCCTCACTGTCACTGAGGATGCCTGTGGTTTTCTCCTGGGGAGCTCTGGTCCTTACCTTGAGCATCACTTCCTGGCTCCAGGGCAGATCCCTCAGCCTGCTGGCACAGAGCTTTCATCCCGCTGGTACAGACTTGCTAGTTCCACCACTGAGCTTTGGGCCTTCCCAGTGCAGATCCTTGATACAGACTCACATGCAACACTGTCGTGGGCTCTAGGCCTTCAGCTGGACGTGTGCAGGACACTGCCTTGGGATCCAGGCCCTCAGCTGGATTCTCTGGGTCTCTAGTGTGTGGACAGATCTCCTGCACTCTTCTGCATTTGACTTTTTTGGTGAACATTATAAAATATTCCTATAAATTATGTGTCCTGGATTAAATCTATTCCCTTGAAAGCTCTGACTACAATACTATTGGCCCTACACCAGATGCTGCTTTGGAAATGATATCCTATTTTATTTTCTTTCCAGATTACTCTTGAAATTTAAACCCCTACCCTTGCACTAACATCTACAGTGCATGTGTATGATAAACTTAGTCATCTATTGGTGTTCAACATTATTTTTTAACAGCACTAGTGACTGATTCCAGGGCCTTCGCACTGGGCCCTCACATCCCCATCCCTTTTATTTTTTATTTGAGACACAGTCTTGCTAAGTTTCCCAGACAGGACTCTGCAGTCCTTCTGCCTCAGCCTCCCAAAGTGCTGAATTTATAGGCATTTTGATTCTTTTTATACTTTAAATTTAGTTACTGTGAGCAGTAGATTTACTCAAGTTTACTCACCATGTTGTACAATAGATTCTTGGACTTAAAACTTTTGTCTAACTGAAAATTTGTATCTTTTAACCAACATCTCCCCAATCTTCCCCTATCCCCACAAATTCCTGGTAACCACCACTCTATTCTGCTGCGAATTCTACTTAAAGTTTGCACATATAAACTGGGTGAGGAAGCACACACCTCTAGTCCCAGCACTCAAGAGGCTGAGGCAGGAGGATCACTATGAGTTTGAGGCTAGCCTGGACTACACAGTGAGTTCAAGGTCAGTTTGAACTACATAGCAAGACCCTGTCTCAAAAACAAACAACAAACAAAATGGGAAGATCACAATAATTTTTAAAAATGTTTCACATGTAAGTGAGAGATGTATTTGTCTTTCTGTGCCGGAATTATTTTACTTAACAAAGTCCTCCAGGTTCATTCATGAGGTCATGAATAGGATTTCCCCTTTTTTCTTTTTTGTTTTTTTTTTCCGGTACCGGGAACTGAACTCACGACCTTGCACTTGCCAGGCAGGTGCTGTGCCACTGAGCTAAATCCCCAGCCCAGGATTTCCTTTTTTTAAAGGCTGCAGTTTTCCACTGTATGTATGTACCTCATTCTTTTTTTTTTTTTTTTAAGATAGTCTTCTGCTTTCTTTTCTTCTATTTTTTTGTCTATTTGAGACAGGGTCTTGCTATGCAGTTCAGGCTGGCCTTGAGTTCACTTTGTAGCCCAGGCTGGTCTCAAACTCGAAATGATCCTCCTGCCTCAGCCTCCTGAGTGCTGGGATTACAGGCATGCGCCACCACACCAGGCTAGTCTTCTGATTTCTAATGATGCACTGATGAACTGGCAGCACAATTAAGATTCCTTTGGATGTAGTCGGTCTTTTCCAATTGACTTTAAGATTTTTTTTTTTTTGGTACTGGGGATTGAACTCAGGGCCTTCACACTGAGTTGTATCTCTAGCCCTTTTCTGTTTTGTTAATTCTGAGATAGGGTCTCACTAAATTGCCCAGGCTAAACTCAAATTTGTAATCCTTCTGCCTCAGCCTCCCAGAGTGCTAGGATTATAGGAAAGGATTTATATTTTTCATAGGGGTGGAGCTTTGTAGACCTTACCTTTTTGAATTTGACCTCTCCATCATTTGCCTATTCTCTCCTTAGAGTTGTATGCTGGACTTTCTTGTTTTATTAACATCTTTTATTCTGTCTGTACCAGCAAGCTTTCTGCATCACAAATCACTCCAACATTCATTAGTTTAAAATAACAATCATTTATTTAGTTCACACTTTTGTGCATTAGCAATTTGGACAGGGCTCAGCTGGATGGTTGTTCTGGTCTTGGTCCAGCTCACTCATGCTTATGCAGGCAGTGTCCAAGTCAGCTGGGGGCTGGCTGTCCAGGGCGGCCTAGAGTGAGATGGCTTCCCTTCCCTTCCCTTCCCTTCCCTTCCCTTCCCTTCCCTTCCCTTCCCTTCCCTTCCCTTCTTTCTTTTCTTTCTTTTATCATTTTTTTCCCCAGACTGAACTTAAGGTCTTTGCACTGAGCTATATCTGCACATCCTCACCCTTTTGACACAGTCTTGTTAAATTGCTAAATTGCCCAGCAGGGCTCCAATATGGGATCCTCCTGCCTCAGCCTTCCTGAGGCTGGGATTACAGGCATGTGCCACACACCCAGCTGGGATGGCTTTTCTGTGTCTCACCCTCTACCACGCTTGTGTGGACGTAGGCACTAGGGGTGTCATGGAGTGAGCAGATTTGCACAAGCCCTCTGGAGGCCAAGCTCAAACCAACATCACCGCCACAGTGTCAGTCAAAGAAAGTTTCAAAGGAGGGAGAAAAACTCTATTTCTTCAAAGTAGAAGCTTCAAAATCACATGGAGGAAAATTGAACTTTATAAAATTAAGAAAGTGATATTTTTATACCTTTCTATTTGCAGCCTATCCAGCACAGCATTTTAGAGAATAAACTCTGGGATCAGCATGGAATTATTTTGGCCATTTTTCCAATCTACCATCCTCCCTGTAAATTACTGGTTTTTTTTTTTTAACTCTGTATTCTATGCCCTGGGGAAAAATTCTCTCAAATCTTCTAATCCTAACTCTAAATCTCTCTTTGAGTATGGTCAATTTTCAGTTTAATCATCCACTAAAACTTTACTTTAAATGACTACCTTAAACTGTGCAAGATGGGACACACCTATAATCCCAGCAGTCTGGGAGGCTGAGGCAGGAGGATTCCAAGAGTGAGCCCAGCTCAGGCAATTTAGTGACTTAGTGAGACTCTGTCTCAAAATTTTAAAAAATAATAGTAATAAAGGGCTGAGGATTTAGCTCTGGGTTCAATTTCAAAACAAAACACCCAACTATATTATCATTTCTAGTTGAAGTTGATTTTTCTCAAATCCATAGTTTTTCCCTGTGGGTTTGTCCCCTTGGGTTGTTTCAGAAGCACTCGTTTCCATCTCTCCGGCTGTCCCTGGGAGTTCTGTGCACCCTGCGGCCCTGAGTTCCCTGTACAGCTCCTCCATGGTGGAGCCCTTGAGCCTCTACATTTCCACCCACCTTGCAGTTTCAGGCTCTTGAGGGTCGAATCCAAAGCTGCGCCAGCATCAGCCCCAATCAAACCTTTGGGAGCGGACAGGTAGAGATCGCACCACCAGGTCGGGCCAGGTGGTGTCCTCCTCTCTCGGGGTCTAAGGCTCATCCCCGCCCCCGGCAGACACCAAGGCTCAAGGAACGCAGAGCCCGCGGCAGCCCCAGCCTTACTGGGTCGCTTTCAACCCCTTGGTTCGTTCCTGGGCCTCGACACCTCCAGGTCCGCAGGCTGACCATCTGCCGCCTTCTGCAGTGCCCTCTCCACCGACCCTGCCCCATGGGGACAGCTGGGGCAGAATCCAGGTCCAACCCCGGCTCTTTGAGATTTCCTGTTTCTTTATTTAAAAGGATGCTGTTCGCAGGGCGAGGTGACACACACCTGTGATACTAGCAATCTGGGAAGCTGAGGCAGGAGGACCCCAGATTCAAACCCAGCCTGGTCAATTTAGAGATTTGGTGAGATCCTGGCTCAAAATAAAAAGCAGAACAAGTGCTGAAAGTGTAGCTCAGTGTGAAGGTGCTGGATTCAGTCCCCAGCACTGATGCCGGCAGGAGGAGGGGCGAGAGCGAGGGAGGGAGGTAGAGATGGGAGGTCCGTTTCAGGACCCTCGGTGTGAACAGGGCTGTGCAGGGCGGTTTGGGCACCACCGGGGAGACCTGGGGCTTCCCACCCTTGGTCCTCGCTGGAGCGCCCTGAGCTCGATTTCCAAACAGCTCGTGCACTCCGGGGTGGGGGCCCCTGCTCCCCCAGCCGGGAGGAGGGCGCGGCACACCCGCGCGTGGCACTCGGACTGGAGAAGGCGGGGACGCGAGCCAAGAGCTTCTCTGCCCGGCGCACACAGAGGGGCCTTTCATCGCCGCGGCGCGGCCGCTGCCAACACAAACGCGGGCGGAACCGAACCCGCGCCCCGCGCTGGCACCACGCCGCGTTTCCGCTCTTTCCGCTCGGCCGAGGGACCGGACGGGCGCTCCGTGCTGGCACCGCCTGTGCTCCGCGGACGCTTCCCGGCAGCCCGCCTGGATTGCCCTGATCGTGGACTGCCCCCGCTGGGACTAGCAGGCTGTGATCGCCTCCTGCGCCCCTTGGCCAGTGTGAACCTCCTCTCCCCTCCAGGTGCGTGTGGGACAAGGAAAGGGACCCTGAGGCTGGCTCCCCGCGCAGATGCCCTCCCGAGGCTGGGTGGCCCAGTGGTTTGCCACGGCGGGGCCTGGAGTGCCGTGAGCATGGGAGACTCGTTTATCTCACCTGTAAAATGGGTGCAGAGAAAACATTTCACCTACAACTCGGGGCCTGAGTGAGGCTGTGGGGAATTGTATTAGCCCGTTTCCATGCCTATAAGAAAAGGACAGCTGGGCGTGGTGGCACACGCCTGTAATCCCAGCACTCGGGAGGCTGAGGAAGGAGGAGTGCTGTGAGTTCGAGGCCTGGGCTACAAAGTGAGCTCAAGGCTGGCCTGAACTACTTAGCGAGACCCTGTCTCAAAAAAAAAAAAAAAAAGGACCTGAAACTGGAGATTATTTTATTTTATTTTGGGGGGAGATAATTTTAAAAAGAGGTTTAGTTCACAGAAGATTTAGAAGCTGAAAAGTCCAAGAGCAGGTTGCCCTCCCTTGGAGGTTGAACCCAGGGCCTACACTGTTACATCCCCAGCCACATCCCTGCACGTTTGAGAAAGGGTCTCGCTAAACTGGACACACTGGGCTCAAACTCACGATGCTCCTGTCTCAGCCTTCCAGAGAGTGTTGGGATTAAGGCAGACGCCAGCACCTTGTGCTTCTCTCTTGCTTTTTCTCTATTTCACTTTCAATTTTTGAGACTGGGGTCTTTGTAGTTTATGCTGGCCTTGAACTCACTGTGCAGCCTGGGCTGGCTTCAAACTCACAGAGATCCTCCTGCCTCAGCCTCATGAGTTCTGGGTTTACAGGCGGCGCCATCACCTTGGGCTTCTCCCTTACTCTTTCGGTAACAACTTACTCTTGGGAGAACTAACCAGCGTCGGGTGAGAACTATTCCAATCCCTTCGCAGGGGCAGCCCGGGCTTCCACCCAGAGGACGCAAAAACCCAGTTAGCCAATCGGAGAACACTACCTCATATCCTGATTCGTCCATGGATTAGCTTTGACCCAATCTGAGCCAATCAGAGCCTTCCTAGGCTTCTGCGCAGCCCAGGGTGAGACTTGGGTCTGGGCACCCAGAAGCCTGGGAGGGGGAGGCTGACCCCATCCTTGACCCTGGCCCTGGCTCTGGCCCCGAAGGAAGCCGGCTGTGGGGACCAGGGAGGATGGTCACACAGGGGGAGCAGAGGCGGAGCGGATTGAGAGGGGCAGGAGAAGAGAAAAAAACCACAGCGCTGGAGCTTGGGTCATCACTGTGATCCCCGGCCACCCCAGACATCCCACAGGGACAGCCCCGACGTTTCCCCCTCGTCTGAGCAGTTGAAGCTGAGTGTCTGCACCTAACACCCACCTGACCTTGGACTTGCTGCGGGTGCCCTTCGTGATGGGCAGGTTGGCCCTTCTTTCCCCCAGTATTGAAGACTGAATCCAGGGCCTCGGCACTGAGCTATATCCCCAGCCCTCTTTATCTTACTTTATTATTTTTAAAAATTTTGAGACTGGGTCTCACCAAGTCACTAAGTTGCCCAGGCTGGGCTCGAACTTGGTATATTCCTGCCTCAGCCTCCAGAGTTGTGGTCACCTGCGTGTGCCACCTTGCCAGGCTTGTGCTCCATTACCAGGCTGAACCCAGGTCCGTGGATCCGCTGTTTGCTTTTTTTTTTGGTTTTTCTCCGGTACCGGGAACCGAACTCACGACCTTGCGCTTGCCAGGCAGGCGCTTTGCCGCTGAGCTAAATCACAGGAGCCCCAGCATGTGATGCTGGGGGCTGAGCGGCACCGAAGGCGGAGCGCGCGGCGGCATCGAGCACTCCCCAGCTCGGATCCAGATCCGAGTGTCCCCTTTCCCCCTTTCCCGGGCCCTTGGGTGAAAGCCTCGGGTCCCAGTGGGTGGTGCTTCCTCCACGGTGATCTGCGCCCCAGGTTTCTTTCTTCCTCTGCGTCCGCTGTGGGCTCCCCTCCATGCTGTGCCTCCTGCAGACCCATCGCTGCAGGGCCGCTTGCTCACAGCCTGGGACCGCCCCACTGCGCCCAGGACACCTGCCTTTGTGTTCCCTCAGGTGTGCATGGCAGAGCAGAAGGTTGCCTGCCTCCGGCAGCGACCCCACCCGAGGGAGGCCGAGAAAGTGGGGCCAGAGGAGGCGGAGGGCCAGAGGGCTGTGAGATCGGTTTTGATGTGGAATTAATTCCCAGAGCACAGAAGTCTTACAATCCAAAGATACAAAAAATCCCAATTTAAAAATGGGCCAAGGATCTTAAAAGGCATTTCTCCAAAGGAGATACACAAATGGCCAATACTTACACAAAAAGAGGCTGGGCTCCATTTGTTGTTAGAGGAATGGGAAGCAAGGTCAAGGGGATGCTGCTTCTCCGGCTTTGCAGCCGCTAGGGTGGCTATGAAAAAAGAAAGAAGGAGAATAACAAGTGCCGGTGATGATGAGGGCAAATGGGAACGTAAATAGTGCAGCAGCTGTGGAAACATTCCAAGCTATTCAGCCCAAATAATTGAGAACAGGAGTTCAGACAACAACAACAACAACAAAAAAAAAAAAAAAAAAAAAAAAAAAAAAAAAAGAAAAAGAAAAAAGAAAAGGAAAAGGAAAAGCAGCTCAGAAAACATACACACACATTGACAGTAACATCCACACTAGTTGAAAAATGGAAACAAAGCATGAGTCCCTCAACTAAACACTGGATAAACGAGACAGCGGGTGGTTTCATCCAGTATAGCCGCAGTCATCATAAGAAATGACAAGTCAGGCATGGTGACTTAGGCCTGTGATCCCAGCACTCTGGGAGGCTGAGGCAGGAGGACTGTAAATTCCAGTCCAGCCTGGGCAATTTAGGGATTTAATGAGACCCAATTTCAAAACAACAAATAAAATGGGCTGTGGATATAGCTCAGTGTGAAGCCCCTAGGTTTGATTCCCAGTATCTCTCTCTTTCTCTCACACACACACGCACAGTGATATATATTGGTCCGTACCACCACATGGATGAACACTGAAAACATCATGCCAGGTAAAAGGAGGCAGACCAAAAAGAGGTCACACGTCCCGTGATTCCACTATATGGAATATTCAGAATAGACAGATCCAGAGGCAGAAAGTACATCAGTAGGTGTCACAGCCTTGGGGAGCCGAGGATGCCAGGTCCCTGCTATGGGTACAGTGTTTCTTTTTGAGGTTATGAAAATGTTCTGGAATTAGGTAAGATGACTGCATAATTTTATGAATATGCTAAAAAAACTGCCACTAAAATATATATGTATATAAGCTTATGTATACTTGTTGTTTGGTGGTATTGGTACTAGGGATTGAACCCAGGGTCTTTGCAATGAGCTACATCTCAGTACCTTGTTTATTTTGAGAGGGTCTTGCTAAGCTGCTAAATTACCCAGACTGGACTGGAACATGTGATTCCTCCTGCCTCAGCCTCCTAGAGTGCTAGGATTATAGGCCTGCACCACCACACCTAGTTTGAATTGTGTATTTTAAAAAAGTGAGCCAGGCGTGGTGGTGCATGCCTGTAATCCCAGCACTTGGGAGACTGAGGCAGGAGGATCGTTGTGAGTTTGAGGCCAGCCTGGGCTACAAAGTGAGCTCAAGGCCAGCCTGAAATGCATAGGGAGACCCTGTCTCAAAAAGGAAAAAAAAAAGTGAAATTCATGGTGTGTGGATTGTACCTCATTTTTAAAAGGAGGAAGTATGAAGGCACATGAAGTACATCCTGAAGAAGTGCCTCGCTCGGCTGGCAGCGGAAGAGACCCCGCAGCATCCAACCTGCAGAGGAAGGGAAGAAGGGGCGGGGCGACACTTCCAAGCTGCGGGGCAAGGACACGGAAGTAGGGGCGAGAGGAAGAGGGTTTTTGGTGGGTGCGATGGCTCTGTGTTCCCCCGCAGAGGAGCAGGCCCAGTCCCCGCTGGGAGAGGCACGGTGGAGGAGGGGTGGTGTCTGGGAGGGGTGGGACTTGGGAATCCACTGCGAAGTTCAGAGCAGCCTCGGGGAATCAAAGGGCGCCCCGTGACCGTGACGGTGACGGTGACGCACGAAAGGGCTGCTGAGTAATTCTGAGGTTGGAAACCCACCTTGGTGATTTCGCATCTCCTCCTCGGGGCCTGAGTGAGCCCTTTGTGGGCTTCGGAACACTGGGCTATTGATGCCCGGCCCAGGGGTCGGGTCTCGGGCGTGGCCTTCCCCTCCAGGTACCCTTGGCCCTTAGCAGGTCAGCCAGGGGTCGTGGGACGCAGGCTGGGGACCCCAGTTGGTTGGGACCCTAAAAAGGTGGCAGGCACAGCTGAGGGCCTCGGCCCTGGCAGCCAACGCTGCGTTTTTGACCCCACTCACAGCTAAGTTTCATGCTGTGTCCCAGCCAGCTCACTGCCCTCGGTGGCCCTGGAGGGCTCCCCACTGTGTGTGCTCTGAGAGTTCAGGCTGTGCCCGACGGTGTCCCTGGGTTTGACACTCGAGGCCAGTGTGGAGGGAGGGGGCCCCGTGTCACAAGCACCCAAGGTCACAGAGCCGGACTTCTTGGGCACTTCCTGGCTGGAAATTGTCCCCAAGACTGCACCCTACACACTTGCTCGGGCCCCAGGCGGGATGTGGCCAGGCACACCCCACAGGCCCCTGGGCCTTGGCAGGATGTCATCTCAGCCTGCCCTGGCCTTTCAGCTCCTCCTGAGGTCGCAGTCAACCTCCTTGGTTTGACTTTTTTCCTTCGTCATCAAGGTTCCTTCACTGAGAAATTTCCCAGAACAGTGGACCAATGTACACCTCAGTCTAGGCCACCTGCTTTTGCATTATTAAATGAAATGTGTCAGCCCAGCATGGTGGCACACACCTGTAATCCCAGCACTCTAGGAGGCTGAGGCAGGAGAATCACAAGTGTAAGCTCAGCATGGACTATTGCATAACGTGGTGGAAATGTATCTATCAGACTGGGCCCTGAATGCAGATTCAGTCAGGTATGATCCCTGCCGTCCGGGTGCTCCCAGTCGGGGAGGCGTGCCTTCTGTGCCCAGTGAGGGTCTCAGCTTTACCTGGAGGGCTGAGGTGGGGAGGAGGCGCGGGGACAGGGCCCCCAGACCAGCAGTGGGGCAGGCAGCTGCACCAGAAGCAACGCAGAGGTTCTTCCCAGAAAATCAAGCAAAGCAGAGAGGTCAGCAAGATTAGGCCTCAGAGGGGCACCGACTCTTGCTGGCTCCTCCCAGGGGTCCCCTCCTGCTTCCCCTCAACGTGGTGGGGGAGCCAAGCGAAGGTGGCAGCACCCGCCTGTAGCAAACGTGAGCGTCAGGAGCACGGAGACTGAACCAGTGAGTATGCACGTGTCCCCGGAGACGCAGGCGGGGGCTGCGGGAGGCAGCTGCGTCTCTTCTGGGCCTGTGTGCCGCCCCTAGACGGGAGCCTCTGTCATCCTGAGTTCCTGCTGTTTGCACCGTGGAACCCTTGGGTCTGATCTCTCCCCACTCGGCCAAGTGCAAGCCCATGGCCAAGGCTGAGCCCGGCAGGAGCCCCTGGGAATGGGGCGAGATGGGAGACAGGAGAGGCCGCCACCCACTGCCTGCTGCATTCCTTTCACTCTTCTTTGCTCTCCTTTGCCCCCTCCCTCTCCCTCCCACTCCCTCCCCTCCCTGCTCCCGGGACTGGGGATTGAACCCAGGGCCTTTGCCCTGAGCCATCCCCGCTTCTGAGATGTGGTCTACGTCACTAAATTGCCCTGGCTGGGCTCCAGCTTGGGATCCTCCTGCCTCAGGCTGCCAGAGTGCTGCAGGCGGGTGCTACCACATCCAGCCCAGATTCATTCTTAGTCTTAATGGTTAGGAATTAAGAATATTTCCTTTATAAGAAAAACAAAACGATTCTCAGCTTATTACAATTTTTGTAACATCTTATATGGTCATAGACCAGCTGACATTTTTTGTCTCTGGCGTTTTTGCCTCCTAGCTGAAAATGCGCGTGTGCACACACAGGCAGAGACCCGGGAACACAGAGGCGTGTCTGCTCAGCGATGCCTGCACTGCCTGCCTGCCCGCCCTGCCTGTGCCTTCATCTTCGCGGGGGTCAGGCGCGCTCCTAAGAGGTCAGCGAGCGCAGGTGCCAGGAAAGAGCCCCCTGCCCCGCGCAGCCAGCCCAGCTCTGGGGCTGGGGAAACGAGGAGCCTCCGGCTGGTCTTCCCCTAGGGAAGAGGAGCCTGGACTCCCCAGTGACAGTGGCTGCCGCGCCTGCCTGCTGTCCACCCCCCACGCCCCTCAGCCTCTGCAAGGCGCCGCCCCTCAGCTCCCCTCCCTGCCACGCCTTTCCCGCTCCCTTCCAGTCAGGTGCCCGACAGCCCGTGAGGGCCGGCTGCGGGAGTGGCTGTGCCCGATCTCCGTGGCTGTGCCGGATCTCCGCTGCTGTCCCAACTGTGGCCGAGGTGGGCGGTAAAATGTCCCTGGGGCCACCAGGCTCGTCTAGAAGGCGTGAGGTGGGTTATGTCGCCACCTATTGCCTGATTCGCTCCGCAGAGGTCAGCGGGGCCCCTCTGCCCGTGTCCCCAGGGAAGGGCTGCGGATCCTCAAGGCCAGACAGCAGCGGCGTCTGTGGGGAGGCGTGCAGGCCCCTCCAGCCCTCACCATCCGGCGTGCTGGGGTGCTGGGGTGCTGGAGCTTTGTCCGAGCAGTTACTCAGGCCTCTAGGCTGTGCCCGCCCTCCTCTCCATCCTCCTCGGCCACACGGAAGCCTGGTGCTTTTCCAAGGACGGATCCCAGGGTCCAGTGCTTGCTAGGCAAGTGCTCTACTACTGAGCCGCATGCCAGCCTGTCTGCTGGGCCTGGGCCTGGGACGCAGGTCCTGCGCACTGGGCAGCATCCCCGGCCCTTTTTTAGTATTTTGAGACAGGGTCTCCGTGAGTCACTAAGTTGCCCTAGCTGCGGCGACCCTCCTGCCTCAGGCTCCCAAGTGCTGCGTTACAGGCCTGTGCCGCCACGGAGGGCTTGCCAAGGCGGAGGATCACCGAGCCCCGGAACTGGAGACCGGCCAGCAACTTCCCGACACAGAGACGGAGACCAGAGAAGGCCCCGGGGGAAGGCAGCCGCGCCACCGCTGGGATGACAGGGTGGGCTTTTCGAAAGACCCCTGGGCTGCATGACCAAGGGAGAAGGCCCGGGAGGGACGGCGGGCGGACGACCGCAGCGCTGGGCAGTGCCGGCGGGACAGGGCGGTGCTTTGGTTTGGGCCCTTCTGACGGTGGAGAGACTAAGGGACATCTGACGGCAGGCCAGGCCAGGTGGTGGCTGAGTTCTGAGGTCTGGTGGGAACCACCAGCAGTCAGCAAGGCCCTCAGCCTGGAAGTTTAGGGAGGGTGGTGTCTTTGGGATGGAGACCATTTCAAAGGAGCGAAGTCAGATCCAGTCAGGCCAACGAAAGTCCGCTGGGTCTGACCCCGAGCAGCTCAGTGGAGGCAGGCAGCGAGTGGGGACGGCTGCCTCCAGATGCAGAGCCAGCTCAGACAGAGGGGAGAGCAGGGGGCGCAGACAGCACGGTGGCGGGGGGTTGGGGGGGGCGGGGCGTGCCGGCAGAGAGCTGAGGGCAGCACGTGGGGCCTGCAGGGAAGACCTGGCCATGTGCTGCGGGGGTGACAGAGCGAGGGGACAGGCCTCCCAGCCCCAGCCCCAGGCAGGGGGCACAGCACACAGGGTGCTGCGCAGAGCAAGGACCAGGGTCTTGCTGGGAGGCCAGGCCCCAGCCCCCGAGTTGGGCAGGGAGCCCCCAGTGTCTAGGAGCGGGGTGCTTACTGGCTTTGAGGTTCCAGCTAACTTGCCTTTTAACCGCTCCCCACAGGCGGGAGCGGGCGTTAGAGAACCCAGCGGCACACGCCCGCGCTGCTCTCAGGTGAAGGGCGGGGCCCGCTCCACGAACAAACGGACGCCCTTCCCTGCCGCGGAGGCCCCGCCTCGCCTCACCTGCGGACTTTACCAGGTTAGCTGACTTCGCACAGATCACCCCAATGGATCTTGCAGGACAAGGGAATGTTTATTTACAACAAAAACATTTGTAACATAATTCTGTCTTCAAAACAGAGAGGCCAGGAGGACACACAAAGCAGTCTCTATTTGTATGTACCCTGGACGTGAGCAGCCGAGGCGGGGCTGGGACTGGGACAAGCGCCAAGGACTAATTCCTCCCCCAAAACACAAGAAACTGCCTGTCAAAAAGTAGCAGTTTTCTACTTGTCAGTAGCTACCCTTCCCTTGCTGCGTGAAACACAAAACAGAAACAGCAGGGGACCACACAGGTCAGGTCAGCCGGGGTCAGGGACGGCAACGGGCTGCGCAGCTCCGCGCAGGCCCCGCACACTCTTTCCAGCAGCGACCCACAGCTCCAGCGGCCGGCCCACGTCGCTCGCTCCGTGCGGTTAGATGAGGAATCTAGGAATAAACAGAGCCGTTAGGAAGGCCGCAGCCCAGCAGGCACAAGGCTGTGAGGAGGCGCCACTGTGCAGGCGCCGACCGGCACAGAGGAGCCAGCCGGGTGCTGGCCTGCGGATGGGCAGCCGGAGTCAGCTGCCTGTCACCCACCCGGCAGCCCCGGGCACTGCTACGCATCGGCAGGGCGGCTGCGAAACGCTAGGAACGCAGGACAGGACCTCAGGGAAACTGCACAGGAAGGCCCCGAAGACATCATCCAGGGCATCTTCAGTTTCCAGATGAGGCCTCAGGTGAATGTCGGCTTTTTCCTTCCAGTACTAGGGACTGAAGCCAGGGTCTTCACATTAAGCTACATTGCCCGCCTTTTAATTTTTTTTTTAAACTTCAAGACGAGGTCTCACTAAGTCGCCTAGGCGGGCCTCGGCCCTGCCTCAGCCCCCACACTGCTAGGACTGCAGGTGTGCACCACCACGCCCAGCTCAAATACGCACTCTGATACCGGCAGGGCTTGGCTGGCCTTTCTCCACTGGTCCTCGGGGCGGGAGCACAGGTCCTGACCACCTGAAGCCCACAAAGACGCTGGGGGAGCCCTGAGGAGAAGCTGCTTCTCTCTCACGGGACACCACGAACCTCCTCACCATGCACGAGCAGCTCAGGCCCCCGGGTGTGACCGAACACAAAGCCTGGACAAACACGTGCCCTGCCCTGGCGTGACCGCGGCCTGGGCTGTGGCTTCTGCACGGGTGCGGGGGGGAGTGGGGTCCGAAGTCAGACTGCTCCTGGCTGCACAGGGCCGCGTCTAAGGAGAGGAAAGGAAGCGGCCAGGGCGCCTTGCCCTGTGTTTGTTCCCACCTCCTCATTCACACCTAGCTGCAACCGTGCTTTCTGCACCCGCCATTCCGCGAGCCCCTGCTGGCTACGCACTGAGTCTTTGCTCCGCGGCATTTGTACCACAACAGACTCTTCTCCTCACAAGCTTGGGTTGCTTTGGTAGCTCTGTTACAGTAGTATAAAGCAAACTAGCACAGGATACTGTGTTTGGTATTTTAAGTCAGTAAATGAAAAGTTTTTGGTACAACTATTTATAGATATTTGAACAAATATCTATAAAAACAAAGATATCTATTAATCTAAAATATCTATAAATCTTAGATATCTATAAAACAAAGATAGCTATAAAAAATATCTATAGAAACAAAGTTAGATCACTGCTTCAAGTTAAGACTTCAAATAAACTACTGGCAACTTAAAGACCTTGCCATGAAAATAAAGTTGTAGAGCTATTAGAAACAGAAGACATTATCAGTTAAGAAGGGAAAAATGCAAATAGTAGACGAATAAGAAGATGCTTATTACTTTCAGAAGTAATCGAAGACACAGGAGCTCCCATGGGCGGAAGGTGCCAGCAGGCCTCTCCCACGGGCGGCCTCACGGGTGGTCCCGCTCAACAGGGACGAAGCTGCAGGACACGGACACCGGAAGCAGCGCAGGGCTCAGCGCTGTGCCCCTCCCCTCCTGGGGCTTCAAGTCGTAGCCCGATCTCCACTGCCCTCCTCCTGCCTCTCCTCCCCACTTCCAAAAGCGCCCCAATTCTTTCCTCTTGCACATCAAGCAGCCTGAGGAAAACAAGAAATTCCTTGCAGCTTGCGATAAAGAGTAAATTTAGTTCCCTTTACCTCAGTTTCTCCTACTCAGTTCACCGAAGACCTTTCATTACAAAGTATTCTGTCAGTGATTTGCTTAGGCCAAGTGTTCTCTGCTTAGGAGGAAGGCCATCTCCTTAGGCAACCAGGTGAAGCTGCATAAAATGTT
Organism: Chinchilla lanigera; assembly: GCF_000276665.1. Taxonomy (NCBI): domain Eukaryota; kingdom Metazoa; phylum Chordata; class Mammalia; order Rodentia; family Chinchillidae; genus Chinchilla; species Chinchilla lanigera. The sequence continues at coordinate 14,293,675 of NW_004955456.1, forward strand.
TACTTCTGGGCCAGGGATGTAGCTCAGCGGCATAAGCGCCTGCTGGTAAGCGCAAGGTCCTAAGTTTGATTCCCGGTACCAAAAAAATAAAGTTTATTTCTGCTACATGAAAGATTCAATAGTAGCCGGTTGTGCCAGCACAAACTTGTAATCCCAGCACTCTTGGAGACTGAGGTAGGAGAATTGAAAATTGGAGCCCAGCCTGGGCAAGATCCTGTCTCAAAAAAAAAAAAAAAAAAAAATTACTCGGGCTGTAAGGATGTAGCTCAGTGCAAAGGTCCTGGGTTCAACCCCCAGCAATAACAAGGGAGGGAGGGAGAAAATTTAATAGCGTAAACCACGGTAACAGGTCCAAGGGGCAGGGAGAAGCTTGTCTTTGTGGCAGGAAGACACTTGATAATCATTCTGATAAAAACAATTAGTAAAAATTTCCTTGAAGTGATTCTAAATAAGAATTTATCTCCACTCAAAGCCAGCACCGTGCTTCATGGTGGGAGGAGAGGCCGCTCTGCCCCAGTTGGGGGAGATGTGGCTACCACTGCTCTGTGAGCCGGAGCTGCTCACAAAGCCAGAGATGCAAACTGCAGCAAGCAGAAGACACAGTGGCCATCGCTGCATTCCAGGACCAGACACCTGCACGTCCAGTGAAGCAACTGACATAACTGACTGGCAGACCCAGTTCCAGGACACTGGGGAAAAATCAGTCAGGTGTGTGGTTACGGAGGAACAAGCAGGCAGTTCCGGAAAGGCTGCCTCACGCTGCAGCCCTGCGAGAAGATGCTCAGTCAGGGGCCGCTGGGGCTATCAACGAGATCCTACCACAGGCGACCAAACTGACAGAGATGACAAAGCCAACGCTACCAGACATGGGAAGGCCATGGAGCAGAATCCCTCTGACGGCCCAGAGGGGATGGCGGACAGGCCAAGCCCTTGGAGAGGTGGATTTAGCAACATCTGGCTCAGGTGAAGACACAGCCATCACAACCCAGGTGCAGGCCTGGCCTTTTGACAAGCAGTACAGCACCCTCGGGTGTGGGGATGGCACCCCACTGCTTCCTGCTGCTCACTTCTGGTCACTGTCTCAGGAGTCTTCAGGCCCTCCAAGGGTGGAACCAGTCATTTCTTAAAAATGAGGCAGTTCTTCATATGCACCCAGAAACACCGCAAATGGATTGAAAAACCATATTCTAGTACAAACATGTAACTCTATTTGTGGAGAAGATTTAACATATATTAGACATCCTTTTTTTTTGAGACAGGGTCTCGCTTGGCAGTTCGGGCTGGCCTTGAGCTCACTTTATAGCCCAGGCTAGTCTTGAAGTCCCAACGATCCTCCTGCCTCAGCCTCCTGAGTGTTGGGGACATTCTTGAATATTTACCAAACAAAATTTCAAACAGGATACATATGAAACATCAACAGGATTACCCCTGGACAGTGGGCTTGGGAGCTAGGGAGACTTCCTGTCCCTTTTTGTTGGTTCGAACTCTAAGCATGCAGCATTTTTATGACTTAAGCTTCTGTATTTCCATACAACTGGAGGGGAGAAGAGGAAATACAGAGAGGACAGCGAGCAGATGACTGTCAAAGATGGGCAGCAGTGCTGTTCCCTTCACCTTTGGGTGGATAGAAAAGGTCCACGGTGAAAGGTGGCGTGGTCAGTGACAACAGGAAGGAGTTTCAATCCAGTCTGTGTCCCATACAGTGCTTTAGAAGGAAACCACTGATCAATACGCTCTAAGCATAAATGCAGCGGGCAGAGAGAAGCGCCAAGTCCCCGCAGGCTCAGGGATCTGACGAGGTTCAGGTAGTTCAGCTTTCAAACTGGAACCAACCAAAAGCAGCACTTTCGTATAGATGAAAATGCATCAAAATAGAAAAGCTTACACTTCACTTGGAAAACCCAACACACAGCGCACCGAGGTACAAAAGCAGAGCGAAGAGCTTCCTTGTGTCCATGGCTCACGGAAAGAGAAGCCCGGAGACCGAGGGAGACAATGGAAGTCAGACTGGGGCAGAACACAGACAGGTCCGGCAGGGCAGACTCGGTGGAACACATGAATACTAGACGTGCGGCTTCCCATGGCCTCGGGAAACGGCACAGCGGACGTGAGACACCCCAGGCGTGACACCGACGGCCCACAATCATCACGCGAAACAGTGAGCAGCAATCAGAGAAGACTGAAGCGCAGCGAGACGAGAGGAGTGAGGTGACCCCGGACCGCGGGCTGGGCGCTGCGAGCGCAGGGGGTTTACGGCGGAAATCCGAGGACAAGGAGCTGAAAGGCAGGGCAGGGGAAGCAGCGCTCCACTCCCACGATGGCCAGGCCCGCAGCCCTTGGCCATGAGTCCACGACGGCCACCCAGCGTCCACGGTCAGACGGGAACATCATGTGGGAGCCTCGGAACCACTCGGTCACACGGCCCTTGGAGAACAGGAAGGAAGCTCGGATCGCTGTCATTCCTGAGGGCATGAGACACCGTGCAGAGTAGCTGTGGGCGCTCCTCCAAGCCCCACACACCGCTTCCCTTTCCCGGAAGGCCAGTCCTGACACTCCGGGCATCTCATGGAACCCCCGCTGAGGGAGAAGAGTTTCCAGGAGCCCGAGCCCTCATGCTGTCCGATGTGATGCCCTTGCCACCCCACGTGGCTTGTCCTCCGGCCTGTCTGGTCCTAAAGCCACTCACGGCCGGGCCCTCCCCAGCTGGCACACTTTCCTGCTCCTCCAGCCCCTGCCGTGGCGCCATCCTGCGCAGACGCTTGGGCCCTTCCCAGGGGCCACGCTCCCACCTCCTCCTCCTAGGCACCAGACTCCTGGGACCGCACGGCCGGCCCTCGGTGGTCTCCCCAGCCTCGCGTGCGGGTGGAAGCTGCAGAGAGCGCGCCCAGATGCTCCCGCGCACGGCCCTGCCCACTCCTGCTGCCGCAGCCAGAGGGCCGCCCCTCTGCCAGTCACCGGATAATCCACGCTCATTCTCCAACTCTCCGCTCACAAAGCAGCTGTCCGCAGCTCTGAGGCAGACTGAGAAACGGGCTCAGACAGAGCCAGAACTGAAGCACTGTGGGGCTGCCTCTGAAGAGCTGTTCGCCGAGGGACACAGGGAGCCCCAGGCCACTTCCAACAGAAGCACAGGGAAAGGGAAGCAGGGCTGTCTGTGGCCATCAGAGCCGGCGCGCCAGCGAGTGGAGAGCGCTACGGCATCAGGACGGCAAGCAGCACGGCCCAGAAACACCCGACTCCGTGGCCTCCCCGCCTTCCCTGTGCAGCCTGGGACCCACAGTGGCCGCTGTGGGGGGACACCATCTCTTCCTCTCACCTGCGGGCACGCCGCTGTCCTCTGTCCTGAGAGGACTTCTGCTCACAGTTCTCCACTCCCTTTGTTACCTCAATGCCTTCTCTGGGTACCTGAAATTTGTGGGTTCGCCCCAGTTCATCTCAGCTTTTTCCTGGGTCTGACTGCGCCCGAGTATGGAAGAGCACCCAAAGTAGTAGTCAGCGACAGACACAATCACAAGGGGCGCAGTCACCACCCTGCAGAACGGGGCAGTCGGGGACAGCAGGTGGGGCCGCGCCCGCCTCTTCACGCAGGGCTCACGCCTGCGGCACTGGGGCCCGGCTGCTTCAGCTCACCTCTTCCCCCCTTTACCGCACCCCGATGCTTGTTGTCACGGTTTCTGCCTCCATGTCCCCCCAAAGCCTCCTGCGCTCAGAGGTGGGGCCTTTCCAAGGGGACGGGATCACGGCGGCGCCAGGGCTGGCTTGGTGTCGGAGGCAGGGTCGCTGCTGTGTGACCCGGAAGGCGCGTGTCCCGTCCCGGCTCCGCCTTTCCCTCTCTGCTTCCTGGCTGCCATGGTGTGAGCCGCCTTCCCGGCCAGTCCCTCCCACCATGCCTTCCTGCTTGGAGCCACACAACCATGGACGAAAACCTCCAGCCAAAATAAACCTCTCTTTCTTCCATTTGTTGGTGTGGAGTACTGAGCTCCAACAACGAGAAGGCAGCTCAGCTACTTACTTCTCCAAACTGGTGTCCAGGAGGCGAGGCTTCTGCAGCTAATAAACCCAAGAAATTAGAAGCGGACTAAGCCAACATCTGACGGCCTTAATGAAGCGCAAGTGGCACATGTGGCCGTGAAGATCGACAGACCACGTCCCCGAGGCTGAGAGCGGAAAGCAGTCCGGTTCAGTCCCAGGCAGAGCGCCGGGAGGGAAAAGCGCGCTCCCCACCTCCCAGCCCTGCGTTGAGTCGTCAAGGGCACCTCCACCATGGCTCCTTCTGAAGAGGAGAAAGCGGAACCAGTTGTCTCCTGAAATAACAGCAGCAGCCCTCAGGGAGCCCTCGCTCTCAAAGAACGGAGCCCACCGGGGCAGAGCTCAGTGGGAAGCAGGCTGAGAGCCGTTTCGGCTGCCCGGAGAGGGTGTGGGGAGACGTGAAGGGCCGAGGAGACCCTACCGGGGGGAACGCTTTCCCAGGAAGGGCGTAATGCAGAGGGTGCGGCCTCAGTGGAGGCATTTATAGCCAGACAGCAGAGGGGGACTTCAGGGACACCTTCCGGGCCGCAGCAAAGGCTTCTCAGCCACCAGGAGGATCAAGAGCCCACGTCTAACAGTTTGCCTGGAAAATGGCCCGGCCCTCACCTGACAGTGAGAGAACGCCTGCCTGGCCAGTTACCCTGGAGGAAAAAAGTAGAAAGCTGAAAGAATTAACAATATATCCAATTCCAAAATGCACTGTAAAAAGTTATTGTTTGTTCAGGATGCAGACAGGTCTAACCGGATACACAAAACAGCTTCACAGGCACAATACTAGATTTGAGAGTTTCCTGTTAATCTCTCTGGGAAGAAGGAGATCAGACAGATTCCCTGTCTGGATCCAGTCACCTAGCATCAGAGATGATGATCTGCCCCTGTGTTTTCCTGGCACCCAGCCAGGAGGCCAGGACACCGGAAGGGAACGGGAGAACCTGACCTGGCGGCCTGCGAAGCCCCAGACTGGCCGGGGCACTGTGGGCCGCCTGTGCCCATGTCATGCTGGCCAAGCACGAGCCAGGACCGAATTCCAGGCTCTCAGCTAACAGGAGTTCGTTCCCCACAGCCTGGCCTCATTCCCTCCCGGGCCTCCTGAGAGCTGCCCTGACTTCCCTGAAAACATGTTTGTGAAAGTCTGTTAAGGGGCCGGGGATATAGCTCAGTGGCACAAGCGCCTGCCTGGCAAGAGCAAGGTCCTGAGTTCAATTCCCAGTACAAAAAAAAAAAAGTCTGTTAAGATACTGTCCCCAGGCTGGGAGGGCGACCTGGCTCAATCTCCTTAGTTCTACAGCCCAAAGATTCCACTTCCCTGAGTGCAGGAGCTGAGAGCAGGGGAGACTGTTCAACATCTAAGAGGCTGTGAAAGTCTAGGGCCAGGCAGGGTCGCGCTCCAACTGAATAAAGAAGCTCGAGCCAGCTGAAGCTCCAGGTGCAGTGTGAGTCCAGTGAAAATGGTCCCCGCTGTCCACACGTATGCACAAAGCCCTCCAAAGGGAGGGGTCCGCACTGCAAGCCTTGCTCCTCACCCAGCCTATAGACAGGGACTCGCTTCTCCCTCACACCCATGCTGGGAAGGTGAAAGTGGCTTACAGATGGGGAACGAGGCCTGAGCCCCAGAAGACCTGTGAAGAAGCCTGCACCCCAGGGGCCACGGGGGACGGGGCCATGGGAAGGCACAGGACCACGAAGACAAGGTGAACCCATGAAGAAACGCCTGGACTTACAGGCATCTAACGTGTACCCCTTACACGGAAAAGGGTTCGCACAGAAAAACAGGACAGAAGGGAGAGGGGCAGAGGCTATCAACAGCTAATTTGAAAGAAATATGGATGGCCAACAGGTCCAATGAAAGGTTCTCAAGTTCATTAGCAAGTGACAAAACGAAGATAGAAACCATACAGCACTTGCACCCACTAACTGAGAAAAAACAACCGGTCTGAGGAGAACTAAGGAAGCTCGGGTATGGCCAGTGCGCGGGGTATTTAGGAACCCGAAGCATGCTGGCTGGTTCCTTCTACCTAAGAAGACTCAGGTGAGGAGCCTGCCCAGGTCTACAGAGCTCCTGGCCAACTTTCCCACCACTTCATTCTTAAAAGGCAACTCTCACATTTAATGGGGGAAACTAAGCATTTGTGGAAAATCTACATCCCATCAAAGAGGACAGGTACATTTTCTCTTTTCCACCATTTCAGGGAACAGAAGGAAACACTGAAGAAGGGTCCTTGTCTTTCAGACACGTCGGGAAGAACTGGAGGAGCCAGCGTGGACGGAGGGAGGTGCTGCAAGCTGACCCAGCGGCCCAGGGCTGAGCAGCGGGACTCGCGGAAGCGAACGCAAGCATTGCTCATGTTAGGGTTCGGCTCTACCGTGGCCCTGCTCACGGATAGAAGGTGAGGTCCCCAGCGGATGGCACCACCGGGAGCTGGCAGGAGCATTAGGAACTGGGCCTGGCGGGAGGAAGCAGACGTGGCGACGCCCTTGAAGGTCACATCTCTCCCCCTCTCCTCTGCTTTCGGCTGCTCTGAGGCGAAATGTAAAGGAAAGGGTAAGCGAGTCACATGATGAGGAAAATCACCTCCTCTCCTGGAAAGCGGCTCAGAGCAAGAGCTGACCCTGTCTCTTAGTTCAGTTACGCCCGACACCGGGAGGGTGAGGCTCTGTCTACTGAGGCCACTCCTGCTCTGCAGCCGGACAAGGGTGGAGGGACGGCTGCAGATGTGGGCAGCTGAGCGACAGGACGATGGACTGGCCCGGTCACTCCTTCTGAACTGAGGATGTGCTGGTTAACGGCCCAAGGCTGCAGACCAGGGATGCACTATGACAGGGATGGTGAACTTTTAGAGACCAGGTGTAACCCAAAACCCACTACCGAAAAGTGCCGACACTGCAATGAAACCTGAATACTGAGGTTTTAGTTTAGAAAAATAATTGCTACCAACGTGGCTCATGGCCGACAGAGAGCTCATGCGCCCGCTGTGGCATGCATGCCAGAGGCTCACCACCACTGGGCTGTGGTATGAGAAACACACATCTTGCCTGGGCACAGTCACATACACCTGTCCTGCCGGCTACTCAGGAGGCTGAGGAGCGAGACTCGCTTGGGTCCAGGAGTGTGAGGCCAGCCTGGGCAAGCTGCATGGAGAGTCTGACAAGGGGGCAGGGGAGGGGACAGGGGAGAGAAAAATGAGGGAAGGGGAGAGAGAGGAAAGAAAGGGGGAGCCGGGTGTGGTGGCGCACACCTGTGATTCCAGCACTCTGGAGGCTGAGGCAGGAGGATCATTGTGAGTTTGAGGCCAGCCTGGGCTACAAAGTGAGCTCAAGGCCAGCCTGAACTGCATTGGAAGACCCTGTCTCAAAAAAAGACAAAAGAGGAAGAAAGAAAAAAGAAAGGGGAAGAGAAGGGAAAAGAGGGAAAGAAGAAATGTGTATTTGGTCTCTCCCTCTTCCTGGCACACAGCTCCTGCAAACTTTGGACTCCCCAGGGAGGCAGAGACGCCTGCTGGCTGGAGTCCTGGCTAACCTCAGAATGGGGCCAGGGAACCAACACGCAGTTAGGGAGGGGAGAACTGCCATCAACACCTGAAAGAGCAGGGCCAGGAGCTGTGGGGCCACTGACCAAGTGGAGGCTCTGGGAGGACCGTCCACACCCCTCCCACCTACCTGGCCCTGTTGCCAGTTCACCTGGTCATTCATCTGGGTCTTTTGTATGACCCTTGATGTACGTATGACCCTTGCTAGAAAACGCAAGGAGGTGATGCTGAGCTCTGTAACCCACTCCAGCAAATGACAACACAAGAAGGGGCCGGTGGGAAACAAGCTGACCTCCGGCCAGCATCTGAAGCGGGGCATCCTGGGGGCTGCACTGGGAACCTGGCAGTCTGCGGGCTCTGGGTGGAGTGGGTCAGAACTGAACTGTGAGCAGGAACCTGCCGGTGCTGGGGAACTGGCGGGTGTCAGGAGTCAAGGGTTCACTCGAGTGTTGTGAGTAAAGGTCCAGGACAGGGTTTTAGTTTTTGTTTTTCCTTAGCAGTTGCTAACTGCAAAAGCTGGGTGCAGTGTACATGGCCCTGGACACCCTGCTCTCTTCAGCTGTGTAAGATGGACACTTTTCAATATACAGAGGACAGGGCAGAGTGCAATACTATGGGAAAGGGAACTCCAGGAAGCGCTCTTGGGTTCAAAATTTTGCTTCTGTTTTTTTTTTTTTTTTTTTTCTGGTACCGGGAACTGAACTCATGACCTTGCGCTTGCCAGGCAGGCGCTGTGCCGCTGAGCTAAATCCCCAGCCCCTTGGGTTCAAAATTTTGACTGCTGCAGTGGAAGTGTGAGAGTTGGAAAATGGGATACAATTCTGGGGTGGAGGGGGTTTATAAAATCCCAAAATTTCAAGGGGAACTAGAGGGCAGAGGATCCCTGCAGGGGCCTAACGAGCCCCCCAGCTCTGCAGAGCCGCAGGAAGCCAGGTGCCCAGCCAGAGGACTTGACATCAGGGAGCCCAGGTGTGTTACCGTGAAGTTCAAGGAGGAGGAGAATAACAAGGTATTAAAGGATTCTGGATACAGAAAACCCGGGTTTTGCAAACAGATTCTCCTTGGCTGTCAAAAAGGTCTAAGAGGAGAAGGCAGCGGTGCCAGTGAGCTGGGCCCGGGGGAGGGGGGGCGCAGAGGAGTCCTGAGGGAGCAGGTGCTCATGGGGGCCGCTGAAGCCAGAAGACGGGGAGGGGAAGGGGCTCAGCAGGAGGGGCGGACGCGAGGCAAGATTTTTCTCATTAGCATGAAGGCCTAATCTGTCATTTCTCGGCATTACGCAGGTTTAGCTTTTTTTTTTTGGTTTTTCTCTGGTACCAGGAACCGAACTCACGACCTTGCGCTTGCCAGGCAGGCGCTTTTGCCGCTGAGCTAAATCCCCAGCCCCCAGGTTTAGCTTTTTTTAAAAAAAAGACTCAGTTTATATCCTGTGTACCCAAAGCTGCTCCAGCGTATCAGACAAGGAAGTAAACCCAAGGAAAGGCATCCAGGAAAGTGGATTCAGCCCAGGAAATAAAACGGATTCAGCCCCAGGATGGCAGCTGGGTCCCAGCCTGGAGCGCAGTCTGTAGACCGATCCGCAAACAGGGAGGCTCCCGGAAGAGGGATTCACAGAGGACAGGGTGCTTGGAGTCCGAGCACAGACAAGGGGCGAGCAGGCAAACAGGTCGGTGAAAGAAGGTAATTAAATTTGCAGGAAAAACAAAGGCTCTAAAAACTACAAACACAGCATCGTGTTTTCCGTTAGTAATTTCATCATCCACAGCAGAATACAGGAAATAGGTTTTTAGTTTATAAAACCCAAAACATCAGGATGAGCACGGTGTTTTTGTTACATTAACCTAAGAGACACAGGAAAAGCGGTACGAGAACAGGAAGCGAAGAAGGAGGGCGCGATGCCGTACGACAGCAAGCTACAGGCACAGTCCACAACGGACGGACAAACGCTGGCGCTGTAAGGCTGGCATTTCACCGTGCGCACGGCTGAACAGCAGAGACGGTACGTGGAGGCGGCTCTCTCCTGCACTGCACTGCTTGTATTTTCAGTGTGGCAGCCCCAGGCCAGACTGCCAGGGTTCGAGTCTGGGCTCTGTCGCCTGCTAGCTGTGTACCCTTGGCAAGTTACTTAGCTTTTTCAGAACTAATTCACCCTCTACACAGCGGAGATGAGATGTGCACTAGAGAGTTATGCCTTCAAAGTCCACAAGCACCTGACAGTAACACGTTTGAGTACAAGACCAGGAAGGCCACGACCTTCACCCCGAGACGTGGCCCTCTGGCTCTACCCACACAGGCCTGCACACGGGCAGCATGGCAGAAAAGCCCGAGGCGCTTCCCTGAGGCCACGCTCCAAAAGCAGTCTGAAGCAGCAGTGGGTGGGGTGGCGCACAACTGTAATCCCAGCACCCTGGGAGGCTGAGGTAGGGGGATCACAAGTTCCAGCCCAGCCTGAGCAATTTAACAACCTACCACCCCAGACTCAAAATAAAAAAATAAAAAAGGCTGGGGATTTAGCTCAGTGCAAAGGCCCTGGGTTCCATTCCCGGTACCACCACCCCCAAAATAAGCTAAAAAGAAAAAGTGGTGTCTGTTCTCTGCGTTCTCCCCATGGTGGGAGAACTCAGGGTCCCCCCGTGGGGGGGCACTTCATAAATCCTCACACGAGACTCAATTCTATCTTTCTTTTATGCCTACCAGTCCTGACCTTTGGAAAGCACAGAACAAATTTCATCTGTTGTACGTTAACCATTTCAGCGGATGGAAATAGCTATTAGAGCCCGTTACACCTCTCTCCAGGCAAAAGCGTAATGGTGAGGGTCTCCGGCGCCAGGGCGTTAGGGCGGGAGGGACATGACGAGCACCCCAGATGAAGATGACAGAGGAACAGAGGCAGAAGAAAGGCCACCACCAAACGCTCCTTCAAGTGTCTCCGACCGTGACACACCAGTGCCCCAGCCCCACCACTGCTCCTGAGGGCCGCACCCCGGGGGCCTTAGCCAGGAGGCAGCAAGGAGGCGCCACTTACAATGGTCAGTGTCCACCCCAACACAGGATCGCTGCCCTCGCAGCCGAGCAAACCACGGGAGCAGCAGTTCCTGAACAGCTCATCAAGTGTTCACTCTGCACCTGCTACAAACCTCTAGGTGTTCTGAGGGTCTCAGAAAACCGTAGGCCAGGCGTGGTGGCGCATGCCTGTCATCCCAGCACTCGGAGGCAGGAGGATCGCGTGAGCTCGAGGCCAGCCTGGGCTAAGTGAGTTCTAGGACAGCCTGAATTGCATGGTGAAACCCTGTCTCAAAGGGACAAAAAAAAAAAAAAAAAAAAAAAAAAGGGAGAGAGAAAAGAAAACAAAAAGAAAAAAAGGAAAAGAAAAGCCCTGACCTCCACGGTGACTTCCGACCTCTGTCCTCTTTGTTGCGGGCACACGTTTGCCAGGCCGTCTGGGAGTCCCGAGAGCAGCGTGGCAGGACTGTGGCCACACCGGGCCCTGCTGTTGCTTGTTTCTAGCACTAAAAGCCGGATCACAGCAGGACTGAGCTCCAAGCTGAAAGACCAGTTACTGAGGACAGCTCAGCACTGGTAGCCTCCCTCTGTTCCGTGCTAGGGTGTTAGGGCGGGAGGGACATGACGAGCACCCCAGATGAAGAGCCGTGGCCTCCCTCTGTTCATCTGCCCATCTTCTCACTCCACGCCACCCTATTTCATGTGGTCCCCGCCACCCACCTCTACCAGCCAGGGCGGGGAAGGTGCCCCTCCTGGGGCTCCACACACCCCCATCCAGGCCACAGCCCTGCCTCCAGGTTCCCAAACTGGAGTTGTGGCTGGTGCAGGAAGAGGAAGGGATGCAGGAGGAAGCGCTCTCCCCACCGGAAAGACTATGGCTGTGGATACTGGGCCTCCTTAGGGTGGGAAAGCCAGGTGGGGAGGAGGCCAGACCAGGCTCTGCCTGCTCTTCCCTTCCTAAGCACTCTGCAAGTTCCTTCTTGGGATCTGTAAGCTCCTCCCAGGATCCCGCCAGTAAAGGTCTGTTTTGGCTGATGTTTGAGATGGGTTTCTGTTTCTGGCACTAACAGGTCCTGACGGCCTACACAGGAGCCTGCAGTCCACAGGCTAAGTTTGAAAGGAGGCTGGCCCACTGTCTTGGCGAGGGCATCCTTCACCAAACCACTTACTGAGCACGGAACATGTGCTGGGCGTGACTACCAGTGCTAGAAAACACAAAGCTGAAAAAGACACGATCTCTGCTCTCAGAAAGTCCAGTCTCCCATAAGCAGAGGTTTAGAGAACATGCTGGAGGGGACATGCACTCCACCAGACATGACCCTACAAGCCAGTAGGCTCTGATACCTAAGACGACAACATCACAACTGAAAGTGGGTCTAGCACTGGGTGTGGAGGCACACGCCTGTAATCCCAGCACTTGGGAGGCTGAGGCAGGAGGATCGCCAAGAGTTTGAGCCCAGCCTGGGCTACATAAATGAGTTTAAGGCCAGCCTGCACTACATAGCAAGACCCTGTATATGAGAGAGTGAGAGTGAGAGTGAGAGTGAGAGTGAGAGTGAGAGAGAGAGAGAGAGAGA
>NW_004955456.1:14305907-14481892 GCF_000276665.1 Chinchilla lanigera
GAGAGAGAGAGAGAGAGAGAGAGAGAGAGAGAGAGAGAGAGAGAGTGAGAGAGAGAGAGACAGAGAGAGAGAGAGAATAAATGGGTCTAGTCAAAGCTAGATTGTCAAGATGACTGGGCTTTTAGCGTCTTTTAAATGACTGGCTAGGTCACAAGTAAAGCAGAAATGAGGGGGCCAGTGAGATAATCCAACTCAATAGCCAAACCATTACAACCTCAGCAGCAGCAGGAATATGACAACTGTCATGTTACATGTAAGTATGGTCTTGCTGATATGACGGACATTTACAAGTTAGGAATACGGGTGAAACTATCTAAAAATCAACAGTCGCAAATGCTTACAGACCAAAAGCCTGGCAAGTATTAGAGATGGAGGAAGAGAAGGCCGCTGCCTAGCCAGGTCTCCTGAGACCTGCTGTGGGCTGACCCCGGAAGGACTGGACCCCCCCCATGGCAGATGTGTGGGACCCCAGTGCCAGCCTGCCGTCTCTACTGGACATTGACAGGAGGCAAACAAGAGGCCTCCTCCGACCTGCATCTCAGCTCAGAGCCCCCAGAGGCCCGCAGGCCTGGTCACAGGCCACATCAGCGAGGAAGGCAACATTTCCTTCCGACACGGCAGACAGCATCTGTGCAGAGAGCATGCGTGAACGCATCTGGGATGAATAGGCCTTTTCACCGCCGCCTCCTCTCAGCCGCTTTTGTTGTGATACAGGTGACAACAAAGACATTTATCATCAGGAGCCCGCTCAGCAGCTGTTTCGCACTGTTCCTTGTTTAACTTCTCTCAAGAGCTGAGTTATCTGCCCCGCAAAGCAGGTGTTTAAGGCAGGTGATTCTGTTTCCATTGGTTTTCTTAAGTAATAACAGGCCAGACTAGGAGGTTATCTCCTGCACTCCTGGGAACCCTCCCCCTGTGCCTGCGAAATCACAGGCCATGTGCTTGACAGGAACGTTCACCTCTGCCCTGCTGGTTCTAGCACCTTTGAACCTCTACTTCCAGCAGTAAGCAGAACCTAGGCGGCACAGCCCCACCCTTCTCCCTGATGCCTGGACTGTGTCTCCTTTGGTAATGGGTTAGAGGGGAAACGAGGTCGCAGGTTTTTAAGTTCTTAGGAAAAAGCAGGATAAGAAAAGCCTGACTCCTTCAAAGCCCAGCTAGATGTCTGTATTAATGACAACATTCACTGTCCCGTGCTCCAAGCTGCCACGAGGAGAGTTTAATATAAAACATGAAAAAATGTTTTTAAAGATGTTAAAGCTGTAGGTCTCCCCTCCTGCCAGCTGTGGACAGCCACTGTGCTCTGCGCGTGAGAGTGGCACACTTCTCTACCCGGCCGAACCCCAAGGCCCTTCCGTTACCGTCAGTGCTCCCCCACTGTGGAGCCATTTTCACGAGAAGCAAACATCCGGTGACACATCTCTTTCTCTCTGTCCATGTAGTCCCTGTAGTAGCTGCAGAGAGAAACACACGGCGTCTGTTTGTAAGAGGTGACATCTGGTGGTTGGAATCCTCTGCTCAGGTACACGTACATTCTGCAGGCCTTCCACCGAAGCAGGAGGGGCGGAAGCCAGCCACAGGGGCAAGGACACAGGCCAGGCTCCTAAGCCTGTGGGAGAACCCCAGGCACACGCAGCCATGTCTTTGAAGAGACACGGACATGAGCAGCCATGAAGGAGGAGCCTCCGTCCCTGGGTCTCAAGGCCAACTCCTTCCAAACGAGCCTTCACATTCAGTGGCCTCTGTTTATCTGGACATTTTCTTGCTAGGTCATGGTCAGACCCCCAAATTCCACCATTGACCTGAAAGAATATTTTTATATTCCAGAACGGGAATTCCCGGAAAAGGCTAAAGGCCTGAAATACAACTGGATCCAAATATAAGATGCGCACAACTCAGACTTGCAATGCCAAGAAAGCTGCGGCCAGCAGCCTGGACCGACAGCTCCATGTTGAGAGGAGTAGAGAATCTCACCAAAGCAGAACAAAACTATGCCTTCAAAACCAGGGGATAGCTTGCTAGGCAACTCCTGTTTATAGGAAAATATTTTTAAAGTTTTCTACAATAAACCTGTAATTTCTATAATGAGAAAAATGGCATTTCTAGAAGAGCGGTGTCTCTAACCCTTGGGTAAGAATAGCCCTGGCCAGCCCATTTTGGACTGCAGCGGGACCCCTGGGGCAGCCCCATGTTGGGAAGCACAGGTGGGTCTCCCACAGCAATGGGGCCAAGTCTCAAATGCAGGACCCTTCAAGGCCACCTCTCTAGGGCCGCTTGTCTGTGGGAGGTGGGAAATGGCTGGGCATCGAGGTTGGGAATTTGTCCCCTTCTCCACCAGGAACTGCTGGTCAGGGCACTGAGCACTTGTGCAAACCAGCTTGGGGGCCACCGCCCAGCAGAGTCTGCGCAACATTCCCCGTCTGTCCTCCACCCAGGGCGATGGCCCGGAATGGCTCACATCACATGTGCCCCTGGCCACACACCTGCCAACAGAGGTCTCACCTGGCCAGTTTCTTCAGCTCGTTATTGATGTCATGATTGAAGGGCTGCTCCTTCTGGGCGCGAACTAGGAAGTCCCGGGCCTGCTCATAGTCGGTCAGGAGGACACAAGCCTGTCACGAAGGGGTGAACTTTAAAAGTAGACAGGCCCTACACCTTGTTGTGCCGGAGCTGAGCACTGCGGCTTCCTTTCTGGGGTGCTTGTTCTCAAGCCCCTCCCCCAGCTCACCTGTCCACACCTGAAGAGGGCCTTGGCGTTCTTTTGGTCAATGACTAGAGCCTGCTCTCCGTAGCGCAGGGCCGTGGAGGGTCGGTGCAGCTTTAGGTACACCAAGGACAGGTTCAGGAGAATGAGGAGCTTGGTGGCCTCCACCAGGTGCTGCTCCTCAGCGGGCACCAATCGGCGGTGCAGCAGCAGCAAGGCCTGGGGAGAGAGCAGGAAGATGGACGGGGGGAAAAGCACACAGGTAGAAAGCCCTGAACCATTCAGAGCTAACACCCAAGTTGGCAAGGTGGTAGGACACAAGATCAATATATAAAAGTCCTGGGATTTCTGACGGAAATCCACACAGAGCCTGAGGCTGAGTGAGGCAGAAGACGCACGTCCTTGCTCTCTCCTGCCCTATAGGAATCAGAAGGCACACGACAATAGGAGTAGGCCGCGGATGCAGCTCAGGGGCACAGTGCTTGCCAGGCAAGTGCAAGGTCCTGAGTTTGATCCGGGTACAAAAACAAAACAAAACAAAATCAAAAAAGAGTAACAGCAAGGACAGGAAGAGCGCACACAGCCCAGCGTGTAGGTGAGGACCGCAGTGGGGTGACGAGGCT
The DNA here is from genome assembly GCF_000276665.1 of Chinchilla lanigera. Taxonomy (NCBI): domain Eukaryota; kingdom Metazoa; phylum Chordata; class Mammalia; order Rodentia; family Chinchillidae; genus Chinchilla; species Chinchilla lanigera. Next base: position 14,309,235 of record NW_004955456.1, read on the forward strand.
AGCGGGGACGGGCAGTGAAGGAACAGAAGTGGTGCTGTTGGAGGGAACAGGCCCTATGTTCCCCTCTGTCTCACTGTGCCCGCACGCCTGCCCCTCAGGAGTTAGGGGGCTATTTCCAGAGAAATGGAAGCAAAGGGGCTCTTGATTCAGGGACAGAATGGCGCAGCCTCTCTCCTGCTGTCCTGCTCACCCCAGAGCGGTGCAGGCAGGAACCGAGGACACCGATGCACTGCTCTGTGTGGCCACCAGCGGGCCACGCTGCAACCTGCCAGGCCCTTGCAGCTCCCAAGCAGCTTTCTGATGCCCCTTCCAAATTTCAGCAGTCGGCCAAAGATCACCAACCTCTGTGGACAAGGGCTCCTGTCTCCCAGTGCAGCTCCTCCCTCCCTTCGTTCACAGTAGCCAGATCTCCTTGCCAGAAACGCGTCCATCCAGGACATGGGTGTTTGCGAGTCTTCCGGCAGCTGGGGACGGCCAGAACAGGTTCTAGAGAACACGGCTCAGTATTCGCACGGTCCATGGCAAGACCCTTCGTCCAGGGTGAGCTGCATCCTCAGCCCCTTTCTCCTTCTGCGGCCCAGAACTCAGGGACCACAGCCCGACTACTGGCTCCACCGTGGAAACGAGAAGTCTGGGGACCGGAACACTGTGGAGCCGGGCCATGCCAGCCCCAGTCTGCATCCGTCTAGCCTGTCACCAAGAGAAATCCCGGTCTTTACGTCACTGTAACTCCCAGTCTTTTGGGAGTTGCCATCCAACTATGTAATTCTCCAGTGTACAGAAAACCACACAAAGAGAACCGAGACTCTAACAAACGTGAATGCAAGAATATCTGAAAAAGTAACCAATAGTCTAAAGAGACAATATATGGTATGCATAAGAACAGAAAGCCAAAAAACAGAAATGAAATAGAAAAGAAATTTTAAAAAATTTCTGAAATTTAAAAAAATTTCTGAAATTTAAAAAAATTATCCTTTTCTTTTGAGAGGGGGTCTTGCTGTGCTGCCTTGGCTGGTCTTGAACTTGTGGGCTCAAGCCACCCCCTCACCTCTATTCCTGAGGAGCTGGGACTGTGTGCCAACTTGGGAAAAATGTTTTCAGTGAAAAATTCCTTAGAAGAGATGGCAAAATAAAAGGAAAAGGTCCTAGACAGTATAGACATGGGGAGAAAGATTCTAATGGGGAGGGGGTTAAAAAGAAAGGACAAATCAAGGTGAGGAGCCTGACAATTAATAATTAATAGAAGTTTTATAAGCTGGGTGCAGTGGCACACGCCTGTAAACCCAGCACTCGGGAGTCTGAGGCAGGAGGATCGTTGCAAATTCGAGGCCAGCCTGGGCTACAAAGTGAGCTCAAGGCCGGCCTGAACTGCATAGTGAAACCCTGTCTCAAAAAACCCAAAAAAAACAAAAAAAAAGTTTTTTAAAAAGAGAACAAAGAGAGACTGGGGTAAGTTATCAGAGAAATAATTTAAATTTCTCAGAACTGAGGAAGAATTTCCTGAATAAAAAGATGCACCAAGGCTCAGCACCAAATGGGCATGCACACGTGCACACACACCACTGTAAAATACAACAACTGAGCTACGTTCACGCCGAAGGGGCGGGGGAAGTATCCCAGTCTCTACAGAGAAAAATAAGGCCATATATATAGCAACCTCAATGGTATCAGACGTGTGTGTGTGTGTGTGTGTGTGTGTGTGTGGTGCTGGGGATTGAACCCAGAGGCCGTCTACCACCGAGCTAGACCATCCGCCCTTATGAGGCAGGCTACTGCTAATTTGTCAGGCTGGTCTTGAACTTGTGATAGTCCTGCTTCACCCTCTGAAGTAGCTAAAATTATAGGCATGCACATTGTGTCTAGCAGTATCAGATTTCTTAATAGTAATTCTAGGAGTACGAAAACTAGGAGCCTTTTAGACAATGATATTCTCTATCAAAATAAAGGGATGCATTGAGGAAAAACAGCAGCCAATCCTCACAGGAGAATGAGAGATGCCCCAGGACAAGAGCTGTGCAGCAGGCCCAGAGAGACTCCAGCAGGAGCGGCCCCTGGGGCTCGGGGACGAGAGGCCGGACTTCAAGGAAAAGTGCACTGCAGGGCTTCCCAGCCAGGCATGGCGGCACGCGCCTGTAATCCCAGCACTCTGGGAGTGCTGATGCAGAGGACTGCAAGTTCAAGTCCAGTCTGGAAAATTTAGATTCTGCCTTAAAAAAATAACGGGCACGCAATGTAGCTCAGCGTGAAGGCTCTGGGTTCAGTGTCCAGTAGTGCAGACAGTGTGTGTGTGGGGTTCCCTTCTTATAGGAAAGTTTAGAAAGAAATAGCAAAAGGCAGAGACAACTGAGCAACCAAGAGCTAATTTAAGGGGCAAAAAGGAATGTTGCACAAGAAAAAGGACGAAGTGCAGGGAACTACTTAGCTCAGCAGATGTAATATTTATACAACCTTAATAATGCAAAACTGAGTATCAATTTTTAAAATGATGACACACGGATACTGGGAAAATAGCAGTGAGTGAGAACTAAAGCCTCATCTTCCATAATGAGAAACCAAAACCGTCAAATGAGAGCAAGCCATTTGTCAAGGCTGAGCAGGGAGAGAACGGCACATGCAATTAGAAAGTGACGGCCCAGGGGCGAGACTCAGAAAGGAGGAGGAGCGGCGGAAGGAGTGAGGGGTCTTGGGGTGAGCGAGCGGGCTCTCGGGGAGTCTCACAGCCGACAGGATTCGTGAGTGAACCTCCGCCCTCGCCACACCGGTGGCCTGCGAGTTTGGGATTCTGAATCTGTCTACTCCAAAGGGGTGGCAAACGCACTTGCCCTCCTGTCTCCGTCTGGCGCACGCTGACGTTCGGTCACACGTGGCAGGTGCTGTTAGTCAGGGTCTGTTCTCGCCTTCTGACAATGCCCATTTCATTCCAAACAGCGCCGTACTAACTCAGAAAACTATTTTGTGCTGCGTGTCTAGGCAAAGGGTGGAACACTTGCCTAGCACACACAAGAAGCTGGTACTGCAAAAGCAAAACCAAAGCCTCTCATCTCCCAGCTTCCCATACAGCTAAGGGTGTCTCCAGAACATGGGTCCCGCCAGCGAGGGGTGAAGTCCCGGGGGGAGGGCTTCTGGAAAGCAGTACACACAACACACGTACACATATACACTGCACACACAATACACTCCACTTCCCTCCCTTCTTCCAGCCAGATGACCTTCTTGGGGGAGAAAGACAGCAAGGAACATCTAAGGATGGCTAAGCAAGAGAAAGGAAGTGGGCTCCCCGAGGGCTGTGTGGACCCACTACCCCAGCCCTGCTCAGCCTCCCTTTGGAACTCCTTTCTGTAGAAAAATTACACGTACTGTTTCTCAGGATCCTCTTAGTTTCAGGTGAATGCAAATCCTGAAGAGCTTATGCTCAGTATACAAATAAGACCAAATCAAAATGCCCCTAAATCCTGTCCTGTTCACCTGTGGGAACTGGAGCGCAATGGGGTGCACCGAAAGTGCTCTTGATGTTTGCTGAATGAATTACAAAGGACGAAAAAAAGGGCCGTCAGTGCGATGCACACTGGGAGTGTCACAGAAGCCTGGCAGGCCAGGATCACCCAGAGTGAAACTCATCTCTGCCATCTGAGGCACCTGAAATGCAGAATCGGTGGGATGTGGAATTGGTGGGTGGAGGACCAAATACTGGGAGAATTTTTCTTTTTTTTTTTGAGACAGGGTCTCGCTGTATAGTACAAGATGGCCTCAAACTTGTGCAATCCTCCTTCCTCAACCTCTCAAGTGCTGGGATTAGAGGTTTGCGTCATCATACCTGGCTTGGGAGGATTCTTTTTTAATTAGTTGATGGAGACCACTACGAAGTGGCATTAAGCAGGACTTAAATTAACCAATTGGCTTTTCAGATTATGAGACGGACATGCTACTGGCTGTGCTAAGAGGGCATATACACCAGTTGGCTTTTCATGTTTACCTGTGAATCTCTCCAAGGCCTAGGCTTCTTATCTGGAGATGGGCGGTGGGCTCGTAGTGAGTGAAGCTCTGTGAGTTACTAATCCCTACTAAGGCCTGTAATGTTGGACGAAGCCAGAAAGCCTCAAAGGATAAGACAAGCTCACAGCCAAGGACACCCGGATCCAACCTCAACTAGATACAGACTGTAGCCTCAAGAATCTCACTCCTGGGTGGATTAACTTAATGCCTTACTTGGAGAAGTCCTTGAGTGGTTCCACCCTTCTTGAGTACTCTCTTCTTCTGATAATTAAATAAATATGGACCACCCAGAGAAGGTGTTGGCCTTAGCTCTGACAGAATCTCAGATTCTGTGAGAAGGCTTTGATCTTCCTGGAGCCCTTAAATCATTCCATTCGCCTCTTTTTATTTAGTCTTCACCGTACGCTCATTTGGAAGATTGTGGACCTGGTCAGCCTGCAATAACTAAGGGGTATTATTAATCCAATAATTAGTGAATTTTATTTTTTAGAGCACTGAGATGGAAATTTTTTAAGTGTATATTCATGCAGGTAAGTACAAAATAGGGCACTGCTCAATGAACTTTCACAACCAAAACACACCAGTGTAACTGCAGCCAGAAGAATCTGCTCGATGTCACGTCTCCCCCGAGCCCATGTCCCCTCCCAGTCACTGCCCCTCTGGCATGAGGAGTTTCTTTGGTGGGATTTTTCTTAGTGGTTGCTCACGGAGAGTACAGGGAAGAATCTGTTTTTTGAGCGAGGAAGTTCTCAGGATCTACACTTAACTTTCAATGCACTCTTACCTGTTTATACCTCACTTTGGCATCATAGAAGCGATTCTGACGGAAAAGGTAGTTGCCAAGGTCCTTTTCGGTCGTTGCCACTTTGAGGACTTTCTGAAGGGGAAACTGGTCCTGTTGCTCCTGAGGACCAAAGACAGAAATACTGAGTGAGAAAGCCAAAGCCACAGTGCCACCATGGAAGTGGTAATGTGTATGTGCCAGCTGGGAATCTTCTCCTGTAAACTTCAAACCTGCTCATGGCCCTATGTATACAAAGGATGTCTGAGTGTCATCAAAGGCCATGATGGTCAGTATTGTAGCTGGCCCCCTCTGCCAGATCACGCCAGAAGAAAGCCTGCTGCTTTCTTTAGGCCTCCTGAACTGTCCCTGTGGACTTGGGAAGGGATGGAGCTCAGGCTCACAGCCACCATTTACCAAAACAAACAGGTAGCAAGTGCTGTTTGCTCAGAGGCCTGGGCTTTCTGGCCATGATGCGCTATCCTGGCCCCTTAGCAGAATCACCTCAGGGATCCTTTTGTCCCAGCCCCACCCAGACAGCCTAAATCAGTACCCCCACTGTGGGACCCAGGCATTGGCAGGAACTCCTGCTCTGTGGAAAGACGAAGCCAGGGTGAGACAGCAGTCACGAGGAGTGCTGACAGCTCAGCTGCGGACATGTCTATCACATGGAGATACCACACCCTGGACATCAACAGCCACATGCACCCCCAGTGTGCGACAGATGGCGTGGTAAGTACAGTGCATGTGACTGTGGAGGGGATTAGAAGCCCTGTGCCTCCAGGACCAGTATAAGGGAAACGGTACAAAGAGGAGGGCAGTGATCATACACCCAGCTTTCCTGAGACTGTCCCAGTTCACACCTGATGTCCTGGCTGGGTCATCCAGCTCACAGCTGCTTTCACTCTCAAGGGTCCTGGGCTGACCATCACCTACACACTAGCTCTACTTATCAGCTACCGACGCCTAACTGGCTGGAAACTACACAGTGTGGAAAAGCAAATGTGCACTGTCATGTACGGAAAACAAACCAGAGCCTTAGCAGACAGGCAAGACTGGGAAGGAGACGCAAGGAGGCTTGGGGTAGAACTGGGGCCTAGGAACTTCATGAGGGTAGCCTGCACAGAACCACCAAAAGCACAAACCTATCTGTCTCTGTGAAGTGATGGTGTCTGTGTTCTAGAACTTACAGCCGTGAGGGCACAGAACTTGTCTGACTCGGCAGAGTCCAGGAAGTCAAGCAGCTCAATCTCGAACAGAACGGTGGCGTTTGGAGGGATGAGGGGTGGGCAGCCCAGGGCTCCATAGGCATAGGTTGGCTTGAACAGAAACCTGGCCAGCTCCCCTTTGCGCATGCTCAGCAGGCCCAGCTCCATGCCCCAAAGTGTAATATCTGGAGGAAGAAACCGGGAACGTGGTTGAAGCTTGCCCGGCATCCTGCTTGGTGCTAGCCGTTTCTTTCCCCTCCAAGTACAAACCTCTCCAGGCGATAGCCCAGGTCTTCTGCCCTCCGGTCCCAACTCACTTGGCCTCGCTTCCCACTGCCCCTGCCACTCCCCAACTCCAGCTTCTCCAGGTTCAGCAAGATTCTGGTCTTTGCTTTTGCATCACATGCTTCCTTCTTTCTGGAATGTCTTCCTCCTGACTCCATGTCCAGCTTCCACCCCCACTAACATCTTATACTTCAGGGCTAGTTCCATGGAGTCTTCTGTGATCTCCCAGCTGGAACTACCTGTGCCTTAATTAAGCACCCGGTAACACTGCTCAGCTCTCCCAACCCCTCAGCCAGTTCTACCAGGTTACGGTAGTTGGCTGAATGCAGGTCAATCTCCATGACCGCAGCGAACCCTTAAAGGCAAAGAGGTTCCAATCATCTGAGTCTAATCCCTCTTTTCGTCATGCACAGTGGGAAGCAAGCATTTAATAGCTACTTGATCCACAGACAAATGTGCTCCATGAGCAGGTTAGGGTACAAATTTAACCTTGCCAGGTAACTGCTTCCAAAATCTGGGTGTCAAGGGGAAACGTGAGAGAACATGGCTGATTCACCGAAACCCAGCTTCAGAAAAACCAACTCTGGACACAGTCTGTGCTCTGGACACTTTTCCAACCCAAAAGCATTGTGTCCCCAAGGGGTACCGTCCTTTCCAGCTCCCAGTCTGAATTTACCCTCCCCAAGCTTCATCAGCCGAGGTGTTTTCCGAAAGCAGTTAGAGTCAAAGGGCTTGTCCATGTGCTCCAGGTATCCAGAGTATTTCACTAGAACAGAAGAAAGAGGGTGAAGGAAAAAAACAGACCCAAGCACACCCCCGCGACTATCATACCAAGTCTCGAATTATCAAGGAGGAACAGTGGAATTCATGAGTGTAACCCGGGGCATTCCGAGCCACAGGAAGACTCTTCCCACCTCTGGATCCCTGCCCCGGGGACCTGAGGTTCAAGGGCTCTGCAGCTGTGCCTAGCACTTTGCTCACCACTGTCCAATGCAAAGGAGAGAGGAAATGCCTTGCTTTTCTCTTAAAAACCCCCAAATGAAGCCTTTCTAATCCTGTTCTGTAAACATCTGTCTCTCTGCGTTAGGACCTTCATACTGAGCTACAATCCCAGCTGTTTTTTAAATTTTTAATTTTGAGACAGGGTCTCACCAAATTCCTAAATGGCCCAGGCTGGGCTTGAATTTGCAATCCTTCTGTCTCAGCCTCCCAGCTGTGATACACCTCAATCGGGCCACAATGCTGATTTACAGTGTGCCTTCCCTCTCCCAAAGCAAAGTGCCAAGACACAGCTTCCTGGAGACAAAGGGCAGCCAGGCTGCAGCCAGCCATACCAAGCACAGAGGCATCAGGTGTCACCAGGTCTCCAGCACCTTCTCGGATGACATCCTTCAGCACGCCTCTGTCCCCGGAAATGTCCAGCATCTTCTGGCTTAACCGCTGGAACTGCGACTGGTGGAGATCAAAGGCCAGACCTCAGCGCCCCGTGCCCATCCGAGGGCGGCCACCCAGGTCAACGACTCCAAAGCGGTGTCCCGGGCGCCCTCACCTGGCCCAGTGGGTTGTCCCTGCCCAGGACTCCCGAGTGCCGGGCGCTTGCCCCCCATGTCCACGCTGCCGGGCCTCCCTGCGGCGACAGCTCTCAAGCCACCCTCGGGGCTGCAACTGCAGCAGGTTCCAAGAGCGTGGCCCACCTCCCCCTCTGTACCTGGCAGTCGGCTCCCGCCAGCGGCACTTCATTCTGGGGTCTCGAGGAAGCGCTCATGGCTCCAGTCCAACCGCCGCCAACAGCCCTTGCGCTCAGAGAACCACAGAGTCCTGCGGGCACGCGCTGGGGAAGCGCTGGGCGCGAGAGCGTGACGGGGGCGGGCCCAGTGCGAGCACGTGACCAGGCGCGCAGAGGCTGATGGGTGGCGGGGTGCGCAAAGCATGCTGGGGCACGTGCCAGGGGCTTTTGGGGTATGGAGCACGTGACAGCAGCGTGCCCATCCTGAGCACGTGACTGCGGCGGAGAGGGTTCGGCTCTGCTTTGTTTTCAGGGGTCAGCTTCTCTCAGCGGTGGCCGTTTTATTACCGACTCTTCACCCTGCGGTTCTCTTCATCCGCCTTCAGTACCCCTCCTGCCTGCATCGCGCCACCAAGAAAACACACCTGCTTTTGCGGCCAGAGCCCTCAGGCGTTTGTTTGTCCTCCAGCTACCAGACTCCTGTCAGCAGTTGACAAAGTTGACTTCTCTGACCTTCGAGCACTTTTCCTCTCGGCTTCTGGATTAGCATTCGTGTTTTATCCCTGGAGTAACAAATTACCACAAAGCTAGGGGCTTAAAGCAGCACCTACTTCTTGTCTCACAGCTGAACAGCTTCGAAGTTCAGTACCCTTTCTCGCTGGGCCAAGATCAAAGTGTCAGCAAGGCTGTGTTACTTGCCGCCCTGGGAAGAGTCCAGTTCCAAGTTCATTCACATTGTTGGCGGAATCCAGATCCCTGCTGCTCGAGGTATGACGTCACCGTCTCACAGCTCCAGTGCGCTGGATGCTACTCATGCACGGAATCTTCTTCAGCCACATCTTTTTCTGAGTCCAGCCAAATAAAGTTCTCTGCTGTGAAGGGTTGTGTTGTTTCCTGAAATCTGCAGACCCCTCGACCGCTCAGCCGCTCCATCTGGACATCACAAGCCTCTGACTCTGGATTTTCCATCCACTCTTGTCATCTTGATTTTGTCATTGTCAGTCACTGCCATCAGGGCCACCCACCAGGTGCTCAAGCTACTGTGACCCATTATCTTGGGTAGCAGCAGCAAGAGGGCTCTGTTGAAAATATAAACTGGATGCTGTTTCCTTACTTTAACATTCACCAGTGTTCAATCTCTGGCACAGAAGTGGGGGGCACTTGCGAGTGATTCCGGCCGCCCTTGGAGTGGAAGCCAAACTGCTGCCCTGGCTCACAGGGCCAACCCTTGCCAACCTCTCTGGCCTCATCTCCCGAAGCTCCTGCTTCCTTATTATGCTCCTGCTGTCCAGTTCTCCTCTCTAGTGTACCTTGAAAATCCCAACTTCCTCCCACCCCTTTGTTCTCTGTCTGGGCAGCCTTTCAGATGGCTGGCTTCTTTCTATTCTTCACCTTATTAAGTCAAATTTTGTAGGAGGCCATGAATTTGGGCTGGGCACCTGCTCTAGGCCCAACGGACCATACTAATGTAGAATAGTAACTACGCTTTGGTTGGCTGCGGGAGGTTCTAAGGCCGGTTAACTAATAAAGCTGTAAAAAAAAAAAAAAAAATTCCAGCTAGTTAAGCTGTAACCAGTGGACTAAGCTGGAACCAGTTAAGTCGCTTTCTATGCCTTGCTTCTTGCTGTGGTTTTTCTGTAAATGTTGCCAGGTCACATTGTTGGTTAGCATTCTCAGACCCATCCCTGGTTCTGAAAGCTACTGGATTCATGATTTTTGTTTCGCTTTGTTAAGATAAACTTTACTAAGTTTAACTGGTCTAAGGAGTTTGCTTTGCATTTTTATTTTTATTTTTGTACTGGGAATTGAACTCAGAACCTTGCACTTGCCAGGCAGGCGCTTATGCCACTGAGCTATATCCCCAGCTGCTTTGCATTTTTAAATCAGCACTGTAGGTTGAACCCAGGACCTTCACCCTGAGCTATATCCTGAGCCATATATTCTGAGACAAGTTCTCACTAAGTTGCTAAATTGTCCAGAGTGGGCTCAAACTTGCGATCCTCCTGCCTCAGCCTCCCAGGCTGCTGAGATGACAGGTGTTCTGTCTGGTTGAGCTGTTTTTGTTTTTTAAAAAACTCAACTGTCCCATCCTTAAAGACATCACCCTAACATTTCTCAAATGGTCCCTAGCCGGGCATGGTGGCACATGCCTATAATCCCAGCACTCGGGAGCCTGAGGCAGGAGGATTGCTGCGAGTTTGAGACCAGCCTGGGCTACAAAGTGAGCTCAAGGCCAGCCTGAACTGCATAATGAGACTCTGTCTCAAAAAGACCAAATAAATAAATAAATAAATAAATAAATAAATAAAATGGTCCCTTACACAGCCGGCCACCTATCCCTTTTTTCCCCATGGTTTACTTCCTGCATGGCACTTAACACTAGCATAGTGTGTATTTATGGCAAATAACACCCCCATCTGTATTATAAACTCCAGAAAGGCAGGGACTTTGTCTCTTCTCTACTGTATCCTGAATACCCAGCTCAGTGCTCGACACATTACAGGTGCCCAGTAAGTATTTGAGTTAAGTAAAGTGAGCCTTCTCCCTGCCTATACCAGACCTTGCCTGGCCTGTCATGGGAAGAGACCTCGCCGCCTGGTAGGCCTGCTGCTCAGACCTCTGGGGTCCATGTCTGCTCTTCCTGTCTTTTCTAATTGCTATGTCCTCTCCCCACCCATGTAACACAGATCTGATGACCACAGCATCCACTGACTCCATGATAGAATGTCACGATAGAATCTTGAACGACTGCATGTTTAAAAAGTTCAGGATTTAGTAATACTGAGCAAAAGAAGATGCAAAAGAATACATTCAATATGGCTCAGTTGATACATAGTTCAGAAACAGGTCCCACGAGGATAGAATTCAGAATGGTAGCCACACTTATTAGGGGCTCTGACTGAGAGGAGGCCCCAGGACCCCAGCACAAAGTGCTGGAATGTTCTACAACTTGATCTTGAGAGTGAAGATACATGTTAAAGGTACATCAAACTGGGGAGTTAAGATTTATGAACTTCAGCTGGGAGTGGTGATACATACCTGTAATCCGAGTACCGTGGGAGGCTGAGACAGGAGGATCACAAGTTGGAGCCCAGCCTGGGCAATTTATCAATACCCCATCTGAAAATAAAAAATAAAAAGGGCTGGGAGTTGGGTGTGTTAACATATCCCTGGAATCCCAGCACTTAGGAGGCTGAGGCAGGAGGAACACTAAATCTGAGCCCAACCTGGCCTACATAGTGAGACTCTATCTTCAAAGAAAAACAAAACAAGACAAAACCCTCGGCAATAAAGACAGAAGCTAAAAAGTGGGAGAGTGTTGAGTGGGAAGATCCTGAGTATAACCTCCAGGACTGAAAAAAATGCACTGTATTAAATTATTCTTGAATTTAAAGATCGAGGTTACAATACCTTCTGAGACTGCGTCAGAAAGCAGCGTGCCACACCCAGTGTGTGCGTGCTGTGTTCGGGGTTGGCAGGTGTGCAGGACACACCCCCACCTGGGCAAGGCCACCACCTGAATGTTGAGGTTATCAGTGCGGGCCCGGCAGAGGCTGCCTCCCCAGTCTCGTGATGTGACCCAGTTTCCACCTGATTCTGGGTGACCTTGGGGACAGGGGTGTTGCTGGGAAAGGGGAGGGGAGCAGGGGCGGAGACCAAGCAGCAGCATGGGATCCAACTGCGCCCCCACGTCCCAGGCTGCCTCCACTCCTGCCAAGAACTTGACGTCCCAGAGGATCGGGAGAGACCAGGTAACTCGGTGTTGGTGCTGCCCCTGGGGCTTCTCTCTGCCAGTCAGCTTCCACCCAGGAGCCAAGCCTTGCCTGGTCCCAGACTCTGGGGGACAGTGTTGTTCTGGGATAGAATTCTTTGCTCTAGAATTGCTTGGGGACGTTTACTACAAACGCAGACTTCCAGGTCTCACTAGAGCCCCCCACCAGGAAAATCCCTGAAGGTGGGAATCAGGAACCCCAGTGTAACTAAGCTTCCTACTAGGACGACATTGATCATTCCAGACCATGGGAAGGGGCGTAGTTCGTCTCTTCCATCCAGTTTTAGGCTGCAGAACTGCTGGTGGTGGAGCCCTAATGATCAGCATCACAGGTGGCCCCTGCTGGCCTTGAATCTTTTTTTTTTTTTTTTTTTTCCTTGAGACAGGGTCTCAGTATACAGTTCAGGCTGGTCTTGAGCTCACTTTGTAAGGGAGGCTGGTCTCGAACTTGCAACAATCCTCCTGCCTCAGCCTCCCAAGTGCTGGGATTACAGGCACCACCACGCCTGGCTGAATGGGGAATCTGAGAGCCCAGTTGGTAGTGGGTTAAAACTGGAACCCAGGGCTTCCCTCTGCATTCTAGGACTGGAGTCCATCCTTCCTCCTAAGTTCTGGCAGCCCTTGGCCTAGAGGGGTGGGCGAGTGCGGACAGAGCTGTGCGGCAGGAGGCAGGACTGAGCCGGCCCCCGTGTTCGAGCCAGGGCAGTGCGCATGGCGTGGCAGGTGAGCGTGCCCGAGCTGCAGGACCGGCTTCAATGTCCCATCTGCCTGGAGGTCTTCAAGGAGCCCTTGATGCTGCAGTGCGGCCACTCCTACTGTAAGGGCTGCCTGGTGTCTCTGTCCTGCCACCTGGACTCGGAGCTTCGCTGCCCCGTGTGTCGCCAGGAGGTGGACGGCAGCAGCTCCCCGCCCAACGTCTCGCTGGCTCGGGTGATCGAAGCCCTGCAGCTCCCTGGGGCTGCAGAGCCCGCGGTCTGTGAGCACCACCGAAACCCACTCAGCCTCTTCTGCGAGAAGGACCAGGAGCTCATCTGTGGCCTCTGTGGCCTGCTGGGCTCCCACCAGCACCACCCGGTCACGCCGGTGTCCACTGTCTACAGCCGCATGAAGGTGAGGAGGGTGGGCAGCCTGGGACCTGGCAGGACCACCCCGCGCCCGGCTTTGAAGCCCGCTCCCGTGCTCTCTGGCGCCACCATCTGGCAGAAACTGCAGTATGTCCCCGTCAGACTCGATTTCCCTCCAGCGCTGCCCCGGAGCATGCATGCGTTCATTCAGGCATCATTTTGAGCGAGTGCTGAACCAGGTGCTGGGCTTGCAGCCACGCGCAGGAGGGGGAGCGCTGGTGCCGCTTGGCAGCCCCTTCCTCCGCCGTTCTTTGTACTCCTGGTTTGTTTCTAGGGCGCAGTCCTCGTGTGCTCAGAAGGGGAGGACGTTAGTTTCCTGGTGTATTTCAGAGCCCTGAGCATTACTGCCTTAAAGGCTCGCAAGGCCTTTGTTGAATCAGCTAATCCCTAACTCCACAGACCACAGCATCGTCATTTAAGAGCCCGAGGAACAGCACCATCTCGGGCCGCTAGGTCGACATGAGGCTTCTGGGACAGTTTCATCTGCACAACTGCAGTCACTCCTCAGAACGAGTGTGGGAGGCGGGCAGCGCGGGGTTGTTATTGAATTGTACAAACGTGGAAAGCGGGGCTCAGAGAAGGAAGGATCTTACCCAAGGTCATGCCCGTGTAACTCGTAAGCAGCAGAGCTAGGACTCGGGCTGAGGCGAGTTTCCTTCGCACTGCTGTGGGCTGAGGCAGGACAGGGAAGGCACTTGTTTGGCGGTTGGTCATGGAAGGCGGGTGTGACAAAGGAAGCGACCTGGGTTTATGCAGAGACCTTGGGGGTGGGTGGTCAGGGCTTTGAAGCAGGTGAAGATGTGGTCAGACCCCTCCGGGGGTGGGAGGTAGAGGAGTGTGTGGAGGGAGGATAGAGGGGGATACAGGGGCGTGGGGACCTGAGTGGGCAGGGAGGCCTGGGGCACCCTGGGAGAGGCCTAGAAGGAAGGTGAGGACAAACCCTGAGGACTGAATGCGGAATGGGGGAAGGAGCAGTTGACTGACTTCTTCTGGGGCAGATGAGGGAGTACAGGAAAGGACTTGCTGCGGGAGCGTCCGGGGAAGGTGGGGCCGGACTGACCACGGGATGCAACCTGCAACACCCTTCATCTGTTCCTCTGCCTGCTGTCTTTTGGGCTTTCTTTGTTGTTGTTTTTTTTTTTTTTTCCCCCTGGTACCGGGAATTGAACTCATGACCTCGCGCTTGCCCAGCAGGCGCTGTGCCGCTGAGCTAAATCCCCAGCCCCTGGGCTTTCTTGTCTTTTCTGCCTGTGGAGCTCTGGAGCACTTGACTGTTTCCTCTCCCTGGGGCTGTGCTGACAGAATCCAGTACCCTCTCCGCCTGGTCAGGTGACCACTGAAATGCCCCTCTGGGGCTGTAGCAAGATGCTCTAAGGCCTCTGAGCAAGCACAGTGTCCACCTCTCCGCACAATGGCTGTATTCTTAGCTCCTTTGCTGAAATCCCTGCAGCTCTTCCATGCTCAGAGATTATCTAAATCAAACACACTGCAGCCACAAACCAGCAGGGTCTGGGCTAGCAGTGACCAGGTCACGGTGCAGGTGGCCGGTTTGGCACCCCCGAGGCTGGGCACACTGGGGTCAGGGCAGTCCAGAAGCACGGAGGCCTTGAATTGAAGCTGGGCCCACAGCTGCCGGGGATGGACTCAGGTGTGGGCGGGCGGAAGGCCACTGGTTTTCACCTGTGCCACGGTCAGCAGCGTCACCCTCACTGGGGCAGCCTTTTCATGATCCCTTTTGATAAAGGCTCATTAATTCTGGACCCACTGGTGATTGCAGCTTACCAGCAGGTCCCCTGCGGCCTGCGTTAGATGCAGGGAGAGTTGGCTTCAGATTGTTCGTCGCCACTCTCAGATGTGGGGAGGTGGCTTCCAGATTTGACTCCGTGTCCTGGAGAGGGATGACATTGAGATTTCTCCTGTCGTGACCGTTCCCGTGGCCATGTGGAATGCTCTTGAATACTCTTAACCCATTTTGGGGCCGTGGGAACCTGGGTAGTTCTGGTCCCCGCCTTGTCCCCGTGGGGGTGCTTGTGGCCACTGGATTACACCAACAAGGGAGAGCCCCAGCGCGGGCCTGAGGAGCAGAGGGGGTGGCAGGGCCCCTGCTCATGGGACCACGTCGTGCTGACTCCAGGAGGAGCTCGCGGGCCTCATCTCCGACGTGAAGCAGGAGCAAAAGGAGGTGGACGAACTTATTGCCAAACTAGTGAACAACAGGACCCGGATTGTGGTGAGTGCCCTTTCCCCCCCGAACGGTCCCGAAGAGCCCAGTTGTTCTCAGCGCGGGCGATGGAACTTAGGGCCTTGCACATGCTGGGCAAGGGCTTGGCCACCGAGCCACGCCCCCAGCAGGCCCAGTTCTATTTGTCCTTTATAGAAAACCGTATCTCCCATACAAAGCGGAGTTCAAAGCATTCCAGAGTGGGTGGGGAAAGTGAAAATCCTCCCGGGAGAATTCAGCCCAGTTGTCAGGCAGGACCGGCTCCAAGTTGGCTCTCGTCCTCCATGTCCTTGGGGCTGAGATAACCCAGGACTCGAGTCCCGGAGATAAACAGCCCAAAGCTCAGGCGTGACTTTCCTGCCCCTTGGTGCTGCTGCGTCTGTTTGCCCTTGACAGCTTGCTGTGGCGCCCTCCTGGTACCTGGGGGCAGAGGCCTGGCAGGGGAGCCCTGGGTGCTGTCTGCTCTACCTGAGTGAGCGCCTGCAGTGGCTGGGGCCACCTGCTCTCAGGCACCGTGATGGTGGCGGCGCTCGGGTCATCGGGGCAGGGCACTAGTCCGGGCAGCTCCCTCCCCCGCTTGCTCCCCCGGGCCTTTCAGGTCCTGCCCGGCTGTGGACCTTATGATAAGTCTTAGGAAAACAGGTCATGGTTGAAACAGGCCCAAGCAGAGCGGCTCATTTTGAAAGCACTGGGGTCCTGCCACTGGTCCCCGCCCCCACAGCTGACTCTCAGGCTCCCCAAGCCCAGTGTGAACCCCCTGGCAGGGGTCAGTCCGGGGAGGCCCCGGGGACACCGAGGCTGGTCACCGCACTTGGGCGGCTTGATGATGACTCTACCACGAGCCACCCTCCCCCGTCCCAGAACGAGTCTGATGTCTTCAGCTGGGTGATCCGCCGAGAGTTCCAGGAGCTGCACCACC
Organism: Chinchilla lanigera; assembly: GCF_000276665.1. Classification (NCBI taxonomy): domain Eukaryota; kingdom Metazoa; phylum Chordata; class Mammalia; order Rodentia; family Chinchillidae; genus Chinchilla; species Chinchilla lanigera. Next base: position 14,325,264 of record NW_004955456.1, read on the forward strand.
TGGTGGACGAGGAGAAGGCCCGCTGCCTGGAGGGTGTGGAGGGGCACACCCGCGGCCTGGTGGCCTCCCTGGAGATGCAGCTGGAGCAGGCCCAGGGCGCTCGGGAGCGGCTGGCCCAGGCCGAGCGTGCGCTCCAGCAGTTCGGCAATGAGAGCCACCACGAGTTCATCCGGGTGAGTGATGCGGGTGGCGCCCCTGAGCCTCCCCCCCCCCCCGATGGCCAAGCGGCATCGCCATAGCGATTGCCTGCCTCTCTCCTGTCTTCCAGAAGTACCACGCCACGGCCACCAGGTACCAGCTGCCATGGAGCTGCGGGGCACTGTCAGCGGGGGGTGGGGTGGGGGGTGCTGGTGGCTGCAGGTATGGGCGGTTTGGTTTAAACAGCCCCTCCTGGGCGGCTTCCTATATGTGGCTCTGGTCATCGAGCCCAGTGCAAACAGCAAAAGTCACGTCCCTGCTTCAGAGGTCCTACAGGCTGCTGGGGAGGCAGACGGCACCCTGCAGTCCCAGTGCTGTGTGGACAGGAGCAGCGGGGGCATGGGCGAGCAACACGGGCATGGGGGCTGGAGGCAGGGGCCCTCAGTGGACCCCGGGCAGGAAGTGGAGCAGCGCTGTGCAGGGCGAGGGGGCGTGCGCTGGGGGTGCTGAGAGGACAGGAGGAGGGCCACTGGGGTGGGAGGCTTGGGGAGCCGCCTGGCAGAGGGCCCGGAAGCCTGCGCTGTCAGGACCACTGCCAGGAAGGAGCTGGGTGCTCGAGGCGAGGACAAGGAGGGTGTGGCGGGCAGGGTGAGCGCACACCCGGAGTGTGGATCTCCCGGGGGGCCTCCCGCCTGGGACAGAGGGTGGGGTGTGGCCACGGGCACAAAGCTCGCCCATCCCTGTGACTGTCCCCTGCAGAGCAGAGCGCCAGCAGGTGCGGCCCTTGGAAGGCACGTTCAGCCCTATTTCCTTCAAGCCAGGCCTCCACCAGGCCGACATCAAGCTGACAGTGTGGAAAAGGCTTTTCCGGAAAGTTCTGCCAGGTGAGGCTCCAACCTGTCCTTTTTCTTTTCATGAGTGGCATCAGAGGTGTGGAAGCCACAGTGAACTCAGAGGAAGGTGCGTGGGGCGCAGGTGAGAGCACCGTGTCTTATTAGCAGGCTGGGCACGCTGTGTCATTTCTGAGTCTCTGGCTCCTCATCTGCAAAGGGGAGCTGTTAGCGCCTGCCTGGCTGGGCGGCGGAGTTCACGTATACACTCACCTGTGTGTGGTTTCGTGCTTAACAAATGGTAGTTATTGTTCCCTGCCCAAAACCCCAAAGACATTGAATTCGTTCCTTCACTACGACCGTGCTGTTTACGTGTACATAAAGTCAACAGACTGGTTTTCCCCGTCAAAGGCAGAGACAATTATATAAAGAAAGGGGAGAGAAAGTCGCAGCGGGTGAACGGTGAGTCCTGCCCGTGCACTTGCGGGTAACCTGCGAGCGGCGGTTAGCAAGGGGAGCAGGCACGGTTTGGGTTTGTCCTTGCATAGGCTGGTCTGGCTAACGGGAGACGGTTGCTGCTCTCTTGGGTTCTCCAGCAGCCTCGAGGGGGGCTCAGACCACACCCCAGAGCAGCCTTCTGGGTCCTTTACCCACACCTCGCCCTGCGGCAGGCAGGAGTGCACCTGGCCCTGACTACAGCAGACCCCAAGCTTTGTGGCACCAGGAACCTGTTCTGTGGGAGACAGTTTTTCCCAAGATGGGAGGATGGTGTGCAGAGGATTCAGAGGAGCACAGGTCGCGGCAGGCACTGCCTCTGTGAGAATCTAACGCCCTGCTGAACCGACGGGCGGCGCTCCGGCTGAGAAGTGGGGGAGAGGGGCAGATGAGGCTCCCGGTGGGGCTGCACGAGCTCGCTGCTCACCTCCTGCTGTGCTGCCCAGTTCCTATCAAGCCCCAGCCCCACACTGGTCCACGCCCAGGGCCTGGGGCCCGGCTTTATTAGACTCTCGGCTCATGGTGCTGTGTCTGCGGGCTTCAACCATCACCCAGCCCTCCGTCCGGCACACAGCCGCGCGCCTGGCCCCTTCTAGGCTCTCGGGAGCCAGAGCGCCTGCTCCCGTGAGGAGCTCAGGGCCTGCCATCACCGGCCGCTGTAGGGGTAGCTTAACGCCAGGCCTTCTCTGCTCTCCCTGCCAGCCCCGGAGTCTCTCAAGCTGGACCCCACCACCGCCCACCCTCTCCTGGAGCTCTCCAAGGGCAACACGGTGGTACAGTGTGGGCTCCTGGCCCAGCGGCGTGCCAGCCAGCCCGAGCGCTTCGACTATAGCACGTGCGTCCTGGCCACCCGAGGCTTCTCCTGCGGCCGCCACTACTGGGAGGTGGTGGTGGGCAGCAAGAGCGACTGGCGCCTGGGGGTCATCAAGGGCACCGCCAGCCGCAAGGGCAAGCTGAGCAAGTCCCCGGAGCACGGCGCCTGGCTGATTGGCCTCAAGGAGGGCCGCGTGTACGAGGCCTTTGGCTGCCCGCGGGTGTCGCTGCCTGTGGCGGGCCGCCCCCACCGCGTCGGGGTCTACCTGCACTACGAGCAGGGCGAGCTCACCTTCTTTGATGCTGATCGCCCTGACGACCTGCGGCCCATTTACACGTTCCAGGCTGACTTCCAGGGCAAGCTCTTCCCCATCCTGGACACGTGCTGGCACGAAAGGGGCAGCAGCTCGCTGCCCATGGTGCTGCCCCCGCCCAGCGGACCTGGCCACCTCAGCCCCCCGCGGCCTACCAAGCTGTAGGCAGCCCTGGTGCTGCCCACCCTGGTGCCCTCCCACTGGACGCTGGGACCGAGGGCTGCCACTGGGTGACAGCTTCACTGTTCGGGAGGGACCCCCCTCATCTCTGTGTCCCTGGAGCATTTATGACAGGGAAAAAGGCCACAGTCCCTTCCTGGCCAGCCAGGTGGGGTTAGCAGAGCCAGGCCGGGGGACCCAATCTTGTCCCCCCTCACCCACCTGGCCACACTCTGCGCCCAGTCTTCCAGCTGAGGGTGGAAATGTTCCTTCCTCTTTACTGCGAACTTAAAACAAGTCTTAATAATAAATTTGACATTCCTTCTTTCTCTCTTTTTTTTTTCTTTTTGTCTTTTTGAGACAGGGTCTCACTATGCAGTTTAGGTTGACCTTGAGTTCATTTTGTAGCCCAGGCTGGCCTTGAACTTGCAATGATCCTCCTGCCTCAGCCTTCCGAGTGCTGGGATTACAGGTGTGCGCCACCACGCCTGGCTTCCTTCTTTCTCTTTAAATGATATAGTAGTTGCTATAAAACATAGTATTTAATACTTGGGTCTCTATTTTTGCTCTGGGGGGGATTGATCCCAGACCCTCACACATGGTAGGCAAGTTCTCCCCCATCCCAGCCTCTATGCCTACATTTTTTGTGTGTGTCAGGAATTGAACTCAGGACCTTGCATTTGCCAGGCAAGCGCTTGTGCTGCTGGGCTATATCCCCAGCCCTATGCCTACACGTTTAAAAGCATCTCTAACCTGTGGTGGCCTCAGGTCTTGCTTCCATCCTCGGCTTGCTTGATCTGTGTTTAGAGTCACATTCTGTCACAGTTTCTTCCTCAGACATCTCCGATGCACCTTTCAGGTAGATGGGATGGAAATGAAGCGGGAGGGGTAGGACAGGGAGGGTGCAGCTCAGTGACGTGGAGAGTGGCAAGCCAGCCCTGGTCACAGCAGAGGGGCAGTGTCCACTCCAGACCACAGCAGGGACGACTGGATTCTCCCCCAGGAATCGGACAGCTGGAAAAGAGAAAGGCTGGAGCTGTCACCTAAGACCTGGCACTGTCAAGAGAAGATCAGTAGCCCTGTGCCACAGAGCCCAGGAGCAGCCTGAGGGCGGCTGTGAGGGGCACCTCTGCCCTGACGCCAGGGCATGATGCCACGCAGGCGCCCAGGCAAGGCTTGAGCGCACTTTTCCCGAGATGGTAGCAGTTACAGTTTCCACGGGGGCACGGCCTGGTATCTCTGGGTGGGCATTATTCAGCCTACAACATCAGGCTTCTCTATCATACCCAAAGGCAACCACCATTATACACCAACGGCCCTAACCGGAAACCTAGGCCCTGCCTTCTCCCTCTCCAGCCCCTCCCCCTTCCTCCTCCTCTTCCTTTTCTTCTTCCTCGCCTTCCTCCTTCTCTTCCTTTTCCTCCTCTGCTTTTTTTTGGAGACAAGATCTTGCTATGTAGCCCAGGTTGACTTCAAACTCATAGCAATCCTCCTGCCTCAGCCTTTCAAGTGCAGGGATTACAGGCATGAACCACCATGCCCAGCTGTGTTATTCTTGATCTGGCTCTGTTCCTGTCCAACTTTTGTGGATTTAACTTTTAAATAATCATCTTAGCCCACTTCAACCCACTCCAGACACCAGCCCACGCCCACCCGCCACTTCCTCCCTAGATGGTGGCCATAACTTTCACTGGTCTCCCTGCCTTGACTCGGCGCCTTCGCTCCTTTCCCTTCTCCTCCCGCTGCTTCCCGCTGCTTTCCACAGCAGCCAGCCTGCTCTCTTAAGGAAGCAGATCAGAGGGTATTACTCTCCTAGTGAAACCCTTCAGTGGCCTCCTGTTTCCCTCAAGTTAGAGGTCAAAATCCTTCTTGTGGCTTTGAGGATCACACCTCCACCTCTTACTGCGTCTAGCCCTGTTAGTCTATTTCAGGTCCCCAAATACTCCATGTGCCCTCTTGCTCTGGGGACACTACACATGCTTCCTGAGCTGAACAGTCTGAACCTGGATAGTCCAAGTCCCACGCTGGGGCTGTCATGGGTGCCGGTGGACACAGTGTCAGGTGTTATAGACTTCATCTGCCTGGAGCTCTTGGGGTCTTCTTGCAAAAGCAAGCAAAAACATTGAAATGACGCCCAGGATTTGGAAGCATATTTATTTAATGTTAGATGGGCACTGACTAGGAATCAATTGTTCCTCAAAATGTCAGGCCCTGGTCTTTGGCAGTCTAGCGCTTATATGGGATAAGCAAGCAGGAAGAACAGAGGCAGAATGCTTGTCAACTGGGGATTGGTTTATACAAGGTGCATCACAGTGATCAGCCGTTTCTAAGAGACAGAAGCAACTGGAACTGCAACAGGAACTATTACCTGGGCAACTAAGGATCTGAAGTATACTGGTTGCGGGGGCATCTTCTGCTACATTCTTAGCCAGTGAAAAATGCCTGTCTGAGAATGGAGCCATCAGAGGACACAGGTGAAGAAAAACATAAGAGACACCTGAGTAAACAAAATAAGCTTTTTTTTTTTTGAGACAGGGTCTCATTATGCAGTTCAGGCTAGCCTTGAGCTCACTTTGTAGCTGAGCCTGGCCTTGAACTCACAGCAATCCTCCTGCCTCAGCCTCCCGAGTGCTGGGATTACAGACCTGTGCCACCACGCCCGGGTAATAAACTCAGGTTTTAATTTGAAAGTTTGCTGATAATATTTGGGCCCCTCAATCTAGCCATGCTTGAAATAAGTGCCCTGATCCCCAACCTCCAGGAATTCCTATGTGTGTAAGCAAATAATCTCTCCCCCTTTTTGTTCTCTTTAAATAGCTGAGATCTTGTCACTTGCAACCAAAGGAGTTCTGACCAGCTAGGTTACCTGGATACAAAGACAAGGGTTCCTAGACCCCATCATGTGAGACTTTTGAAAAAGAACTGGTTGGTTGTCCTTTCTCTTTATGTAAAAACCTTTGGAACCTAACAGTTTTGGGCCCATTTTATTCTACCTATACCTGTTCCGCACTCACCTGCAGGAGGGGATGCTGTTTAGTGTGGGTCAATTCTGATACAACTAGTTGTCCAATATCGCATTAATTTGTGCTTATTCATTCATGCACTCTACCATCACATATTTTACTATTTTAGATATTTATGATAAGGAAGACACTGATCTAGATGGTAGGGGTAGAATGGTAGCAAGGCAGACAAGGTCTTTGTCCCTGTGGAGTGAGCTAAGGTGACAGACAATAAACCACAAAGAGACTAAGATAAGCATATACAGAATAGGTGCAACGATAAAATAAAACACAAGTAATAGGATTTGATGGGGTGCTACTAAAATATCACTGTGCGGGGAGACTGGGGGCCGAATTTGGTGCTGCGACCTGCCCACTGAGCTAACCCCCAGACTTTTTTAAAATGTATTTTTATTTTTAGGGAGACAGGTCACTATGTCACTAAATTACAAACGCCTGTAATCCCAACACTCTAGGAGACTAAGCAGGAGGACGGCAAGTTCCAGCCCGGCCTGGGCAGCATGGCAATTCAGCAAGACCCTGTCTCAAAGTAAAAATTTAAAAAAAAGGGGTGGATGAGGATATAGCTCAACGTGAAGGCCCTGGGGTCAATCCCTAGTACCACACCCTCTAAAAAGCCACTTGTTAACCTTGCGCTACAGAAAGTCAAAGCCTGAAACAACTCAGCAATTCTAACGTAGACCATATCAATCCTCTTGAAACACGCTTGTTGAGATGCTACGAACCTAACCCAGAGCTTCGGTTCTACCGGGCACGCGCTCCACCACGTAATTGGACAGAAGCCTGTGCCCTCTGCCCCCGGAAGTCCGGACGTAAAGAGCGTGCGGCGCGGCCACAAAGCTTGCTGTGCTTTGCGACAGCGCCGTAAGTGCGCATGGGCGCGGGAACATGGCGGTGTATGCGGCCGCAGCGACGGTACTGGCGGGGGTGGAAAACCGCCAGGGCTCGCTCAAGGGGCTGGTGTACGCCAGCAAATTCCAGGTAACAGGGCTGGACGCAGGAAAGGTGGGGTTCCGGGGCCCGAGGTCGGCCAGAGGGTGTCCACGTCGGGCCCCGCTCAGCGTGTCTCCCTCCCTTCGGCGGCGCAGAACGTGAAGCAGCTGTACGCGCTGGTGTGCGAGACGCAGCGCTACTCCGCCGTGCTGGACGCCGTGATCGCCAGCGCCGGCCTCCTCCGCGCCGAGAAGAAGCTGCGGCCGCACCTGGCCAAGGTGAAGGGCGAGGCGGGGCGGTGTCGCAGCCTCTCACTGGGTTATGCATTGATTCCAATGAATTTGCTTTAACTTCAGGCCTTGCGTAAAGGAGTAAATGGAACAGAAAGCCGGGCGCGGTGGATCGTGCCTGTAAACAATCTCAGCACTTTGGGAGGTTGAGGCTGAGACAGGAGGATCTCAAGATAGAACCCCGCTCCGTCAGTTTAGGGACTTCGCGAGATCCTGGCTAAGGATAAAAAAATTAAAAAGGGCTGAGGATGTTGCTCAGTGTGAAAGTCCTGGTTTCAATCTCCAGCTCCATGCCCAGAGAAGAAAAAGAAAAAAAAAAGCAGTGGGAGAGACTAAGGAAATGGAAGGGGTATTTTGGCAAGGAACGGAGTTGAAGGCCGGGGCTCTGCCGGTGAGCGGCTTGGACAAAGGGTCCAGGCGTATCTGCCCTTACTTGCAGTGTTCATGCAGCAGGGACTGTGGCACCTGGTAGGGTCTCTTTAACCCTGCTAGTTCCGGCACTCTGCAGCGTGCCAAGGGGTGAATGCCTAGGGCTGGCTTATTTTGTCTTTGTTTCTCCCTCCGCAGGTGCTCGTGTATGAGTTGTTGCTGGGAAAGGGCTTTCGATGGGGCGGGGGCCGGTGGAAGCCACTCCTGGGCCGTCACCAGGCCAGGCTCAAGGCTGAGTTGGCTCGGCTCAAGGTTCACCGGGGTGTGAGCAGGAACGAGGACCTGTTGGAAGTGGGGTCCAGGCCGGGCTCAGGTGAGCTGGAGGGAACTGCGGGGCCTGGGGAGGGTGCCAGCCGTCAGGCTCTAAGAGGAAAGGGTCGGTGTTCCCGCCCGCTCAGTGCCCCGTTGCATCCTAGCCTCCCAGGTGCCTCGCTTCGTGCGGGTGAACACACTGAAGACCTCCCCCGACGATGCGGTGGATTATTTCAAGAGGCAGGGTTTCTCCTACCAGGGTCGGGCTTCCAGGTGAGCGAGCTCAGCACCCTTCCTGGCTGCCCTCCTCACTCCCCACCTTGAATGAAATCCGTAGGCACTGCAAATATGTACTAAAAAATACGGGAAAAACCACAAAGTTCCACAACAGATAATGTGAAAAACTTCAAAGAGGAATCTGTTTTTCATTTGTAAAAAACTCTAAAAGCGGCTGTTGACTGCTCACTTCATGGAGACCTTGGCTGTTGCCAGCCTCCTCCCTCTGCCTGCTGCAGCTCTTCCTCTGGCCTCTCCTCTTCCTGTTTTGTCCCTTGCTGCCTCTGAGCGCTGCCTGTGCTCCCTCCCTCCCCTCTTCCTCCTCCTGCCTCTGGAACGCTGGCTCCTGGGCCCGGTGGAGTGGAGTGGAGGTTGACGTGCAGCCTCGGGGCTTGGTCAGGCTGCTGGGCGTGATGCGCAGAGCTTGCAGAGCTGTAGGGACCTCGGCCGCTGCGGTGCCGCTCTTGCCTGCCCTGAGGTGGTGCTTCCGGTAACGGTGAGCACCTGCTGGCAGATGCGTCCCACTGCTTCGTTTGTGCCAGGTGTGTTGAAGAAGCCCCCTTCATCCGATCCCTCCCATGGCACAGAAGCGCAGGTGGGGCTCCTGCTGCCGGGACGTGGGAGGGCTGGGATCCTGAATCCAGCTAGTCTGGCCAGAGACCATTGTCTTAGACTGACTTCCCCGCTGTTTTTCATTGTACTTCTTTGCCGCGCTGAGGATTTAAACCTTGGGGCCTGGTACATGCAGAGCTAACATCTTACCACTGGGCCCCACCGCCCCACCCCTGCATAGCCCGTTTGAATTTACTTACTGTGTTTTGGTTTTGGGTAGTTCAGGCTGGCTGGCCTCAAACTCACAGTGATCCTCTTTCAGCCTCCAGTGTTGGCATTCTAGGCCTGCACCACCACTCTCAGCTTACTTCTTTAAGTCCACACTGGGCTTTAGCTTGTGAGCTTCCTGCTTTGGTTCAGATTGCAGGCACGTGCTATACCAGCTATAGCAAGCTTAAGTATTGCTTGTAAAATGAGAAAAGCGGGGCCTGGTGTGGAGGAAACCAGAAAATGTTGAGTTAATGGTTTGTGTTCTCTGGAAGCCTTGAAGACCTGCGGGCCCTCAAGGGGAAGTACTTTGCTCTGGATCCCTTGTTGCCTGAGCTGCTGGTGTTTCCTGCGCAAACAGATCTGCATGAACACCCACTGTACCGGGCAGGTCACCTCATCCTGCAGGACAAGGTAGGGAGGACGGGCGGGAAGGGGATGCATGTGCCCCACCCCCACCCCGGCTCTGTTCACCTCCTGCTGTGCTCCCGCCCTGCCAGGCCAGCTGCCTCCCCGCCATGCTGCTGGCCCCACCACCTGGCTCCCACGTCATCGACGCCTGTGCTGCCCCAGGCAACAAGACCAGTCACCTGGCGGCTGTTCTGAAGAACCAGGGGTGAGGGCCACCTTGGGACAGGAGAAGGGAGGGGTGAGGCCTGATCCTCGGCTCTGCAGGGAGCATAGGGGGTGTTTAGTAGGGAACAGAGGCTGAGGACAGCGGGGCTGGCCCAAGCTAAGCTTCGTGGGAGCTGCAGGTGAGATGTCCCTCATCACTTCATGCTTGACGACAGGCCAGTTGGTATTTAGTATGTAGGTATTTAGTAGTATTTCCTGCGTGTCCTGACTTAACGTATGTCTCGGTGTGGGACGTGCCAGAGATGTGGGCTCCCTTGGGTGCCCTGTACGTTCTGCCCACCCCGGCTCTGCCCTCTCCCCCAGGAAGATCTTTGCCTTTGACCTGGACGCCAAGCGGCTGGCATCTATGGCCACTCTGCTGGCCCGCGCTGGGGTCTCTTGCTGCGAGTTGGCTGAGGAGGACTTCCTGGCAGTGTCACCCTCGGACACACGCTACAGGCGGGTCCAGTATATCCTGCTGGATCCCTCCTGCAGTGGCTCTGGTGAGATGCGGAGGTTGGCCGTGGGGCTGCAGCCTAGATCAGAGGGTTGCTTGTTCAGCCCCAGCTGGGACTCAAGTTGGCCGCGGGACTTCGGGCAAATGGCCCCGCCTGTGAGGCTGGGGCTCCCGCTGGGAACGCAGGTCTGCGCGGCTTTTGCACAGTGCGACCCTCCACAGGCATGCTGGGCCGGCGGCTGGAGGAGCCTGGGGCGGAGCCGCCCAGCAAGGAGCGGCTGTGTGCCCTGGCCGCGTTCCAGCTTCGAGCTCTGCGCCATGCACTCGCTTTCCCTGCGCTGCAGCGCCTTGTCTACTCTACCTGCTCCCTGTGCCCGGAGGAGAACGAGGATGTGGTCCAGGAGGCCCTGCAGCAGAGCTCGGGGGCCTTCCGGTAATGCATGCCCCAGGCAGGGCTCGGACGGCGGAGGGAGCTCTGCTGCCCAGTGCAGGCTGAGTCCTCTCCCTCCGCAGGCTCGCGCCCGTCCTGCCCTCCTGGCCACACCGAGGCCGAGGCACCTTTCCAGGGGCTGAACACTGCCTCCGAGCCTCCCCGGAGACCACGCTCACCAGTGGCTTTTTCATTGCTGTGATCGAACGCACAGAGGTGCCCAGGTGAGGCGTCGGGGGCAAGGCCTGCTTGGGAGATGGGGGCAGCTGGAGCTCACCTGACCCCCACCCTTGCCCTGCAGCTCAGCCTCACTGGCTGAACAGCCAGCACCAGAACCTGTGTCCAGCCCAGTGCCAAAGAGGAAGAGGCGGCGGAAAGCAGCGGCCGGCGAGGGCACGCAGCAGGTGGCGGGTGGTGAGCTGCAGGATGCACACTGAGCACCGGGCCACAGCGTGGGATCTGCGAGGGAAACTGCCTGGCGGCGCGCCTAGCTGCGGACAGTGGTGTCCTGGCCTGTGGGTCCCTCCCCAGGGCTGTGTCCTTACTGGTGACAAGTGCTGCCCACACAAAAGACAGGACAAGGTCTATGATGGATCACAGTTTATTCTCATGACATAAGCAAAGAGAAAAATCTCACATTCATACTAAAAATGCCAACTAGCCCCGACAAACCAAATCTCATCTGTAACGGGAAGCGCCAGCCTCCTGTGCCTGTGCCATGCGCGTCCTCGCTCACGCTGCAGGCCCACCCGGGAGCACGGTAGCTGGCTCAGCACCCACAGCCAGGGGCCCCGATGCAAGGCCAGGCGCGCTCACCCTGACAGGTCTGGGCCTTGCGCTCCTCCCACATTCAACCTCAGTCACTAAGGGGGAGGGGACTAGTTACAGCTACGTCACATTATTTATAAAATGAGGATTAAGTTTACATAATCCGGAAGGAGCTCCAGTTCCTCGGGAGCGAGGGGGCCCCTTCTCCACACAGGCATAACTTAACTATACGGCTAATCTCTAGTCCATAGCGTTTATACTTAACCACCTCAATGAACCAAGCTTGAAGGAATTTAAAAGGCAATTTAGCTTAAATACAAAAATAAATTTTTATTTTGTTAAAAAATGTTTAAATATTTTTCTTTTAATTTAGACACACGCATTCATACTTCTCCCAAAGAGGATGGGCGTGGCAGCGAGGCGCTGGGGCCTGGGGGGTCTGGGAGCGGAGCAGGCTGGAGGAGACCCTGCTGGGGGCGACTGTGACTGCACCGTGCGCTTCGACAGCATGGGTCTCCTGCCTGGCCGGGGTGGTCTCGCCTGCAGTGAGACCAGGTAAGCGGGAGAACGGTGGAGGGGAGGTCTTGCGTCCCCTGACCCCATCCCCCGGGCTGCCAGCCCTTAAAGTCAAAACCATTGCAAAATTCAGAAGTCAGCACTGTGGCCATCAAGTGGTGCCACTTTCCACATTCCATTAACCAGGCCCAGAAGACTTGAGACAGTTAGGTCCGGCACTACCAACATGCCGCCACACATACAATTCAATTCTTCCTCCAAACTCGATTCAAAGAGCAACAGACAGCGTCAGACAGTAACACAGGACAAGGCTTGGGACGTGCGATCCCAGAGAGGCAGATGCAGGCCGGGAGGCCAGAGGGCAGGGAGGCAGCTGAAAGCGGGGAGCATCCTGCCTGCTCCAGGAGCTGCGCTCGGAGTGAAAGGTTCACCCCCGGCTCTGCCAGGCTAACAGTCTTGAGCCACCAAGCTTTTAGGGGCCAAACTGACAGAGGACTGGAGGTGAAGCCACCTCAGACTTGGCAGGAGGAAGTGGAACAGCAGGAGCAGCACCCACTGGGGTCTCCAAGGCAAAGCTAGGTTCAAGGTCATTTAAAAATGAGCAAATCCTGCAGGGAACCAGTGAGGGACAAAGCAGCAAGAAATGAGGAAAGAGAGTCCCCTAAAGGGACCAGAGGAGGAGAACCACTTCTTATAGCCAAGCCAAACAGGTAAAGCTTAGGGAAGATCCATTTTCCTCAACCCATCCAAAGCATGGGAGACCCAGGCGGGTGCACTGCACCCTCCACGAGAGGGCGCTCGGGGAGAAGGTGGGAGGAGGCGCCTGGCTAAGCTGGGCACTAAACGAGTCGGGGGAGTGGACGTTATGTACAGATGTTTCTTTAGTTCTCCAGCCTCACCAGAGCAACTGTTCAAGTAACGCAGCGGGCTTCTGCCCAGGCCCCTCCCACCTGCTTCCTCTGGAGGGAGAGGGCCCCTGGGCTGCCGTATGTCTGGAGGCTGAAGCCAGGGATCTGGGCGAGGTTTGCTGTACGGAACTCGAAGGGGCAGAGGCTCTTCCTAGCAGGTGCTGAGGTCCAGATGTGGGTGAGAGGTTGGGGGAACAGGGACAAGCAACAGAGGCTATTTCTTTCTGGTGTGCTGCCTTCGGGCCTGCAGTCGCTGTCGAGCCCCTGGGGTCTTGGATCCCGCACCAATGGAAAAGGAAGGGGCCGCTGATCCTAGAAAGGTTGACAAGGTCTCGTCAGGGCAGCTGTTCCCCGAGAACAAAGCTCTGAAACGCAGGCCGACAGCAGCAGCAAGGCTTCCCTATGGCGCTGCAGGTCCACACAGGTGGGGCTCAGCAAGACGCAAAGTCCCTCCACAAGCCGAGCAAGGCCCAGAGACTGCATTCACTTGGCTTCCCAAGCGTGCCTGGCACGGCTACCCACAGGGCTCCTCTTTGGGCTCTGCCGTTCAGACCCTCAGTCCAATCACCACAGGCCTGAGGGCCAGGAACCCGTGCCCCACCTCACACCCCGCACTCACCGAAAGGCGTGACTCCCGCGAAGCCCTGGGCGGGTGTTGAGGGTGTCCCGAAAGAAAGGCTGCTGCCCGTTGTGCCCATGCCAGGGTTCGGGGTGCTCTGTCCAAAGGTGGGTGTGGCGGTGCCTGGGAGAGGGCAGAGGAGAGTCAGGCTGGTGAGCGAGCGGCCCATAGTTCAGCAGCTCCAGGACGTCCGCTCTGCACCCTACATAGCAGCCTAACTGCGAGCTCCCTCACCCAGCTGCAGCCCCTCCCACCTCACCGTGCGGCCCCTCGCCTGGTGCACCTCCAGCTGCCTCGTGGCTCCTGGGCCAGAGGGCAGGGATCTTCTCTGCTTCCCAGTGCCGCTGCCTTCCTCTTCTACACCCCCAGCTCCTGGGACTCATTCACCTCCAGCGCGTCACCGCTGCCTCACTGTGCACCGTGCTGACTCTCCCCTGCCCAGGGCGCCTTCAGCATCTGCCAGGGCAGCTCACCATCCTCAGCCCACCTCTGCTACCTCCCACGGTCACTCCCGGCACACCAGGACCCACTCTGCTCCCACAAGTACATGTGGCTCGCGGTTCCAGAGCTGTGCCCGTGACCCCTGCCGCCTCTGCTGTGCGTGTGGGGGCTCCGCGCAGCTCGCATGAGGGACCCGCCTCAGCAGTCGCGGGGAGAGCACCGCAATGGCCTCGTTTGACATTTATCCCCAGTTTCGCAGCCCGAAAGAGCGCCTGGCAGCCCTATTTCACTCACTCCTGTTCGTTTCTCGCTACCCAAAGTAAGTTTCAAGAGGCCCTCCCTCAGCGCGTCGTCCTGCATGCTCTGCTGAGACCGCCCTGCTCTGAGACCCAAGTTCCCCTTCACTACGGCAACTAAGATCTTTCTGCTCGCCAGCCTCCTCCGCACCTTTTCTCCCCTGTACACCTCCGGCCGGGCCTGGCTTCCCGGCTGTCACACAGCTCGGGCCCAGGCTGTCCCTCGAGTGCTCGTGCTGCTCTCACCCTGCGCTGCCAGGCCCCGCGCCACAAAGTCCTCCCCGCCTAAGTGTTCCGTGCTCAGGAAGCTGCTCCTGGACCGTGTCACCCACAGTGGCCTCTCCAAAGCCTTGCTACACACACGCACAGACACACACGCCGCGCCGCCTGGCCCAGCCAGCCCCCCTCACCTCCGAACACAGGCTTGCTCTCGGCCACGGCGCCCGCGCTGAAGGTGAACGGTATGCTCTGGCTGGCCGTGCCCAGGGTGCTCTGAGTGAGAGCCCCGCCAAAGGGGGCTCCGGCGCCTGTGGTCCCACTCTGTCCAGCTCCGAAGCTGAAGGCTCCAGAGGTGGAGCTGGTGCCCAGGGCAGCCACCCCGAGCCTGAAGCCCCCACTGCTGCCAGCCGTGGCCCCCGATGGCCCAAAGGTGAACGGGGATGGCGCGGAGCTGCTGAACACAGCCCCACTGGTCCCGCTGCTGGCGGTCTGCGTGGTAGCTCCGAAGCCCGCGGTAGTCACCGCACTGAAGGAGAAGACGGCCGTGCTGCTGCCAAAGGCTTGCTGTGTGCTGGCCGGGGTGCCGAACGCAGAGGCTGCAGCTCTCAAGCTGCCAAAAGCTGAGTGCACAGAGCTGCCAAAGGCAGGCGGAGGCGGGGCCGGGGCCGGGGCCGGGGCCGCAGAGTTCCCAAAGGTGAAGGAGCTGCCGAAGCCGGGGGGCAGGGCTGGCGCGGCAGAGCCCTGCTGCTGGCCATCCGTGGCCCCAAACGTGGGCTGGGGGTTGGCCCCTGGGTACGGTGGCGGGGGGACAGGGGGCTTGGCGGCCGAGCCGAAGGGAATGTTGAATGCTGGGGTGGTCGTGTGGCTGAATGTCAGTGTGGACTGGCTGGTGGTGGCCGGGGCCAGGGCGGTGAGGGTGCTGCCAAAGCCACCAAAGCCAGCAGTGCTGCTGCTGCTGCTGCTGGCGGCTGTCTGAGCGGTGCTGGGAAGGGACTGGCCAAAGCTGGTGACGGCCGTGCTTGCGGGCACGGCAGGGGACTTGTCGAACTGGAACATGGAGGTTACGGATGGAGTAAAGCTGGCCGCACCGGCCGGGGAGGCCCCAAAGAGGAAAGGCTGAGCGGTGGAGGCAGTGGTGCTAGTCGTGCTGCTCAGGGTGCTGGCCCTGCTTTTCACCTCGAAGCTGAAAGGAAGCTTCAGCGCGGAGTCTGCAGAGGTGCTGGCTGTGGTGACAGAAGCCACCGTGGAGGTGGCAGTAGCCAGGGGAGGGAAGGCAGGGGTGGCTGTGGCTGCAGCAGGGACCGGAGCAGCTGTGGCCTTAAAGAACGGAGCTGACAAGGGCAGGGATGCAGGCTGCCCCAAGCTGCCAAAGATGGGCTTGAAGGTCGGGGTCGCAGTGCTGGTCGTGGTGGGGAGGGTGGCGCTGGAGGTGGCGGTGGCTGCCAGGGAGGAGCCAGACGGCAAGGGGCCTTCACTCTCGACTTTAGGTGGTGGCTCAAAAATGGGCTTGAACATGGGAGAAGCGGAAGACGGGCTGGGTGCAGCGGCAGGGGTGGCAGGGCTGGAAGGCGGGGGGCTCAGCATCTCAAACGGTGTGCTCTGCTTGGGCGCAGGAGCCGGGCCCGGGGATGCGGGGGCCTTGGCAGGTGTCTCAGCCTGAGGGGCTGCAGGTGGCTTGGTGTCGGTGGCTGGGGCTGTAGAGACAGCAGGGGCCGGGGCCAGGAGGGTGGCTGTGGGTTTCGTGTCAGAAGAGGTGGCTGGCAGGGGTCCTGACAGGGAAGAAGCAAGAGGCGCCAAGAGGCTGGGTGTTTTCGGAGGTGTAGGGGCCACACAGGCCACCACTGCAGCAGGTTCTGCAAGAAGAGGGAGGAAGGTGAGTTGTGAAGACCTCCCTGGGTGGCGTGCTACAGTCTGTGCCCTCCAAGAGCCACCGCTGTGCGGGGATCCAAAAGCCAGTTGGGAAACTGACCAAGTCTGTGCCGCAGACCTACAAAGGCCATCAAGGAGGCATTCCTAGTTACAGACAGACAGACAGACAGACGTGAGCAGAGCCTAATTGGGGCGATGCTGTGTGAGGATGAAGGGAAGTGAATCCTCAGAAACCCAGGCACTCACCTAGATGCCTCTTAGCCGCCTAGCAAAGATGAACCTCCCACCTTTACCAATGAAGTGCCAAGTGCAGAGCTCCAACCATGAGCCCTGGAGAGGTGGAACACCTCTGCAGCACACGCTCTAGCAAAGCGCAGGGGCAGAGCTTTGGCATGTGGCGTACAGGCCTGCGGCCTAGGCGCTAAGGGCACTGCCATACTCACATGGGCAGACACCCGACGAGGGCTGTGTCATTCTCATTTCACAGGTGACAACAGCAGCCAGGGATCCGGGCTGCAAACCACAAGCCAAACTCAAGCCACCCTCCCCAGCTTTATTTCTGTGTGGCAGGATGCCATCCCTCGCATTTTCTAATACAGAATTTGGAAGCAGCAAAACTTTTGCCACTCACAGGGCTCTAAAAGCAGAGGAAGTCTGAACCCACAAACAACCCCAGTTCCCTCCCGAATGCCAGCGTCACACAGGCCCGGCTCAGCACCTGCTCAGAGGTGCTGCGCTCACCTGGGAAGGACGGAGAGCCCGGGGCTCTCTGCATGTTCTTCAAGCTCTCCAGCAGGGGGTTTGTGCCCGGCGCTGGCAGGGATGCTGCTGAGGAGGATGCAGGCACCGCCGCAGGCAGGGAGAAAGTGAACGAAGGCGGCGTGCTGACCGGGCTCTCAGTGATGGAGTTTGAGGCAGCATCTAGGGAGAAGGATGAGATGAAACCCCCGCCTCACTTGGGACTCTTTCCAGACAGTGCGGGAAGCTCTGGGGCTCGTCTGACCCCCCAGGTTCCTGTGAGCTTCAGACCCAGGAAAAACCCTTTCCCATCAAACCGAAGGAGTGGAGTGCAGCAAACCCCTCTGGAGCGCGCCACCAATCTGCATTTCTTACTGGCTTTGTCCTCCAAGACTTTGTTGAAAAACTGCAGTGAAGCCTTCTTCTCCAGGTCCAGGTCTTCCGCAGTGACGGAATAGCCGAGCTCGGGCGGGGGAGGCTGCCGGCAAGAAGAGGGACTGGTCAGGCTAATGCCGGCAAAAGCGAGAAACCTGTATCCAGCCTTCCCCAGAGGACTGTGCAGAGGGCGACAGGCAGAATGTACCAGTGTCAGCCGGTCCCCTCGCCTGCAGGGCAGCAGCTGAATCTTGCGTTTCCGCCGCCCAGAGCTGCCAGGTGGAGATGGGGACGTCCACAAGCTCTGCTGTTTGCAGGTGGTTGTCTCCGCAACTGAAGAGAAACAGAGGTGCTGGCTTCCTTCCTACTCCCAGGAGTGGAGTTTTGTCTACCCACTGGTGTTTTGTGTTTTTGAGACAGGGTCTTGCTGTGTAGTTTAGGCTGGCCTTGAGCTCACTTTGAAGGCCAGGCTGGCCCTGAACTCACAGCGATCCTCTTGCCTCAGCCTCCCAAGTGCTGGAATTACAGGCGTGCGCCACCACGCCTGGCTTTCAGGCCGGTTTTTAACAGAGTTGTCACTGGGCATCCTGAGAAGGTTCTCTCCCACAGCTGGGGTTCCTGGACACTTTTGCAAGATTACTTCCAAGAGTCAAGAGGAAATAAAGGAAAACAGCCCCAAATGTGTGCATCCAGCTGTTTCCCGGGTAGCACCACCCTGGACTGCTCACAGACCTCGCTGACCCAGTCACTGCCATGCTGTCTTCTCCCACCAAGACCTTGGCAGGGCAGGAGTTCTCTGCACCCACCACACCCACAACAGTGCTGCTCCAGCCCGTTTTCACTGGCAAGAACCTGTATTCCTCATTCCCCAACCCCCAAGCACCGCCAGCCGTTCTGCTGCTCATCAGCTCACCCCTTTCTCCCTGGGACTCCTTGTCTGTCACCAGTGGAGTCGAAGAACTGGCATGATGACACGCCTCCTCTTCTCTGCAGGGATTTTGAAAGGCAGAATTTAGTTCAGAAAGACTTTCGGACCTGAGCACTGGATAAATAGTGCCTTATACTCTCCTCACTACTGAGGGGCCAATGCCTAGAATGACCATGACTTATCTGTATGTTAGGACAAAAAAAGGCCAAAAGAAAATTCTGCAGAAATGAAGGGAGCACCTCAGGGAGGCCAGGGAGAAAGCTCTTGTCTTAAAACAAGTGTAAAACATAACCTTCAAAAACTTACCGTCTGCCAAATCCTGAGAGTTCTAGGCGCAGACGTGACCCCTCAGGGAGTGGAGCTGCAGTGCCACGAGACACCAGAGTGCCACGGACAGAGGGCACCCACCCGCAGACATGATCCACCCTGTGCCTCAGCCACCCCGCTGGAGGAGGAGGCCCGTGCAGGGCCTCTGTGGGGCAGGAGGCAGTTCCGGGCCGTTCGCTGCCCTTCTCAAGCACTTGAGTGCTTGGACCTACAGATCCGAGTCACACACAGACCAGAGCTGGGTCCACGTCCCCCTTTCCTCTCCTCTCACTCGCCCTTCAGCAAATGGTTAAGAGGAGGAGATGCTGATCACCTTGTCTTCTTGGCTGGCCTCTCTGGGGTCTGGGAGCGGGAGGAGGCAGGGCTAGAGAAGGGCGAGGAAGGGGGTCCACTCCTCTTCCGCAGCTAGAAGTCAAAAGAGACAGTACTAAGCTTCAAGACAACTGAGGACCTAACCTATGAAGTCACTCTGTAGTCTATGCATCACTGCACATAGTTCCTTTTTAAATAATTAAGAAAATCTTTATGAAGAAAGGCTGGGGATGTAGCTTAGCGGTACAGCACTTGCCTAGTGTGTGCAAGGCCCTAGGTTCAATTCCCAGTCCGGGGAAAAAAAAATCTTTATGAAGAAAAGACCCTTGAAAAGCCAGGGGTGGTGGTGCTCGCCTCTAATTCCAGTACTTGCTAGGCTGATGCAGGAGGATCTCAGCAAGTTAAGAGGCCAGCCTGAACTAAATAATGAGACCCTGTCACAAAACAAAAAACAAAATAAAAGAGAAAGAAATACCGCTAAAAAGAGTCATCTGCCAGTAATAATTACAGAAGTAAAATAAAAGAGTCTACAGAGGTAGTGGAATGGTTAATAAACACAGAAGGGACAAATACATTTCGCCATGTATTGGAAAATGGCATGTTACACTGGTTTCTAATACACTGTATTCTATAAGAATCAGTCTGTGCCCATTAAAACATTACAGATGAAAAGGGAAGAGAATGTCACAGTCACATACACACACACTGAAGAAACCAGCAGCTCAAACAGGTCACTATGCACACAGTTCTTCACACTGTTTTCTATAGTTCTGAGCTACATCTCCAGGCCTCTTATAATTTTTTGAATTCTGAGGTAAGGTCTCACTAAGTTGCCCAAGGCTGGCCTTGAATTTGCAATCCTCCTATCTTGGCCTCCCAAGCCGGTGAAATTATACACATGCGCCATGCCTACTTCTATAAATTTCTGAGATCACAGGAGTACCTATTAAGTCGCCTTCCTATAGTAGTCCTTCAAGTAATACTTCAATCTTAGAGAAATACTGTTATTCAACCAGGTCCTTGAGAAAGTACATAATTACTGTTTCCAAGCTTCCACTAATGTTATTATCCATGTCCTGTGCTTCTCTCAGTACATGTGGGAGAACTTTCTAAACATAAAGCCGCTGACTAAAAGGGCATGAGCTCCTCTAATGCAACTGAGTCCTGCTAAATAGGACAACTGATGCTCCCACCAGCAACGCTCAAGAACCCTGTATCTTCTGATTCTTCTGTGGTTTCAACTCTGCATTTAAAGCTTCGTTTGGAATAGGTTTTCTAATATATTAAAGCTCTTGAAAATGAGAAAAGACAAGTAGCCCTTCAGAAAGATGCAAAAGATATGAACTAGTAAGAGTAGGGGCAAGAGAAATGAAAATAATCAATAAATGTATGAAAAGGTGATCAAAGTCACTCAGGAGAGGAGAATTAGATACTACTCTTCATGGGAACGACCCCAAGCTATGACAACCGCGACACTCTCAAACATATCAACCTGAACTCTCTCTGGAGGGGAAGCAAGATTTCACATTCATCTCACCTCTGACCTGGGAATCTGACTTCCAGGATTCTACTCCTGAAGTGCAGCTGCCAAGTAGGAAATGACAGAAGAGGGGAAATAGTCTTAGCAGCATGGTGTGTAACAGCACAAGACTTAAGACAACCCAGCATTTCTCAGCAGAGGACTTGACGGACCACGCAGTTGTAAGAAAACAGATTTCTATATATATACCGCTATGGAGTGATCTCCAGTACCTATTAAGAGGCAAGGTTTAAATGTGCACATGCTGCTTACTACTGTAAGTGTCTGAAGTTTTATTCTGTCTTAGTTGCTTTTCTCACTGCGGAGACAAAATCCTGACACCCAAAGTTAACGGAGGAAAGATTCATTTTGGGTCACAGAGAGAAGGTTTCAGTCCATAACTGGTTGGCTCCAGGGCAGGGTGGCATAGCAGAGGGACATCAAAGAGCAGAAGATAAAACTGCAGCAGCAATACACAGCAAGCAATAAGTGGACAAGAGCCCTCTTGCTCTCCCTTATATTTTATCCAGTTACCTGCCCTTAGGGCGGGATCACTCACACCCAGAACCATGCTAAACCAATCAATCAGTGGACTAACTTAGTAAACACACACACACACACACACACACACACACACACACACACTTAATCCCAGTGTCACACACTCCAGATTCAGCCACCTCTGAAAAAGCCCTGCATGAGGCTTTGGAGGAACATCCAGATACAAGCCCTAACAGGTTTAAAGAGACACACTGATAGGAGAGGAAGAATAATGTGAAATGGAAAGGGATATAAACTGGATTTCTCCAAGTGTATCTTGTCTTGGTATGTTTTTCTGGAATAATTTAGTTTGGAATTAAATCATCCTAAATTAAAATGAAAAAGAGATCTGTAAAGTCTTAAAATACTGAATTCATAAACCTCAGTGTAGATAAACACAGTGGTGTAACCAAGCGATTTAATTCAGATTCCTCCAAGATACAGTATTTTGACTGTATATCCCTAGTATTCAGACTTAGTATAACACAAATGACAAAAGCCTTACTATTAATAATGACATTGATATTATTTTGTAATTGTGTACCAGCATCAATCAAGTAATTATGAATCAACATTTTTAGCTAATATATAAAAATATAAAGTCAAAGAAATTTTACATAAAAATCCTGCCATCCTAAATCTGAATTTGAAATATCATTACAAATAATGATTTAGATTCTTCTTTCTTGGAGGTCTGTATATCTCTCTCTGCTAGAACCTAGACTGTATCTTTAATACCATTTCCTCTGGAAGAAACCACGGCTATTTGAAGAAACCACCAACTCCCCTCTGGGCTGGAAACTATACAAGATGGATTCTGGGAAGAGAGCAGCAAAAAGCGATATAACTATCAAAGACTGCTAGAGTCTAAACAAAGGAATACAGGAGCCTGTCTGAAATTGCTCTTACCAGCCTGAACCGAAAAAGTTCACATATCAAAAAGAACTGCACAGTCTGGTGTGGTGAGGCACATCTACAACCCTCGCACCCTGGGAGATGCAGGCAAAGGCACTACAAACATGAACCCAGCTTGGGCAATGTAGTAAGTGAGCAGGACTTTGTCTCAGTGTGTAAGATCCAAAATGGATCACAGATATTGCAAAGTAGGAAGAAAATATTCAAATGGGAAGGAGTAAGGGAGAATAAAAGAAAAAGAGGCAACAAAGTTTCTGTGAACAAGGACCGGAAGAAGGGCTGAGAGGGAGGGGAGGAAACGGGAAAAAAAAAAGAATAAAGATCTATCATGTACAGGTACAAACTCCCTATGATGAATGTGATCAGTATCTATATCAAAAGTGAACCAATAAAAATTTTTTAAAAATTTAAAGAAGGAGCTGGGCGTGGTGGCACACACCTATATTCCCACCATTCTGGGAGGCTGAGGCAGGAGGCTGACAGGGTTCAAGCCAAATGCTAGGAAAAAGTGAGACCCTCTCAAAAAATAAAAAAGGGTTGTATAAAAAGGAATAAAATAGGAATTTTTAAAAAAACCAATAAAAAAAGAATGTAGTTCAGGACAAAGGCTCTATGTTTAATCTTCAAAATCACCCAAACAAAACTGCAATGTATCGAGAATGTGAAATATTTACAAGAATTCAGAAGTTCATAAAGACAAGCAGCAGCAAAAACCCTACCGGTCCCCCTGGCATGGGCTGGGCCATCCACACCCTTTCACTATGGTTCCCCCACACACTTCAGTTCGTAAGCACAGAGGGAATGAAGACTCGGAGTATCTCCACGCTGCATCCCACAACAACGAGGCACCCATGGAAAGACGACACGCCTGCTGAATAAAGAGCATGTGACAATGA
Organism: Chinchilla lanigera; assembly: GCF_000276665.1. Classification (NCBI taxonomy): domain Eukaryota; kingdom Metazoa; phylum Chordata; class Mammalia; order Rodentia; family Chinchillidae; genus Chinchilla; species Chinchilla lanigera. Next base: position 14,347,723 of record NW_004955456.1, read on the forward strand.
CAATGAGCAGATCACACTGACAACACTGAACCTGGCAGCCAACATGCACACCACTGATGTGGGAAGTCGCATATCACTTGCCTCGTATAGGGGCAGATTACTGGGAAACAGAAAAAACACAGGGCAAAACCTGATGACTAACATTGTAAGACCATCACATGCTTTTCTTTATACCAAGTACTTGAGATGGACCCTACCGTATCCTTATGAAAGTTTTACTCACATTTACTGTATGCTGACCTTGTCCCCTTCCCAGAAACAAAGGCTCAGACCCTGACTGACTTATACCACACCAACCAGTGAAACAAGTAATTTTTAGAATCCAGCTTGCCCCAGAAGGATGAAGTATACCTCAAACTCACCTCTTACAGCTCTCTCTGCTGCTGAGAGCTCTTCTGCTTTCTTTACATTTGCCATACTTTAAATAAACTGTCACTGTACATTTTATCAGTCTTCACTTCCCTATTTTTTGCTAAGAGCCCCACTTTTTTTTTTTTTTTTTTTTTTTGGTTTTTCTCCGGTACCGGGAACCGAACTCACGACCTTGCGCTTGCCAGGCAGGCGCTTCTGCCGCTGAGCTAAATCCCCAGCCCCTAAGAGCCCCACTTCATTCTTTGCCAGAATGAGGGCAAGGACCTGAAGAGAGGTGGACAGTTGCTACAGGGGACCCCTACCCCCAGGCCCCTTGCTGGATACAACACTCCTGTTGTGACACAATAGGAAAACGCACAGCACCACCTGTAAGTACTCTGCCCAAAGAACTGAACTTGAATCTAAGCATGGCTGAGGGTTCATTCACATGGGAATCAGGGGAGAGAGTATGGGTTAAATGACACCACAGTGATGTAAACTAAGTTTAGAAAGGGAAATTCTGTGCAAGAAAATGACCTTTTTTTTTTTTTCAAAAGCATAAAGAAAGGGAAGTTAGAAGCATTATAGATTTAAAAAGCCTAAGGGACAAATGTATGGTAATTTTGAGTAATTAGGGGAACTTGACCATAGAGTAACATAAACTACTGAAGAGTTACTGCTTAAGAGGGGTAACGATACTATGATTAATGTTAAAAAGTAAGTTTTTAACCATTAAAAATACAATGTAGTACCTATAGATAAAATGAAATGTTTGCAATTTGCTTTTTTTTTCTTTTGGTCTTTTTGAGACAGGGTCTCTCTATGCAGTTCAGGCTGGCCTTGAGCTCACTTTGTAGCCCAGGCTGGTCTCCTGCCTCAGCCTCCCAAGTGCTGGGATTACAGGCATGCGCCACCATGCCCAGCTGCAATTTGCTTTAAAACGTAAGAGCAAAAGCAAATTAGAACTGATGGAACAAGATTAAGAATGGATGTTCATTATGCTGTTTTCTCCGTTTTTGCGTACATATGAGACCTTATGTAATAAAAAGACTGAAAACACAGGGATAAGTGTGTACTCAGTAGGGCTGCCGTGGAGACTGCAGAAATGCACGGAGAGGGCTTAGCACAGGGCCTCACAGAGAGGAAGCATCAAAGCCAAAGCTGGTACTAAAACCCTCGCTGCTCCCTCCACAGCCGCAGTGACTCGGGCTGCTGTCCTCCAGGAGCATGGCTGCCACAGACGGAAGGACTTGTCTCAGAATGTTCTCCCCTCCCACTCTTACTCCATGTAGCCACCACCCTCTTTTCCAGCTACAACAGAGCACCCACTACTGACAGGCACTGGAAGGAGCACCTTTTAAACATTACCTTCAGTGACTGCAACAATCCTTCCAAATGAGGAAAAAGAATTTAAGCAATTTATCCACCCAAGACCCTACAGCTACTAAGTGTGAGAGGTAAGATTTATACCCAAGCTTTCTGGCAGCAAAGCCTTTTCTCTTCCCTATACTACACTATAATCCCCTTTCTAAACAAGAATTATGCCTTGTTTCTGAGACAAAGTGTCACTTAGTCCAGGCAGGCCTAGAACTCAAGATCCTCCTGACTCAGCTTCCCAAGTGCTGGAATTATAGGCATGTACTGTCATGACCACCTTGAACTATGACTTGCTTGAAGTTTTGCACTTAATTCTACACACTTATAGGCTCTCTTCTATGACCTGTTACCCAGATTCAATCAACCTTTTCAATTTAATTAATACCATTTATTGAATTGTTCTTCCTTGTCCATGTATCTGCAGTAACAGTGCTACAGTAATACCCTGGTTCACGAACGCTTGTTTCCAGACAATTCAGTTTGCAGCAAAATTTTGTTTCTGTTCACAAAGTCTGTATCAGGTGACAAATGTGTCCACAGCCATCCTCCCTACCCAGACACAACCACAACCAGCTTTCCTAAAACAGTACAACAAGCTCGCAATCCAAGGTACCACTGTACTTCTGAGCTTTCTATTGAACTCCCCTGGTCAATGTTTTATTTTAATTATTATTTAAGGCTTTGTGTGTTTGGTTAGCTTAGAGACAATCCCAGCATCAGAGAGAAGGTGGTCAGTATTTTTTTTTTTTTTCTTTTTTTGTTTTTTTTTCCGGTACCGGGAATCGAACTCACGACCTTGTGCTTGCCAGGTAGGCGCTGTGCCGCTGAGCTAAATCCCTAGCCCCAGTGGTCAGTATTCATTTGCTTATCAGTTAATGGTGCCAGGAACCCACGCCCCCACACAGAGCTGCTACTGTACCTGTGTGAGGCCTCGGGTGGAGCTATAGGAGCTGGTGATGGCGTTTCGGCTGGAACTGAGGATACCACCTGTGCATGTGCTTGTCAAGGAGCTCACAGAAGATGTACGTGAGCGCTTATTCAAGTGGTCATCTGAATTCTGGGAAGTAAGACCTCGCTTCAAGGTCCCAGGCCTAACAGAAGGGGAAAGTGCAATGTGTTACTGATGGTAGTGTTCTTGCTTTTAAAAACTTTGCCAGTACTTTTTAGATACACAGGATGGTAACATTATAGGGAATTTGTACCTGTACATGATCTTTTTTTGGGGGGGGGTGGGGGGGGTACGGGAATCGAACTCAGGACCTTGTGCTTGCCAGACAGGCGCTTGTGCCACTGAGCTATATCCCTGGCCCTGTACATGATATATCTTGATTCTTTTTTTCTCCTTCTCTTTCCTTTAACCCCTTTCCCTCCTTATTTACAAAAGCTTTGTTTCCATTTTTTCCTTTTCCCTTTCTTTCCCGCCTCTCCCCTCCTTAGTTCCCCCCTCACTTGAACATTTTCTTCCTATTTCACAATATCTATTGTACATTTTGGTGATGACAGCGTTCCTGAAAGTGTCATCCTGGTTAAAAAGCCCAGGATGGGGTTTCTGAGTGAACCATAAGAAAAGAGAATACCGCTCTGAATTTGCACTAACCATCTGGCTAAATTATGGGAGAAAGTCAGTAGAGAGAGCCAGATACTTAAATGTGACTCCATGTATAGCACAGTCTAAAAAATGCACGTGGGGGTCAGGTGGGCCTGGAGGGAGAGAGAACACTGAGAATGCATGTGTCCCATGTGCTGGTGCCAGTGACGGCTTCACAGGCGCATACACGGTGAAACTTCACACCGTCTGCACTTCCAACAGGTAGTTTATTGTTTATCAGCTATACCAGTAATGAAGTTGTTTTTAAAAAATTAGGAGTTAAGAGGAAGCAACCCTTGTTTTGAAGCCTCCAACAGAAACAGAAACTCCCCATGCAGCCTTCCTGCAGGACAGTCCTCCATGCTGACTGCCACAACACAGTCAGCACACGCCGTCTCCCAGACTGACCTGGTCTCTACTGCGTTAAGATCTATTTCTTTAGCTGTCACCCAGATCTTATCTGGAGCCAATCAAGCAGGTTAGCTTGGCTCTCACGTGACAGTCCTTTGCCCTTGAAGGACTATTATTAGCCTTGCTTTCCTTACTTCCCTCGGGGCTGTTCTCCGGCCTAGTCCTTCCGCACCTTCAAACCCTCCTCACTCTCCAGCCTCCAAGTCCCCTCAACACCTTGGTCGTTTGGGAATGAGTTTGAGTTTGTGTCAGCACTTCTTGGAGTGCAGTACAATGAACGGACTCCCAACGCTCCCGGTCAGTCCAGACTATAGAAAGCGGGATGACTGCTACCAGCTTTCCAGTTTGTCTTCTAAAAGCATAGACTAGTCCACATACTACCATCAGTAACATAGACTTTGTTGTTCTGGCAGCAAAGTAAACAGGTGCTACCCTAAGTGTTTTCACACACATCCCTGAGCCACTTGCCCTTCCATCCAGTGCCTCCTCCGGAGTGTTTTAAACTCAAATGTAGAAATTTAACATTATTCATCTTGGTTTTCACATTGCATTTCATCTACTGCATAAGCCTCGCAACTCTTCTGATTGAATACTTGGGTATCAAATACATTTACAAACACTCTTATTCCACCTGAGGGCATTTCATTTATATTAATGCAAAAAATGTAAAATGGACCTAGACAGTTAATTGTGGCAAGTTACTTAAGACATTCTGCCCTGATTCCAAAGATATTAACCTGAATTAATTAAGCAAGGAAAAAAGTAAAGAGGAAAATCTACAGGACAACAGCTGTGATAATACCCCTTTCCCGAAGTTGCTACTTCATCCAAAAGGACTCAAACTTACTTAGGCACAAAAGATGCGGGGACTCCATTGGCCACCAGGGGCTCAAATGCCGAATGTCCACTTCCACTGCTATCGTGGCGCCTAGATAAATCAAAACCTTCTTAATGAGATAACGTGACTTCCCCTGCCTAAGGTATATTCTTCTACTTCTGAGAGCTATACCACCTCTGTGTTTCAAATCCCCAGACTTCTGAACCATAAATCATATCTAAGACTGCCCTGGTAATAAGAACAGTAAGAAAATATTTCAAGACCTTTCAAACACATCGGTTTTCTTATTTGTTAACGTCATAGTAGAGTATTATAATCACAAAATTAATACCTCCCAAATCAAGAAAAAAATTAGAGACCAATCCACACATCTCACTGTCCCAGCGGGTAATATGCCAAGTGTGTTAGGGAAAAACTACCTATCACACATTAGAAGAACATGTATGCAGTACACTGCTTAGGGGAATACCACCGAGTGCTTGGCTGTAAGTACACAAGGGTGGAGAAAAACTATCACCTCAGAGAACACGAGAAACCTATGTGGACCTTGAGGCTGTCATGTCCTCCCCACCGCCTGCCCCTCTGCTTAGCTGCTCACCTGCCACAACTGTACTTCCCCCCTTTACTTATCATTACCTGATTGTCCTACGTCTCACAAACACACGTGCATTTACAGACATGTCCCTCATTTCATTTTGTCATCTACAGTATCAAGGTCAACTCTGAAACTTCGGACATAAACAATGTAGTCTAGGCAGTGGAGATGATGGTTATATTTTCCAGTTCTGGGGCTCCTTTGTCTCCTTGGAGAACTCTTCCTTGACCACTTTTAAAAGGAAGCCCTCTTCTCACTGTCCTCTACTGCTGTCTCCCACCTCCACACACTTACAATCTGTAATCACCTTGTTCATCTTTTTAAAAAAATTGCCTGTCTCCCTCAAAAGACACCCACAAGGTCAGGGATTGTCTTGTGCACTGCCCCATCCATCTGAATCACAGCCTGGCACACCAGGGGGGGGGGGGGCGCTCAATTAACATTTGACGAATTACAACATAAGTGGAGGATTGGGAATGTAGTTTAGTGGTATTTTGCCTATCATGCACCAGGCCCTGGGTTCAATCCTTGTCAAAAACAAATAAAAAACAGCCACTAGTAGAATCCTTAACTGACCCCCTCAGAAAGCTGCTTCAGCCTCCTCTCTAGACTCAGGAAACCTTTTACTCTGTTTTCATTAAGTTATCCTATAACCTAAATAAGGAAAGTACGCTCAGCACTGATAAATCTACCATACTCTAGTTTTCACTCTTCCTTGACACATACTTCCTTCAGCAGAGAACAACACAACATTGTGAAGGGAAGCCTCTGAACATTCATTCTCAACAATAAAATTTGATACATTTTGATCTAAGCAGGACGCCAACATGGCTAAGAGCTGTCAGCTTATCTCTGCTACTTATGGAAAACAAACATTATAAAATGTACCTACACTATGCTTTAGGAGGTGATTAGCATTCAAATCCTTACTACCAGGCTCTTCCACGAAAGTCAAAAAGGGTTCTCATGAAGGCTCACACACTGGGGTTGGCTTACTTATCTTTTTGGGAATGACACACATTGTAACAAATGCTCAGTAGTCCACACCAGAGATTCATTTAGTGTTCTGCTGGGCCTGTTACCTTCTTTTATTTTCCTGGCCATCAACGAATATTTGGTCTTCTTCCTCCACTGTCCTTTTCCTCCGCTCTCTGAGGGCATTCAGTACCGTCTCCTTTGAACATGGGTCTGGGGTATTACTTGATGGTGAGGACAGTGCTGAGTTGATTATCTGCTCGGGCCTGCAATGAAAGACAGCATTCTAACAGTGAGATATAGCAATCACCAGGCCTCACGGCACAGACTTAAGTCACCAGAAGCCAACAAGTGGGCAAAAATATAACACTCACAAAAATTTCCATTAGCAATGAAAACCCGCTGCCAAGGGCCAAAAATAAAAGAAGGTTTTACTAGAATTTGGGAATTCTCATTCAAATAAGCAGCTACTTCCTTTGTGTGTGTGTGCTGCAGCTGTTTTGTCAGAGAAAGGGGTGTAGAAGAATAGACACAAAGAGGGAGGATTCTTCCAACAATACTCACATTGCAGCCTGCGATGGTTTGCTGTCTGGAGGTGCAATCCTCACAGTCACTGGGCTACACACCATCCTTGAGTTTCGAGCAGACAGCACCGGCTTCTTATGACAACCATTCCAGCACACTGTGGGCAAGACCCCCAGTAAGGAATACTGGGCTTGCTGGATGGGATAACGTCTTCGAGGTGTTATTACAAACCGACTGGACAAAGTCCCGTAATCCCTACAGAGAAGGGGAGATGCATCATGGAACCACAGAAACTTAAAAGAATGCCAGAAAATGTAAATGGCTGAAGAGCTAGCAAGCTTAAATCTTTCTAAGCAAAACAGAACATAGTTTTATGGCAACTTTCCCCTATTCCATCTAAGGGCAGAAAGTGGCAGCTGCTTAACAGCTGTCTCTATCAGTGAATCCACAGGGAAATTGAAAACCTTGGTCACACAAGTACTGTGGGAGAAAAGGAGATGGTGACGTGTGCTGAGAGGGAGTTTTCAAGAATTTTTTTTACTTGTTTATGCTAAATCATAATATGTATTTAAAGTGGAGTATTTTCAACCCTAGTTCACTTTCTTAACTAAACATATTAACCAAGAGCCTAACGTTTTCACAATTTTTTACATTCTCTTGTATTGTTCAGCTCTTGGGACTACAAGCAAATGTGTCTAACTCCATCAGCTCTATCATCGAGTCTTTTTTCAATCAAAGAAATATTTCCTGGGACACCTCTTTGAGCTCTGTGGATATAATTTCTCTTACTGATCCAAAGATAAAAATGTAGTCAAACATACTATATTATTAAACTCCAAAATACATTTTCACCGGAAGCAGAGATATTAATAGTTAAGCATTCCGCTAAATGTAGACTGAACTATCAGGTATTTCTAAGAACCGCAGAGTAGGGCGTGGTGGCTCCTGCCTGTAATCCCATACTTGGAGGCTGAGGCAGGAGGATCACAATTTTGAGCCCAGGCTGGCCAATTTAGTGAGTTGAAGGACCGCCTGGACTACATGATGGAGACTCTGACTCAAAACAAAACAGAACAGAACTGGAAGGTAGGGTTTTGGCAATACTTCTCACTGAAAGAGCTAGACGAGTGCAGGTGAAGCCTGACACACACCAAGATTTCCTTTAAGAGGTTAAAACCACACAGAATCCACTTTGGAATCCAGGAAAGAAATCGGATTTAGAAGTCACGTCTTCAGCCAGCCTCCCCGCAGGGAAGATCTGGGAAGATCGGTGCATCTTACCGGTGGGAAGGCCTCCGGGAAGGTCGGTGGAGAGGGGTGGGGAGAGAGGGGTAAACGTGGTGGGCGCGCCGGGCGGCGGGGGCGGGCGCTGGGGTGCGGGCGGGCTGCGGGAGGCCGGGCCTCTCCCGCGAGTCCCTGCGCTCCAGCGCGGGGGTGGGCTGCGGCGGGCCAGGCTTGCCCAGGTAACTGCCCATAAGGAGCAGCTCGGCGGGGTCGGGTCCTTCTAGCGGGGTCCTCGGCTCTAAGAGGCTTCCGTTCACTGCCGACTTGGCCGGAGGCGAGGCGAGCAACGCTCGGTGGCGCCGCGCGTTCCGCACGAACGAGGACAGGGCGCGCGAACCTCGGGGCTCGCGACTCAGTCCCCACCAGGCCGCGGTAGCCCCCACGGCCAGCCAGGCCAGCGCCGCCGCCGCGGGCACCAGGTACAGCACGAGGCCAAGCAGCGACAGGCCGAGCACCGCCGTCCCGGCCGGCCCGCCGCAGCCGCGACCACGGAGACGGCCGTCCCTGGCACTCGCTATGGGCCGCCGCCGCTCGCCTCCTCCAGCTGCTGCAGCCGCCGGAGACATCGCGGCTCCGCGCCGCGGAGAAGACTTAAATATCCCAGCGTGCACCGCGCCGCGTGCGCGTCACCACGCGCCGCGTACGTCACTGCGCGCGACTCTGGGAGACGCGGCTGCCTGGCGACGCCCGAGACCCGACCCCTTCCGAAAATCGCAGCGTGGAGAGTACTCAGCGCTGGCTTTCAAGGCCTCCCATGTGGTGTTAATCGCGTTAAACTGGAACGCATCTCCTATAAATCCAGCACTCTGGAAAAAAAATGAGGCAGGAGAATCGTAGGTTCGAGCCCAGCCTGGCCAAATTAGCGAGACCTTGTGTTAAAAAAAAGGCTAGGACGTAGCTCAGTTCGGCGGCCCCAGATTCAATACTCAATACCGCAAAATAATGAAATACAGTAACGCCGCTGTACGCACAATTCTACATATTTTTAGGGGTTAAGCTAAATAAGTAAATTTTTTAAAAAGCGGCGGTAACCACCCATATTTTCTAGGGGTTAAACTCCCCTCCAGCAAAGTGCTGGAGGGCACTTCTGACAGTTGCTTCCATCGGTTGTGAGATTTCTCTTTCACCCTGTTTTCTGCTAAAGTACACACAGCTATCTTCCACGGCAAGAGTGAAATGAAAGGCCAAACCAACCACTCTTGTTAAATGTGGATCGAGTTCTAACACACTGCAGATTTAACACGAAGCTGCTGCTTGAGCCCCCAAATCTGAGTTTCTGCGGTACAAGCGACAGCATGGGACAATTATTTATCAAGCTGCACATTATAGTCCAGATATCACAATAAATTTTGTGGATTTGTGATCAATCAAATGTTAAATTTGGGAGCTTGTGAAAGATCGGTGGTTGCCTAAGACCGGGAAGTGTGGTTGAAGGGTAAAGATTGCTCACCGTTATAGGTTTTCTTTCGCGTGACAAAATATTCTAAATTTGCATTGGGCTGATGGCTGTACAGCCCCGCGAATTTAAATTATGTGGATTAACCACCAGTTTTTGTTAAAGAAATTTAAAAACGGAGAAAACGGTCTCTGATGTTTACAAGTTCTCAGGCTAGTAGGGAAGAAAGATGTGTAAGAAAATTACAATTTAGTGTGCAGTGCGGTATTCTGCTCAAAAAGAGAAAGAATGAACAGTAGAGAGCAAGGTGGTCTGGGAAATGCTACTGGATCTGAGTGAACCGGCTTGTTCAGGTTCAAGGCAGACACGATAAAGGAGGAGGATGCCAGAGTCTAAACAGTTTAGGATCACTGGGGATTACAGTGCTTGGAGGAACCCTCGGGGCTGTAGATGCCTCTGGAGCAACTTAGATGAGCAGAGCGAGCAGCAGGGGTCCAGCTCTTTCCCAGCTCACTCCCAGAGCAATTCTGCTTCTGGAAAGGAAAAGGGCTTGTCTGTGTTGCTTAAGAAAAAATCTTGTATCAGTCAATATAGTAGGACGAAATACAAGTTGCTGTGGGTTGAACAGTGAAGGGAAAATGAGTAAGTGCAGGCAGTGACTGCAGCCTCCTCATTCCAGAAACTTGCGGAAAGGAAGAAGACAGTTCAACAAAGGTCCTTTAAATGATCGATCAGATATGACTGGACGGCTGGGGATTTAGCTCAGCGGCAAAAGCGCCTGCCTGGCAAGCGCAAGGTCGTGAGTTCGGTTCCCGGTACCGGAGAAAAACCAAAAAAAAAAAAAACAAAAAAAGAATGCTTGATAGGGCTGGGGATTTAGCTCAGCGGCAAAAGCGCCTGCCTGGCAAGCGCAAGGTCGTGAGTTCGGTTCCCGGTACCGGAGAAAAACCAAAAAAAAAAAAAAAAAAAAAAAGATATGACTGGAGTTCCGTAAATAGAGAGGTCAAGGCCAAAGCCTGGGACACCCTTGTGTTTGGAGAACAAAGTGACAGGGACACAAAAAGTACAGATCATTTCATAAAAATAAATATAACATTAAAATTTGACACTTCTGTATGGGGAAAAACATACACATCTGAAAAACAAGCTAAGAGTGACAAAAGAAAATCTGACACATAGAATCAAAAAGAATTAGTAACCAGAATTTATCAGGACGTCAGAAGAATTGGTAACAAAACAAGATCCAATTTTTTAAAAGGACAGTTGGTATAAACAGCAAGTTATTGAGTAGGAGCCCAAGTAACCAACAATATACACGTAATAGATACATATATAATAAATGTATGTATACATATGTAAATATATGCACATTTATTTATCCTCACTATTTATGAAAAATTTAAGGTAACATAATACTGTACCATTTTGAGTTCACTTGCACAAGAAGGGAAGTTTAATAATTCAAGATGTAGAATGGCAAGGGTGTAGGATGAATAGAATGCGTATGCTGTTTGCTGATATACTGAACATACAATTTGGAGAGTAACTTGGTGGTATCTTGTAAGAGTGAAAATGGAAAGATTCCTATAACCCTGCAATTCCACTTGTGGGTACAGTCACTGAAGCATAATTTTTCTTATTGACAGTTTGAATACACCTAAATGTCTAATTCTATCAACACAAGAATGAGTAAAGTGGATAATTCATATAATAAAACACTATAAAGCTGCTGAAAATTAACAACCTTACTAGCTGTGATTAAGTCCAGATTACTCTTCCCGCCATGAATCATGATAAAAATGGACAAAATTTATAAGCCAGCTATGCTGGGTAGAGAACAACAGGGAGCTCGAGATTGTGATCGATCCCTGAGAGAAGAGAACTGCTGAGGTAAGCCCCCAAATCACCTGGTTCCTCTATCTCTCTAGGAATGATTTTGCAACTATAGTGCAAAGAGCTGGAGTCTGAGAAAAGTAGGAACATCCTATTGGGCTTATGAGGCAGAGATCAGACCTGGAGACAGCTGAAATGGTTAGATCATGGGGTAGAGAAAGCTAAAGAAGGATTCCCCAAAGAGAGGAAGTTCCTGAAGTCTGTGGGTGAGGTGAATCTGGCTGGAGACTAAAGAAGGGTTAATTTTGTGTGTCAACTTGACTGGGCCCCAAGGTGCCCAGATATTTGGTTAAAGATTTCTGGGTGTCTTTGAAGGTATTCCTTCTTTTTTTTTTTTTCTTTTGAGACAAGGTCTTGCTCTGTAGTTCAGGCTGGCCTTAAACTCACTACATAGCCCAGGCTGGCCTCAAACTCCATAGTGATTCTCCTGCCTCAGCCTCCCTAGTGCTGGGATTACAAGCATGTGCCAACACACCTGGCTTGTTAAGGTATTGCTGGATGAGGTGTTTTGGACTTGAATTGGTAGACAAACAGATTGCCTTGCCCAATGAGGGTGCTCTTCAACCAGTCCCACGAATGTCTGAATAGAACAAAAGGCCGATTAAGAATCTCTCCCTCTGCCTCAATGTCTTCCAGCTGGGACATCAGTCTTCTCTTACCTTAGACTTGAATTAAAACTCATCCCACTGGCTCTCCTGCCTCTCAGACCTTTGGACTCAGACTAGAGCAAGATCACTGGCTGTCTTGGTCTCCAACTTGCCATCTGTGGATCTTAGAACCTGTCAGCTTCCATAACCACGTGAGCCCATCCATTCCTTACAATAATCTCTCGGTATAGATCTGTGTCCTGAGCTGTGTATGCACAGAGGGGACATCTCTGAGGCGTACCAGAAAGCAGGGACTGCAGAGTTGAAATGTGAACACAGACCTTTTGGCTAGAACTGCCACCTTCCAGCAATTCACCAAAATGATGGTACAGTGACGAACACAAGGGAACATAAAGGGAAAGAAGAATGGAATCTGGTATGTGTTCTCAAGGCCTTTTAGAAAACATGAGGTTCCTCTGGGCACATATATGCAAATCTACAAAAAGGGTGACATTGTAGACAGCAAGGGAATGGGTATTTTTCAAAAAGGAACGCCGCACAAATGTTACCAGGGCAAAACTGGAAGAGTCTGCAGTGCTACCCAGCATCCTCTTGGCATTGTTGGAAACAAGTAGGTTAAGGACAAGATTCTGGCCAAGAGAATGAATGTACCTGCTGAGCCCTTAGGCACTCTAAGAGCTGAGATGATTCCCAGAAAGGGGTGGAGGAAAATGATTAGAAAAAGAAGGAAGTCAAAGAGAGTGGCTCCTGGATTCAGCGGAAGCACCAGCCTGCCCCTCCCAGGGAAGAGCACTTTGTGAGAACCAAAGGGAAGGAGCTGAGCTGCTGGACCCAATTCCCTATGGATTCATGGCACGAGCTAGCCATGCAGCTCTGGCATTCAGCACCTAACTACTGGCTAAGTGTTCTAGGCCCTGGGTTCAATACCCAGTACTGTTTAAAGATGAAAAAAAGGTCCTCTGAATTGTAAGGATGGCTTTTTAATTGAGCAGGGATGGGGTGCCTCACCCCAGAGAAATAAATACTTAGAGCAGATTCTCATTGTACCCAGTTGGTTAGGACATGTGTTTACTCTTCACATTCGGCACTTTTCTTGCTGAAAGACGTGAAGTGATTTGTTGTGCAGCTGGTTAGAAGATGGCCAGATATTTATGAAATCTTCACGCTGGCTTGAAGATAGTCCCTCTAAATAACCAGGGGGAAAAAGACATATGAAAATAAATGGAAGGCCATCTACTGGGTTATAGTTAAACTAGGAAGAGTTTATCATTTACAGATGTATTACTGTAAAACAACTAGCTTTTAAGGATTAGGAATTTGCCTTGGAAGCCCTGTACTTAAATTGTTCAGAACACCCTAAAAAATTCAAACACAGAAACTGAATTTAGAGCAATGCCTGGATAAGAGCATGGCCAGGGGAGATGTGCTCTTTTTTTTTTTTTTTTTTTTTTGGTTTTTCTCTGGTACCGGGAACCGAACTCACGACCTTGCACTTGCCAGGCAGGCGCTTTGCCGCTGAGCTAAATCCCCAGCCCCTGGGAGATGTGCTCTTGCTAGAGAAGATTCATAACATGTCCCTAGTGTCTTTAGCATCCAGCTGAGAGAGCAGAAAGGTTAAAGGACAGACCATGGCCTAAAGTAAGGCCTTTTCCAGGCCTGCTCTAATACGATCTTAAGTCAAGCCATGACAAGATCCTCAGGGAGTCTGGGAGTTCACTTTCAGCATGTTAGAAGGACTTGGGAAAGATGTCTGCCTATCCACCAGACTCTAAGTATAAAACCAGCCTGAACAACTCTATGGTCATCAACTAGCAATTACATTGCCTGCTAAAAGAAAAACCACTACTCTTTAGGGCAGGTGTGTCCAACCCAGGGCGCATAGGCCACATGCAGCCTAGGAATAGCTAGTAATGCGGCCCCACAAGAGTGTACACTTTTAACGTTACGATATGATTCCAGCGATATTTTTTATGACTCAACTACGTGGTGCTCAAGAGACAATAGAATGCTGTGTAGGGGAGGACAAGGTGCAGTGCTAACTCTGCCTCTTTTGCCCGATTCAACAGAGTTAGGTTGAACCCCACGTGTGGTATTACATGCGCTTGTGAGACTTGGTGCTTAAAACACAATGATTACCAATAATAGTATTTTTTTTTGAGACAGGGTCATGCTGTGTAGTCCAGACTGGTCTTCAACTCACTAGGTAGCCCAGGCTGGTGCTGAACTCATGCTCTTGCCTCAGCCTCCTACGTGCTGGGATTACAGGCATGTACCGCCAAGCCTGGTTACCAATAATAGTATCTCAGCCTACCTACACGTGCACCTGTGCCTGTGAAGACCAGTGTTTATTGTTATGAAGCAGACACATAAATTTTCTTAGTTAATTATTAAACTTGGGCTTGTTATTTTATGAAATAATTTAATAAGTTAAAGTATGAAAAATAAACTTTTGTGTCTTATATACATCAGTGTAGTATGTATTTTATATGTGGCCCAGGGTGATTCTTCTTCACTCAGTGTGGCCCAGGCAAGTCAAAGGTTGGCTACCCATTCTTTATAGAAAGATAACAGAATCCAGAGTGTTATTCACAATGTGCATTTTTTTCTTTTGCAGTCCTGCAGAGTGAACCCAAGGTCTTGAACCCGCTAGGCAAGTGCTCTACCACCGAACTACATCCCCAGACCCCCACCCATTTTTTAAAGTTTATTTTGAAACAAGGTCTCACCAAGTTGCCCAAGCTGGCTTCAAACTTGTGATCCTTCTGCCTCAGCCCCCCAAGTAGACTGGATTACAGGTATGTGTCACCTCATCCTACCACAATGTACAATATTAAATAAAAAATCATTTAGACATACAAGAAATTAGAAAATGTAGTCCATAGGGAGGAAAAGCAGTACATAGAAATGAAACCAATATGATCCAGTGTTGGACTTGATCAACTAAGACTTTAAAGAAGCTTCATAAATATGTCCCAACAATTAAAAAAGGAAGATGGTCTCAGTGAATGGATAATAGACATTATAAGGGGGGCTGGGGATTTAGCTCAGTGGCAAAAGTGCCTGCCTGGCAAGCGCAAGGTCGTGAGTTCGGTTCCCGGTACCAGACAAAAACCAAAACAAACAAACAAACAAAAAAAAAATAGACATTATAAGGAATAAAAATTATAAGAAATAGACACTATAAGGAATAAACAAATATAGTAGAAGTGCCAAAACTTTTAAAATAAACTAATTGGAACCTAAAAATTCACTGGGCTTAATAGCTCTTTAGAGACTGCACAATAAAGTCGGTGAGCTTGAAGCAGATCCACAGAAGCTGTCTTACAGTGAACTCTAAGAGCTGTGCAAAGAATCGAATATGTAATGTGGGGAGCTGGACTCCCATGAAGAGAAGACACTGAGATTGAGGAGATTAAAGAAATGTCCACATTTTCCAAATGTAGAGAAAAACAATAGCTAAGATACACATGAAGCTAAGCGAGCTATAAACAAACAGATAACTGTAGTTTCTCTTCAGAAACAAGATGACTGCATGACAATTAAATGATTTTTTAAAATGTTGGGTTAAAAAAAAAAAAGGACAGCAACCCTAAAATTCTGTTTGAGAAAAGCATCCTTGAAAAGCACGGGTAAAACAAAAATATTTCTGAGCTAGGTATGATGGCCCACACCTGTAATCTCAGCATTCGGGAGGCTGAGCAGAAGGATCGCAGTGAGTTCGAGGCCAGCCTAGGCTACATCATGACTTCAAGGCCAGCCTGAGGTACATAGTGAGACCCTGTCTCAAGAAGACAAAACAATAACAAAACCCCTGCCCAACCCCCCAAAGATATTTTCTAATAAATAAAATCTGATAAACCAAGCTCAATGGCTGTGCCTGGAGCACCAGCCATGCAGGAGGCCTGTTTCGCAGGAATGCAAAATCCAGTCTTCAAATTCAGGTAAAATTGTGATCGTCTAAAACAACCAAAGCTACACTGAAAAAGAAGGAAGCTGGAAACTTCACATTTCCTGATTTCAAAACTTAGGCTTTAACAATCTAAACAATGTAGACGGGCATAATGATGAATATACAGACCAGCGGGGGAAAACCTGACCATCCAGGAATAAACCCACACATTTATATTTCAAGAAGGGAGCCAAGTCCATTCACTATACGGAAAAAAGAGTCTTTTTTTTTTTTTTTTTTTTTTTTCCCCCGGTACCAGGGATGGAACTCACAACCTTGCACTTGCCAGGCAGGCGCTGTGCTGCTGAGCTAAATCCCCAGCTCCCAAGAAGAGTCTTTCTAACAACTATATCCCCACATGAAAAAGAATGAAGCAGAACCTTACTTCACACCATATATAAAGATTAACTAAAAAATGATCTAAATATAAGCAGTAAAACCACAGAACCACAGAACACAGGTTAGAGGAACATACAGGGGAAAATCTTCATGACCTTGGATTTCACACCAAAAAACATAAGTAAAAGATAAAATATATTTAGCTTCTTTATTTTTTTTATTTTTTATTTTTTATTGGTTTTTCTCCGGTACCGGGAACCGAACTCACGACCTTGCGCTTGCCAGGCAGGCGCTTTTTGCTGCTGAGCTAAATCCCCAGCCCTATTTAGCTTCTTTAAAATTAAAAACTTTTGTGTATCAAATGGCATTATAAAAAAAAAGACAACCCACAGAATAGGGTAACAAATTTAGGAGAAAACAAAAAACCTGCAGGGTGAAAGAATGTAATGGAGAATCAAACATCTGATAAGAGTTTAAAATCCAGAATACTGTATACAATGAATCTCTACCCTGCAATAATAAAAAGAGAAATCATCTAATTCAAAAACTGGCAAAGGAGGCTGGGTGTGGTAGCACATATCTGTAATCCCCTGCACTTTGGGAGGCTGGAGTAGGAGGATTCCAAGTTCAAGTCCTGCCTGGGCAACTTAGCAAGACCTGTCTCAAAATGAAGAAAAAAAAAAGCAAAACCTAAATTTAAAATGGGGTTGGAGTAGTAGCTCAATGGCAGAGCATCCTCAGTATCACAAAAATAAAATTGCAAAAGTCTCAAGTAGACATGGTGTATTTCCAAAGTCCTTAAGTGGATAGTAAGCACACAAAAAGATACTCAGTATCATTAGTCATTACAAATATGCAAATCAAAACTAAAATGAGTAACTACTTCAGTACCCTCTAGGATGAGGAAAAATTGGAGCCCTTAAGCATTGCTGTGAGAAAAAACCTGACAGCTCCCCGAAAGTTAAACAGAAAATTGCAATATAATTCCTCCAGTTCTACTTCTCAATACATGCTCAAAAACACAAACAAAGGGAAGAAGGGACTGTCACATTTTTGTGCTATTTGTTGCAGAATCATTCAAAATAGCTAAAAAGTGGAAACCCAAGTATCATCAGCACATAAGTGGCTAAATGAAAAGTGCTACATACACATGACTGTGATAAACACTGCGCAGCCTCAGAAACAACACATTTCTGATACAGCCGCAACGAGGAGAGACCTGAAAACACCTTGCTCCAGATACGAGGAGACAACCACTGTGAGAGTCCACCCTGTATGAGGTATCGGAAGCATCAAACCCCTAGAAACAGGAAGCAGAGTGGTGGTGAACAGGGCCTGCAGCGCAAGGGAGGAAAGAATGGCTGTTTCACAGGCATAGCTTCAGTTCTGAGAGATGAAAATGTCCTGGGGCTCTGTTTTACAACAGTGTGAATATCCTAGTAGTCCTGAAATATATACTCGAACATGGCTAAGATGGTACATGTTATTTTGTTTTCCTCTCCAATTAGATTTTATTGGTACATTTTAGACGAGATTGGGTGCGTTCACGGTGGTATGGCTGTAGACTATCAGTACATTTTAAATGTACAAAATGATCACATTCATCATAGAGAATCTGCACCTGTACATGGTATAACTTGTTTTTATTCCCATTTCCGTCCCCTCCCTTCAACCCCTCCTCCTCTCCCCAATTACAAAAGCTTTGTTTCCCTTGTTTCCTTCTTTTCTCATTTTTTTTTACTTTTCTCTTCTTTCCTTTCCTTCCCTTTCCTTTGTTCCCCTCCCCATTTGAACATTTTCTTCCCATTTCACAATATCTACTGTGCATTTTGGTCCCTATTTACACTTTTGGTTTCTCACACAAGAAAAACAATGCAGTATTTAAACGTGTGTGTCTGATTTACTTCACTTAAGAGAATGGTCTCAAAGTGCATCCATTTACCTAGCAATGTCTTGAGTTTATCTTTCTTTATGGCAGAGTAGTGCTCCATTGTATAAAAAAAAAACCCACATCTTCTTTATCCATTCACCAGTTGATGGGCATTTGGGCTGTTTCCAAGATGTGGCTATTACAAACTGTGCCACTATACAAAGGGGTGTTCATATATTGCTGTGGTATGATGCTTTTAATTCTTTTGAGAAGGAAGATATGAAGAAGGGGAATTGCTAGGTCAAATGGGACCACTAGTTTTTTGAGGAATCTCAAAAAACTGATTTCCACAGTGGTTGCACCAGTCTACACTCCTACCAACAGTGGAGAAGGATTCCTTTTTCCTCACAGTGCCACAAGCATTTGTTATTAGTTGATTTCTTGATAACAGCCATTCTGGGGTGAGATGGAATTTCTGTGTTGTTTTAATTTGCATCTCTCAAATGACCAGTGATGTGGAACATTTTTAAAATATATTTATTTCCTATTTGTACTTCTTTATCTGAGAAGTGTGTATTCATCTCAGATGCCCATTTTTGGATTGGGTCTTTAAATTTGAGGGGTCTGCTTTTTTTTGAGGTTTTTTTTTTTTTCCTTCTGGTACCAGGAATCGAACTCACAAGCTTGCACTTGCCAGGCAGGCACTTTGCTGCTGAGCTAAATCCCCAGTCCCCTTTTTTGAGTTCTTTATATATTCTAGATAGTGGTCGTTTGTCTGAGGAACAGCTGGAAAGAGTTTTTTCCCACACTGGATTGTCTCTTCACTGTGTTGGTGGGTTCTCTTGTGCAAAAGCTTTTTAATGAACCCCAGTTGTTCATTCTCTGTGATATTTTCTGTGCAATCAGGGTTTTGCTCATAAAGTCTTTGCTTGTACCAATGTTGTCAAGAGTTCTACCAGCTGGGCATGGTGGCGCATGCCTGTAATCCCAGCACTCGGGAGGCTGAGAGGCTGAGGTAAGGGGATCACTGCAAGTTGGAGGCCAGCCTGGGCTACAAAGTGAGTTCAAGGTCAGCCTGAACTGCACAGTGACACCCTGTCTCAAAAAAACCAAAAAAAAAAAAAAAAAAAAGAAAGTTCTAGCTATTTCATTTTCCAGTAGATTTAATGTTTCTATTTTAATATTTAGATCTTTGATCCATTTCAATTTTAGTTTAGTGCATGGTGAAAGATATGGATCTGATTTTAATCTTTGGCATGTGGAAAGCCAGTTTGCCCAGCACCATTTTTTTTTTTTTTTTTTTTTTTGGCTTTTCTCCAGTACCGGGAACCGAACTTACGACCTTGCACTTGCCAGGCAGGCGCTTTGCTGCTGAGCTAAATCCCCAGCCCCCTCCCAGCACCATTTATTAAAGAGGCTATCTTTCCTCTAGTGAATGTGTTTGGCACCTTTGTCAAAGATAAGGTGGTTAAGTATGTCTGGAGTTGTTTCCGCATGTTCTAATCTGTTCTATTGATCTTTTGGTCTGTGTTTTTGCCAGTACCATGCTGTTTTTATCACAGAAGCTTTGTAGTATAATTTCAAGTCTGGGATTGTGATGCCTCTGCCTGGCCTTTGTTGCCCAGAATTGCTTTTGCTATTCTATGTCTCTTCTGGTTCCAAATGAATTTTAAGATTGCTTTCTCTAATTCTATGAGGTATGCTGCTGGGATTTTGATCAGGATTACATCACATCTGTATAACAATTTTGAAAGTATGGTCATTTTCACTATATATCCCTATGAGCAAGGGATACCTTTCCTTTTTTTTTTTTTTTTTTTTGAGACAGGGTCTTGCTATGCAGTTCAGTCTGGCCTTGAGTTCACTTTGTAGCTGGCCTCCAACTTACAACAATCCTCCTGCCTCAGCCTCCCAAGTGCTGGAATTACAGGGGTGCACCACCATGCCCAGCTTCTTTCCATTTTCTGATGTTCTCTTCAATCTCCTTCTTCAGAGTACTGTAGTTTTTAATGTAAAGGTCTTTCACATCTTTCATTAGATTTCATTTTTTTGGATGTTATTGTGAAAGGTGTTTCCCCAATTTCTCTCTCAGTGAATTTGTTATTTGTATATAGGAAGGCTGTTGATTTTTGAGTGTTGCCTTTGTATCCAGCTATGCCACTGAGTTTGCTTATTAAATCTAGAAGTCTTTTGGTGGAGTTTTAAAGGTCATATTTATATGTAGAGTATTATGTCATCCTTGAATAATGACAATTTAACTTCTTTCTTTCCTATCATTATTTCTTTTATTTCTTTCTCTTGTCTAGTTGCTGTGGCTAATGTTCCCAGAACTATATATAATAAGAGTGGTGACAGTGGACATCCTTGTCTTGTTCCTGATTTTAAAGTGAAAGCTTTCAATTTTTGTCCATTTAGTGTGATGTTGGCTGTTGGTTTGTCATAGATGGCTCTTATCAGATTGAGATAAAGACCATATATTCCAGTTTTCTGTAGGATTTTTATTATGAAGGGGTGTTGGACTCTGTCAAGAGCTTTTTCTGCATCTCTTGAGGCAATCACATCGTTTTTCTCCTTGGCTCTATTAATATGGTGTATTACATGTATTCATTTGTATATGTTGAACCATTCCTGCATCCCTGGGGTGAATCTTACTTGGTCATGGTGTATAATCTTCTTGACGGATTTTTGCATCTATGTTCACTAGGGAGATTGGCCTGTAGTTCTGTTTCTTAGTTGGGTCCTTCTCTGGTTTTGGTGTCAGGGTAATGCTTGCTTCCAGGAATGAATTTGGGAGGACTGCTTCCCTTTCAATTTCATTTAAGAGTTTCAGAAGTCCTGGTATTGGGTCTCCTCTAAATTTCTTCTACATTTCAGCAGGGAATTCATCGGGACCTGGGATTTTCTTTGTTGATGGGTTTTTAATTACATCTTTGATTTCATTGATTGATATTAGTTTAGGTAGGATTTTTATATCTTCTTGATTCAGCTTTGGTAACTCATATGTATCTAGGAATCTGTTCATTTCTTTTGCATTTTCCATCTTATTAGAATACAAATTCTGTTGGGGCCGGGGATATAGCTCATTGGCACAAGCGCCTGCCTGGCAAGTGCAAGGTCCTGAGTTCAAGTCCTGATACAAAAAAAAAAAAAATTAGAATACAAGTTCTTGACATAGGTGTGGATGATCTGGATTTCTGCAGGATCCATTGTTTTTATCTTCTTCATTCCTAATTGCATGGATTTGAGTCTTTTCTTTCCTTTTTTAATAAGGTTTGCTGAGGGTTTCTTCATTTCATTTAATCTTTCAAAGAACCAACTATTTTTATTCATTGATTTTTTTTTGTATTGTATTCTTAGTCTCCATTGCATTAAGTTCTGCTCTGATCTTTATAATTTCCTCCCTCATGAGCTTTGGGCTTGGCCTGCTCTTCTTTTTTCTAGGAGTTTGAGGTTCAACATTAAGTTGTTCATTTGAGCTCACTCAGTTTTTCTGATATGAGTATTCACTGGTATAAATTTCCCTCATAGGACTGCTTTCATTCTGTCCCGTTGTTATGGTTTATGTCTGTGTGTCCCCTCCAAAGCCTCATGCGACCATGGGGCGGCTATTAGAGTTGAATGCTTGTGGGTGTGAGAGCTACACCCGCCCTGGGGTGGATAGTTTGCATATGTAAGGGAGAGGAAAAGAGTGCTTGAGGACATTCCTCCCCCATTCCGCCCTGGTGTGTGCTTGTGGCTTAGCTGTGTTCTGCTGCCCTGAGCTGTAGCTCTCTGCCATGTGCCACTCTGCCTTATAATCTGCCAAGTACGGACTGAAACTTCCACAAACTGTAAACGAAATAAACCTTTCCTTCCTTAATTTTGGGCGTCAGGTATTTTGTCCCAGCAGCAAGAAAAAAGTAACCAAGACACCCATGAATTGGGGTATGTTGTACTGGTATTATAATTTAACTGTAGAAACTATCCAATTTCTTCTTTAATTTCATCTGTGACCCACTGGCTGTTCAGGAGGGTGTTATTTAATCTCCATGTTTTTATGAAGTTCTTGTCATTTCTTTTGCTATTGATTTCCAATTTCATTGCACTATGGCCTGATAATATGCATGGGATAATTTCAGTTCCTTCCCATTTACTTAAGCATGTTCTATGAACTAGCATGTGGTCTATTTTGGAGAACCTCCCATGTGCAACTGAGAAGAATATATATGTGGACGTTGTGAAGTGGAACACTCTGTAGACATCTACTAAGTCCATTTGTTCAAGTGTTTGGCTCAGTTATAATATTTCATTGTTGATTTTTTGTGTAATTGATCTGTTTGTGATGGTAGGGTATTGAGGCCCCCTATTATAATTATGTTAGTGCTTTTTGATTTTTCATGTCTGTTAGTATTTGTTTTATATAGATGGGCACACT
The DNA here is from genome assembly GCF_000276665.1 of Chinchilla lanigera. Classification (NCBI taxonomy): domain Eukaryota; kingdom Metazoa; phylum Chordata; class Mammalia; order Rodentia; family Chinchillidae; genus Chinchilla; species Chinchilla lanigera. The sequence goes on from NW_004955456.1 coordinate 14,370,136, forward strand.
GATAATAGGTGCGTCTATATTTGTTATGGTTTGTGTCTGAATGTCCCCTTAAAGCCTCATGCAGTCATGGGGAAGGCTTCTAGAGTTTATGATTGATTCATGGTCCAATGTTGGAATTATGGATGTGAGTGCTATGCTCACCCTGGGGTGGATAGTTTGCCTACAATGTAAGTGAGGGAAAGAGGCTGCTTGCCTCCACTCTTCCTTTTTTGCTCTTGCTCTTTTTGCTGTTTTCCACCACCATGAACTGTTGCCCTCTGCCATGTGCCACTCTGCCTTGGAGCCAGCCAAATATGGACTGAAACCTTCACAAACTGAGCAAAATAAACCTTTCCTTCTCTGATTCTGGGTATCAGGTATCTTGTCTCAGCAATGAGAGAAAAGTAACCAAGACAATATTTATGATTGTTATCTCTTCCTCTTGGATTGTTCCTTTTATAAGGATGTAGTGACATTCTCTGTCTCCCTTAATCAATCTTGGCTTGAAATGTATTTTGTCTGAAAATAGTATAGCTACCCCTGCTTTTTATCAGGTTACTGTCCATGGAGTATTGTTTTCCATTCTTTGATTTTCAGTCTCTGAATTTCTTGTTGAGTTAAATGTAGTTTTTGTATGCAGCATATTGTTGGATCTTGATTCCTGATCTACTCTGCCATTCTGTTTCTTTTGATTGGTGAATTGAGATCATTAACATTGATGGTTATAACTGTTATGTTATGATTTGTCCTGTCATGTTATTTTCCTGTTGTTGGCTCCCTTTTTTCCCTCTTTGTTTGCCTTGGGTGGTGGATTTATTCTGTGGGGGTTTGTGGAGTTATAGTCCTTGCTATCTCTTTCTAGAATGTCTTTCAGAACATTTTGGAGTGCTGGTTTGGTGGTCATGAATTTCCTCAGGTGTTCTTTGTCATGGAAGTATCATATTTCTCCATCAATTTTGAAAGATAGTTTTGTGGGGTAAATCAAACTGCGTTGCAGGTTGTTTTCTTTTAGAGTTTGAAATATTTTGCTCCAAGCTCTCCTTCACTTGAGGGTTTGTGTTAAGTCTGCTGTGATTCTCCTTTATAGAAGATTTGTTTCTTTTCTCTAACAACATTTAATATTCTATTTTTGTGTTGAATTTCTGGAATCCTGGCTATGATATCCCTTGCTGTAGATTTTTTTTATCTTGACTAACTGAAATTCTATATGCCTTACTTATCTGTATGTCAATTTTTTTTCCCCTGCCAGGGAAGTTTTCTGCCATGACGTCTGTGAACATTTTTTTTTTTTAATATCATTTGTGCTATCTCCTGCTTTTCCACTGACTCCAATCAATCTTCTTTGCATCATCTAGCAGTTGCTGGATTGACTTCTCATGGTCCCTTACTATTTTTAAGAAATCTTTCTTTTCATGATTACTAACCACAAGCCTGTCTTCTATATCTGAGATTCCCTCTCTCACACTGGCTCATTCTGTAGTGGATACTTTCACTGGAATTTTGGTTCTCCTGTGTATCTGCTTGAATTTGTTTTATGGATTCCTGCTCATTTCTTTCCTACATTGGGCATTCATGATTTCCATCATTTTCCTAAGCTCCTCTATTTTTTTAAAAATCTGTATCTACTCTAGAGTCACTAAGTATGGTCACCATCTCTGTAGATATCTGAGAAATTATTTTGGATTTGATTTTTTTTTCTAGAGCCTCATCCATTTGCTTCGTTGTTACCACTTCAGACAGGCCAAGTGAGGGGCTTTCAGACTGGCCCACCTCATTGGCTCCATTAGTGAGCCAGATGTCTATGGCTGCATCTTGTTTAAGCATCTTCTCAGGTTCTACTTTTTTTAGTTTAGTTCCTGAGATGATCCTTGTAAACTGTCTATGGCAAGTAGCTTTATTGCTAGTATTTAGAACCCTTAGGAAATGAGTACTTCTCTGAGGTGTCTTCAAGGTGCAGCTGGTTTTGGGGTTTTGAGTCTGTTGCAAGATCCTACCTCTTCAATTTTTGGGGGATGAAAAGTTGCTGCCTGCTTGGCCCAGCCCCTAGTTCTCTGGCACTGACCTGCAGTATTTTCTATGGCCCTTAGGCAATCTCAGTCTTGGTATACCAGGAAGAACAGCTCGTTAGAAGAACAATTATGTCTCTTTGTCTAAAGTGGTACATTCAACAATAACAACAGCATCAAACACAGCCTAGAAAGTGACAGACTGAGGTAGGCATTAATTTGCCACTTTTAACCATATGAACTAGATTTGTGGTTATATAACAAAATCTAAAACAAATCAAAAATTTACACAATACACAGACCCTCAGTATGCCAATTTTTCCCTCAAGGGAGAAAATTTAAAAGGGATTAGGGGAAAAATAGAAAAATAGAAGAAGAGGAAGAGATTAGAAGCAAGGCTGGAGGACAAAGGAGAATCACGCAGACTTTGGGAAACTGGTGCAGAAGACGGAAAGACAGAAGAAATAAAAGAACAGAACAGAACCACAAAAAACTAGAAACCATGTTCATACTCATAGAAATAAGATCAAACAATGAAGAGAAAAAACAGAAACAAGCAAAAAGAGAATTTTTAAAAATGTCCACTTCAAAATGTGTCTCTGCTGTCGCTGGTAAACAGTGTGTGAGACAGAGTCCAGATCCATGTTGATCCGTGCTTGTCCATGCTGTGGACATTCTCAGTGAGCCTGCACCTTTATTTCCCCTGAAGTTCGGGCTGGTTTCTGGCTGTGAGGCCGGAATCAGACCTGTTCAGCTGGCAGCGCTCACTGTACCTTCTGTGGGCCACTAGATGGAGCCAGCACTTGTTCTGAGTTCTGAGCTCATTTGGCCCCGCTCTAAAATGGCTCCCGGCCAATAGCCCTCTCCCATGAGGCGGCCAAATCAGGTCCACTCACCAGCCAGTGCAGTCCCCTCACTCCACTGCACTGCTGCGTCTCTCCCTGGAGGCCCCTATGGTTGCCAGCAGTCGCTGTGCGTCCACAGGTTTGAACTGGTCCTCCCATGCCCTGTGTCCCAAGGGAGAGAGAAGGTACTGCTTGCTACCTCTTTCTACTTTGTGGAAATTTCTTTCTTTGCTTTCCTCGTGGGCTTCAACTCTAGCTTCAGCTCCTTCCTGCGTCCAGGGGACCCACTTTCCTTCTCTTTCTCTTCTTCACATTGCTATATTCCAGGGTCTGGACACCAAATCTCAGAGAGGCTCTTTCTCTGCTGCTCACCACTCTACCATTTTCCTGGAAATCTCTCAAGATGGTAAATTTTATGTTGTGTTGTTTTGTTTTGTTTTGTTTTGTTTTTTTTACCAAAATAAAAAAAATAGCAATGTATTGTTGGTTATGTATCAGTGCAGAAGTAAAACACATAACAAGAGGATAAATGTCAAAGGGAAGAAATTAAAGGGAAAAATTATTAAGTTCTTATGCTATACAGGGTATTCCTACTTATTCCTTTAAGGTAGGCTGAGATGCCTTTAAAATATACACTGTAAACTTTAAAGTAATCACTGTAACAGCAAAACAAAGAATTGTACTTAATAAGTCAACAAAGGAGACAACAGAATAATAAAAAAAGCACTTGGTTAGTTCAAAAGAATGCAGGAAAACAGGTACATAGGACAAATTCAAAACAAATAGCAAAATAATAGACTCAAACTTAACAATATCAATAATCACATTAGAAGTGATTAATCACATTAGAAGGTAAAGCCAGGTGTGGTGGCATATGCCTATAATCTGAGCACTAGGGAAACCGAGGCAGAGGGATCACGGTGAGTTCAAGGCCAGACTGTGATATACCAGCTTGAACTACATAGTGAGACTCTGTCTCAAAAAAAAAAAAAAAAAAGCAAGCAAGCAAAAAAGGAACCCATTGAAATGTTCTTAATTCACAGATGGCACAAAGAAACCTTACTAGAACTAATGAATGAGTCTGTCAAGGTACTAATGAGAATAAGGTCAACATATAAAAATTATTATATTTCTGTATCTAGTAACAATTAGAATTTCAGGGGCTGGAGGTATAGCTCAGTGGCACAAGCACCTGCCTAGCAAGCGCAAGGTCCTGAGTTCGATTCCCAGCACCAAAAAAAAAAAAAAAAAATTAGAATTTCATATTTAAAAACAATGTTAGTTATAATAGAATAAACATATGACAGAGATAAATTTTAAAAATATATGCAAGATGTGAGTGCTAAAACATATTAAATCTATATATTTTGCTAAATAGCACTGGGGACTGAACTTAGAACCCTGGACTAAGCTACATTTCCCGCCATTTTCATTTTTTTGAGATAGCTCAGACTGGGCTTGAACTTGTGAGCCTCTTGCTTCAACCTCCCAGAGTGCTGGGATTACAGGCATGCACCACCACACCTGGCTAAACAACATTTTCAGAGAATTAGAAGCTCTCTATATCAGATTCATGGGTTGGAACACAATAGTAAGAGAGCTATCCTGCTCATTTTGATCTATAGATTTGGTGTAATTCTGATCAAAATCCCAGCTTTTCAATTTTTTTTTTTTTTTGGTAAAAACGGACACACTGACTTAAACTTTAGATGGATGTACAAAGAATCCAGAATAGTCCAGTAAATTTTGAAAATATAACAAAGTTTATTTCATGAGCATAGCAAGTTACAGTAATCCTGCCTGTGTTTTGTCATAAACAAAAACATGTGGCTCAATGGAACAGATCCTCAGCAGGACCCTGCCTCAGAAAAATGAAAAGGGCTGGAGCTGTAACTCAGTAGAAGGCTCTGGGTTCAATCCCCAGTACCATGTAGAAAAACATACTGATTTAGTGTAATGTCTTAGCTTTCACATCGAGAAAGCTAGATGATCAGTGATCTTCTATCCTATAACGGCTCCACCGGAACCCAGCTGGGAAGCTCTGGACGTTTTCGTTACTTAATGCTGAGTAACCAATTACCCAAAAGCAGTGGCTTGAATCATTTCATCTCACAGGTCCTGAGCCGGGCATTGTTGAGGTGGTGATTCTGGGTTAGGATGTCTTCTAAAGGGACTGTCAGGGCACCATCCAGGGCTGTGTTACCTGAAGACTCACCCTGGTTTTGGGATGGCTCATTTGAGTGTCTTTTGGAGGGGACCTCGTGTCTCCTTGGCTGTTGGCAGCAGGGCTCAGTTCCTGGTCACATGGACCCCTCCAAAGAGCCACACCTGAGAGTCCTTACCACGTGACAGCTGGCTCTCCCCAAGGCGACTGACCCAAGGGGGAGAGAGAGCAAAGGGAGCCCTCATGCCCTTTATGCCTCGATCCTGGGCATCACTACAGCACATTCTACTCATTAAAATCGTGTACACTTCAAGGGAGAAGAGTCAGCCTCCATCTTTTGAAGGGAAGAGTATCACAGAATTTATGGACAACTGTGAAATGCCCACCTTATATACCCATTAGGAAAGAATGAATGACACCAAACTCAAAACTCAAAAAACTCAAATGGACCACACAACTACATATGAAAGTTGAAACTATAAAATCATAGGAGGAAGCCAAGCATGGTAGAACACACCTGTAACAATTCCAGCACTCAGGACGCTGAGGCAGGAGGATCACCACAAATTCAGGGCCAGCATGGGCTACATAGTGAGTTCAAGGCCAGCCTGGAATATATAGTGAGACCCTGTTTCAGAAAAATTTTTTTCTAAAAGAAAACAATCCCCCCCCAAATTCTAGCAGGAAACATAGGAAATTATCCTTGTGACCTTGGGATATAGGCAAACACTTCTTAGCACACAAAAAACACTATTTAAAAAACCCTCAATGTTCTATACCTATCAATATGGAGAAATTTCAAAAAAAATTTTGAGTGAAAAAAACAAAGTAGCATAAGATACACACCAAGCTAAAGAATAGTAAACATTACACAAATGTAACTAAGATGGGTTTCTATACATGCAGGCAGGGTATGCAGCATGCATAGGAAGATAATACACAACTTCAACATGGTATCCCTGGAGAAGAGCAGGAGGAGGAATGGCAAAGGAATTTCCATTGTAGCTGTTGCTCTAAGATTTGAAACATAGCAAAATACAACATGAAGCATTTATACATTTGGCAAATCTGAGTGATAGATACACAAGTGCTTGCTATACTATTCACTGCACATTTCTTTTTTTGAGACAGGATCTTACTATGTAGTTCAGGCTGACCTGGACTTACTATGTAGCCCAGGCTGGCCTTGAACTCACAGCAATCCTCCTGCCTCAGCCTCCTGAGTGCTGGGATTACAGATGTGCTCTGCACATTTCTGAGGGTTGAAAAACTTTTCAATAATGAAAAACATTTCTAAAGGTTAGAGTGGATTTGGCAGTGGCAGGCAACTGGTCAACCTCAGGAGAAATGTCCTGAATATTATCTGTATCAGGGATCATGTGGCCTGGAAGCCAGCTCCCTACGCCCTTAAATAAAGTCACACATCACAGACCTCTTGTAGTATACACTGCCTTTGGCTGTGTTTCCTCTACACCAGCAGAGCTGAGTAGGTGTGATAGAAACTATATGACCTCCAAGGCTACAATATTTACTACCTGGTCCTTTAAGAAAAAGCTTGTCAACCCTTGATTTGTAGCATCTCTGGTCCTTGGTTTAATATCTTTTTTTTGGGGGGGGAGGGGTACTGGGGATTAAACTCAGGGCCCTTGCATTGAGCTACATGCCCAGCCCTTTTTTAAAAGTTTGAGATGGGGTCTAAGTTGCTAAATTGTCCAGGATGGACTTGAACTCAACGATCTTCCTGCCTCAGCCTCCCAGAGTGTTGGGATTATATGCTTGTGCCAGCCATGTGCCTGGGTGGTTTAAAGTTCTAAACATAGCAGGCTGTCAAAACGTGCTAGTGATCATACCGCATGCACACTGGTTAGTCTGTCAGATATTAGGCGAGTTCCTAAGTGTCAGGTGATATGGCCAGCGATGACTGTATTTATAGTCCAGGACACAAGTTGAGGTTCCTGTTACTTGAATCTTCTTGGTTCCTGAGATCCGGGAGCCCCCAGGGTGTGATCCAATGGGGCTTTATCGAGCCACGTCCCGCTAGGGGGCAGCCTGAGGCTGTGTATGGCGGCACAGCCCTAAGCCTCAATGGAAAGCTGTCTCCAAGCCCTGCGCTGGGGCGTGGAAAACCAACACACCTGAGGTTTGTATCTATCCTCTCGGGAGTGTGGGTAGCACGGTTATAAAGTGGGTCAGGCTCGGGTTTGGAAGCGCTAGCTCCTATTCCTTCACTGTCTCGATCCTCTTCCCACAGAGGTGGAGGGAAACATTACAGGCACCACCTGGAAGTAGAGCGGGAGAGAAACAACTGGGTTCCTCTCTCAGCGACAGCGGGTGAGTGTGCGGGCAGGGAGACTGCGGGGAGGGTGGCCAGGTGTGTCTGAAGGCAGAATCACCCCCATGAAGACACAGAAGTGGCTATTTACCGATTCTTACCCTACGATTTTGTGCCATGCAGGATACAGCAATAAACCCGACATGCAGGGTATCTGCCCTTAAGGGGCGGATTGTTAAGAAAGAAATCAGACATGAAACAAACAGAAATGTGCTGCGTGTTCCAAAGCAGAGGCCTGTGTCCGCTACCGATGGCACAAGAGACACTGCACCCAGACTCGAAGGTGGGGAGCGAGGGAGGGCAGGGGCTGGAATCGGTTCGAGGCCTCTTCATCCCCTACCTAGCAGCTGGGGCCGGCTGTCCGCAGGGACCTTAGCTGTGGGCTGGCACAGGCAGGCGTGGCCTCTCCGAGCGCTTTTTAGTGCTGGGAGCAAGCATCCTTTTCCAACAGGAAAGGATCTAGGCGCGTGGTGCTTTTACCTTCCGGCGGGGAATCCCACACATCGCTCTGTCTGACATTATTGGCCAAAGCATCAGGGCTCGCAGAGGTTCAAACGCGCGAGGCGAGGGTCCAGGTCACACTATACATTTTTCTTCTTTTTTTCTGGTACCGGGAATTGAACTCAGGACCTTGCGCTTGCCACGCAGGCACTTTGTGCCGCTGAGCTATATCCCCGGCCCCAGGTCACACTATAAAAGGAGCACCCGCGTGAAGCCTGCGGGGTCAGTCTGAAAAGGCTGCGCAGGGAGGAGGTGGACTCTTCCGCTCAGGGGTGAGGGGCACAGGGAGGCTGGGGAAGAGCTGCAGGTGGAGGAATCAGCAGGTGTGGAGGCTGGAGCCCCAAGAGAGGCCGCTGTGCTTGTACTGCATGTTTGAGAGACCAGACACAGCAGAGGGGACAGCTTGGGAGGAGGAGAGAGAGAAGACAGCACCCCAACCCCTGCCACGCCCTCTCCTGCTGCCTGCTTTCACCGGTGTCTGAGGAGCAGGAAAGTGGAGGAGACAGCTGTGGCCAAGCTGGCGAAAATGGAAAAAGCTGTAGGGCTTATTGGCTGCCCAGTCATATCCAGACCCAGCGAGGGAAGCCTGGAGAGAATGCTGTGTCCTGGCTCCTCCTGCTTCTGCCTACAGGTGCTTCCGGCAGCTCCTGGAACGGAGACTGCACAAAGCCCAGTGACAACACCAGGCAGCCGGGCTGCCAGCTCTAAGACCCCGAAGCTGCTTTCTCCTGCTATCCCCTACCACCCTGCCCTCATCCTTGATTCAGATCAGTGACTGAATGGGCTTCCTTTTAAATTCCTTGGAATGCACATATCTCCAGGGATTGGTCCTTTCTTAAAAGTCAGACCCAAGAGGTTTGTCTTGAAACTCAATACTGAAAGCTGGGTGTGGTGTCCTACGTCTGTCATCCCAACACTCTAGGAGGCTGAGGCAGGAGGATCTTAAGTTTGAGCCCAGTCCAGCAACTTAGAAATTCAGCAAGACCCTGTCTCAAAGTAAAAATGAAAAAGGGTTGGCGATATAGCTTAGTGTAAAGAAAAAAGTTACTGAGCGTCAGACAAAATTATAAAAGTGATGAGAAAGTCATGAAGGACCTTGCAAACTAGGTCTGAATTGTTTCTCTAGACACATCTGTAATCCACCCACAGACCGTGACACCGACAGGGACGCTGCACTACCTGCCCGCTGATGCACGCTTCAGAGCTGGCTTGTCCTGCTTCTCCATGGAACATCTTACCCACCTCAGGAAACCGACTTCTCTCTTAAGACCCTGCCTAAGTACCACCACCTCTGTGAAGCAGCCCTCAGCCTCAACACTGACCTGATACCTTGGTGTCCCCACTCTACCTCGTACAGACTTTTTGCACTACATTCAGTGAGTCTGTTGCACTTACTCAAATACAGACCAATCCCCCCTCAGCCCTTGACACAGAGCGAGGTTCCTGGTGAACACCCAGTGAATGTCTTCAGGCTCCTGCAGGAGTGGAGATTTTATCCTCACTCAGAAGCTAGCAGCCGTCTGACTCCCCTACTGTGGTGACGGTCACAGACAGCTTGAGTTGTCTTTTACCAAGGCAGCAGCGACGGCAAAGTGGGGGCCATCACAACCACCACCACGTACACTCTGTACCACATGCTCTCCCACATTCGTGACATGTAGCAGCCATTTAATCTGGCTGCTGGGCTTGTGACCACAGCACCTCTGAGGCTGAGGCAGGAGGACTTCTGTAAACTCAAAGCCAGCCTCAGCTACCCAGTGAGTTCATGGCCAGCCTGAGCTACATAACAGTGAGACCCTGTCTCAAAAAAAAGAAAAAATCTAATCATGCTCCAAGCGCAGCAGGAAGTGGAAAGGCTAAGGCCATCTAAATAACCTGTGTAACTGAGGAGATGATGAACACCATCCAAAGTGTGCCAGGGACAGAAGGAACCTTGGAGAACCAAGCCACGGTGGTGAGTGGTGGAGCAGAAACCAGGGAGAAGACAAACCAGGCAGAGACAGAAGAAATTATCAAAGAAGTGGCACCCTTGGGCCCCAGGAAGCCAGACACCGGAACCGGGGACAGCAGAGGCCAAGAACGGACCGGAAGCCGGGTATGGCCGTGTACGCCTATCATCAGCACCGGGAGGCTGAGGCAGCTGGAGCCCAGCCTGGGCAAATTAGTGACTAAAGGAGATGCTTAAAATAAAAAAATAAAAGTAAAGGGTGGGGATGTAGCTCAGCGCAAATGCCTTGGGCTCAGCCCCCAGTGCCACGGTGGTGGTGTGGTGGGGGATGGGGCAGGAACTGGCACAGGAGCATTTGCTAGGAAGCACGTATGTCACACCTCCAAGTGCACATGTCTCGAGGGACTGGTCCTCACCTTTTGGCTGGTAGTGCCCAGACCACTTTTTTTTTATTTTTAAATATTTCTCTTCTTTTGTTCGTTCGTTCGTTTGTTTTTTGAGACAGGGTCTTGCTATGCAGTTCAGGCTGGCTTTGAATTCACTATGTAGCCCAGGCTGGCCTCGAATTCGTGGCCATCCCCCTGCCTCAGCCTCCTGAGTGCTGAGATTACAGGCGTGCGCCGCCACACCTAGCTTGGGATCACCTTTTCATCGTGACATGCTTCTTAGAACACACAACTCATAACACTCGGCATTCACCAAGGCATCTACGTCAGTCCTGGTGGTCTGGCAGAGCTGAGCCGTGGGACAGAGAGGCCTAGGCTGCGCGTGGGCGCGGGAAGGACTTACCCCACCCCGCCATGTTCATGCGGCCCCCCACGGCTGCAACAACCACCAGGTCCTGGAAGCTGCGACCAGTAAGGCCCCAGAGTAGAAGCCTCCGAGCCTTGGAGCTTGGAGGAGTCGGATCCTCGAGGATCAGTCCCCAGCCCCGCTGGCCAGCTTAGCGCACTGCTCGTGATCCCGACATGCATCGCGCGTCCATCCTACGTCACTGCGGGGCCTCTCACGTGAGAGCAGCCAGAGAGGCAGGTTGCCAGGCAACGAGGCTGGACAGGTCGGCAGCTCCCTAAGTGCTCTCAGAGTCCTCCACTGGGGCGGGAAGAGCAGCTCCTAGTTTGGGTTCCACTCTCTTCCTTCACCTTAGACTGAGGGATCTCAGTCTGATTACCCTTTTCTCCAGGATGGTGGTATTAATTCTGTTTCAAGTACTCAGGGCCTCTTAGTATAGTGACTTCCTCCAAGGGTTTGGCTCTTTTTTTTTTTCTTTCTTCTTTCTTTTTTGGTACTGGGGATGGAAACCTAGGGCCTTCACACTGAGCTACATCCTCAGTCCTTTTTTAATTTTGAGACAGGGTCTCACTAATTTGCTAAATTGCCAAGGCTGGATTTGAACTTGGAGTTCTAAATAATCTGTGTACTTGAACTCCTCCTGCTTTAGCCTCCCAGAGTGCTGGGATTACAGGTTTGTCCCTCCATGCCCAGAGGCTTTGGCTCATTGGGCACCCAGTACCTCTCAGATCAGGCCCCGGCAGTTGCCAAGTTTTGCTGGAACTTCTAGGATCAAAGCACATACATACATTTGGAGATTACCCATGGTTCCTTTGGTTTTTGCTTTGTTCTTAGCTTGTTATAAAGATTGCCTGGAAAACTGCACATTTGAGCTGAAGCCACACCTTGTGGGCGTTTTAATCTTATTGTAAAATTGTCTTTATGATGTGCATGCGTTTGTCAAGGCGAGCACGGTTCGTTGCTATTCTCTAGCCCTGTTTAGATTCTGCAGTGTGGGTAAGAGAAATCACATGGCCTGGCTTGGGGAGGCAGTTCCACCCTTCACAGTCAGTCTCTCACAGGGCTCACCAAAAGTGAACAGCTGAAACCCATTCTGCTTTCACCCGTTGAAATTCCTTCATGTCTTCACTCGCCTGTGATATATTTGGAGCGGAGCCCACTCTCTGTTCCCCACTGCAAGGTCTCTGTCTTAGTTACTTTTTGGTTGCTGGGACAAAATATGGGACACTCACAAATTAAAGGAGGAAAGGATCTTTTTACCTCAGTTTGTAGAGGTTTTAGCTGGTTGGTGAATCGGCTGGCTCCGAGGCAGGGCTGCATGGCAGAAGGGTATCACAGAGAAGAAACTGTTCCTGGCATGGCAGGGAGGAAACAGCAAATCTTCCCTCTTTCCCTTTTTATTCCATCCAGGCTGCAAACCTATTGGTTGGTGCCACCCACACCCAGGGTGAGTCTTTCCTCTTTAGAAAACTCATCACCCAAACCCAGAACTATGCTAAACCACAGGTCTGATCCAGCATCACACACCAACGATCCAGTCACCTCCCAAAAGCTCCACCTCTGAGCACATGAGGCTTTGGGGGACATCAGATATAAGGCGGAACAGCCCCATTGCAGTGCTCCCCATATGCGTGATGAATAAACTCTTCCTTGGATAAAGTTGTCCTACTGTCTTTAACAACTGTCTTGGAGTAACTTTTTTTTTTTTTTTTTTTTTTTTAAATTTAACACTGTATACCAGGCATAGTGGTGCCTGTGTGTAATCCCAGCCACTTGGCTGAGGCAAGAGGATCACAATGTCAAGGCAATTTTGGGAAACCTAGTGAGACTGTGCTTCAAAATCTTAAAAAAAAAAAAAAAAGAAAAAAAAATGGATGGCGATGTAGCTCCGTGATAAAGCACACAGGCAGAGTACCCAAGCCCTGAACTCAGCCCCTAGTGCCCACAAAACCAAAAAACACTAAGTGCATTTTTCATCTTCACTCCGCAGCAGCTCTTTGGGCTTCGGTTCCCAAACACCCGGATGCTATGAGTGATCATTTCATTGCTCACCCTAGTGACTTTTCTCTCTGCCCTTTTTGCTGGTCTCTAGCCTTTGCTAAACCAGGCCCTGTGTTTTCTCCAGCTGCAGAGATTCCAAATGTGGCTGGTGAGAAGCAAAGAACGGTGCTACCTACCTCTTCCTGCCAAATGCGTGCTTCCTAATGCACCTGTGCTCCTGCAGTGGTGGGTGGTGGAATTCTTCGGTTCATCCTTGTGGACTTGCTGTCATATTGCGTGTGAACTTTCCTCACACTTCCTATGCATTGTGCTAGAGTTCGGATTCGCTCTGTCCCTAACAAAACTCATGTTGAAATGTGCTGCCGACGTAGCAGTGTTGGGAAGTGGGTGTTTAAAGAAGGATTAGTGTCTTTATTGAGAGACTAGATAAGTTCTCTCAGGAATGGATTAGTCCATGACAGCGTTTATTAAAAAGTTAGTTATTCCTGTTATCCTCTTTTCCCTCTTTTTTTTTTTTTTTTTTGGTCTTTTTTCGAGACAGGGTCTCGCTCTGCAGTTCAGGCTGGCCTTGAGCTTACTTTGTAGCCCAAGCTGGCCTTGAACTCGCAATGTTCCTCCCAAGTGCTGGGATTACAGGAGTGCACCACCACACCCAGCTCCTCCTTTCACTTCTGCATGCTCTACTCTTCTCTTTTCCACCATACATGGATCAGCACAAAGCCCTCGCCAGAAGCTGCTTGTATCACAGACAACTGAGTTAGATAGAAATTAATACGCAGTCAGAGAGGAGTTTGGCCCTCAAAGGTGTTAGCACAGAAAGTGAAACACACAAAGACTGTGGCTGGAGATGAACTGGAAGAGAGTCTGGCCTTAAGATGCAATAGTCAGAGCTGCAAGCCTCCCTACAGATAAACAGCATCTTGCGACGGCACTGCGGTTAGTGCCACCTGATCCAGTGGGCCCAGATAGGCTTCAGATGCATAGGTGGGTGACCAGAACATTCGGGTCATCTCTTTCCAAGAATGTCTTTGTTCTTTCCATATACCCTTGCTGTATGACTCATTTCCAATTTTAGCTAAGCGACTATGCTTGTTGAATAGGTTGACTAATTTGACCCACGTTGCACCCACGCTGTGATTTTGCTGTATAAATTTCTCCTGACAGCCTTGGGGGCCACCCACTCGGGACCTCCCAGGGGCTGTTCTAATTTCGAATAACACTCTCTTAGCTTCCCTCTTGGGTTCTCAGCTTTATCCCTCAATGTTGTGAGACCACGAACTCAGCACATCTGACATCTGACAGGTTGGGAATTATTTTTCCTACAATACTTGGACTTCTAGCACCAAAACTGTGAGTTTGATAAACTTTTTTTTTTTTTTTTTTTGTGATGGTCCTGAACCCAGGACCTTCACATTGAGCTACATCCCTAGCCCTTTTAATTTTTTTTTTTTTTTTACTTTGAGACAGGATCTCATTAAGTTGCTAAGTTGTCCAGGGTAGGCTCAAACTTGCAGTCTTCCTGTGTCAGTCTCCCAGAATGCTGGAAGGTCACAGATTACAGCTGTGTGCCACCACATGCGGCTAACCCTTGTCTTTATAAATTACTGTATAGCCATAAGTTACTTTATAGGTGCAGGTACAGTAATTCTATTATACCAACAGAAAATAGACTAAGGCTACCGCAGACTTTCAACTCCACTCTACTTTTAGTAAATAATCTCACCTACGTCTATTTTGCAACTGTGTATTTTTATATACATCTTTTAAAGCAAAATGTGAAATACAGAAAAGTCTGAAAATAATAAACATAAAATAGTTCACCTGCTAGAATAAACAAACACTAAATTTTGTCATGTCTGTCAAGCTTTTATTTATTTATTTATTTATTTATTCTGCCTCCCCTCCCTTTCACTCCTCCTTCTCTTCCTCAACTCCCTCTTTTAATTATAATTTTTTTGGTTTGTTTTTTTCCGGTACCAGGAATCGAACTCACAACCTTGCACTTGCCAGGCAGGCGCTGTGCCGCTGAGCTAAATCCCCAGCCCCTTCAACTCCCTCTTTTGTTGAGCTTTTTTTTTTTTTGAAAGCCAAAATCTTTTCAAATGAAAAAACTGTTTGGGTAAAGATGAATTTTTCTTTGGCATATATATGCCTCTATTAACCCTCTCCCATTTTCCCTAGAAGCAATTACTATAATAAATTTAATACATTTTCTGATTTTTTTTTTTTTTTTTTGAGACATTGTCTCATTCTATAGCTCAGTCTGGCCTTGAACTCGCTATGTAGCCCAGGCTGGCCTTGAACTTGCAGCGATCCTCCTGCCTCAGCCTCTAGTGTTGTGCTGGTATTACAGGTGTGTGCTGTAAAGGCCTCACAAGGAACATGCATAGCCTCACAAAGAACATAAAAGAAAAAAAATTATTGATTACTCTTTTCCTTTCCACCTGCTTCGTTCTGCATTCTAGTCACTCCTCGAAACTCCCTGAAACATTGTTCCTTTCTTGTAAGTTTCCTATAGTTTCTATAGTTTTTCGGAAGACTGCTTCATAAAGACCTCACTTGCCAAGCAGGATGTGGTTTATGTGTTTTTTTGGCTTAAAAGCTGCTCTCTCCCCTGGTTTAGGGCTGACCGGATCCCACCCTGCGTGGAGGCTCTCGGTCAGTCGCTGGGCAGCTAATAAAGGCTCATTCTTAAATCCCAATTGGTGATCCGTGCGTTTTGGTGTTTGCTGGTTGGTACCTTGGTTCGGTTCTGAGTCCAGAACATGTGCCGCCATGGCTGGCTCAAGTTTTCCGATTTTGTATTTCTACATAAGGCATACATGCAAGTTTCATGTTTTGCAGTGTCAGCTATAATCTCCTCACTGGTCATAATGCCGTCTCTCACACACTGTTCCTCGGGGACAGCAAAGACACTGGTGGCTGCGGGGAGATGAGGGTAGGGGCTGCATGAGAAGAGACTGCTAAATGCTTTGTAACTAGATAGCGGTTGTGGTGTGCGGCAACATGAATGTGCTGTCACTGGATCCTACGATTTAAAAAGGAATAATTTAGCCAGGCAGGGTGGCACATGCCCATAATCCCAGCACTCGGGGGTGCGGTGGGGGGAGCTGAGGTAGGGGTTGCAACTTTAAGCACATCCTGGGCAATTTACCGAGACAGTATCTCAAAAATAATTTTTATTTACTTATTTATTTTAAACGGCTGGGGCTGTCGTTCAGTGTGAAAGGCCCTGGGTTCAATCTCCAGTACCACAAAAATCATCGATCACTTAACTGGTTAATTCATGTCATATGAATTTCACCTCAGTTTTAAGAAAGCACTGGGGACCTACTGAACGTCATGAAGGGAGGGAGATGAGTGAGAAGATTAGACAACTTGGGAAAGGATGATCCCTCCCCAGGCTACTTTGCACTCCAGAACGGCTCGGCAGGGGCAGCTCCCAGGTGGCAGAAGATTTAAAGGCTATTCCGGTAAGAGGTGATGGTTGGTGTAGCATCGCACCTTTGCTTCCAATCCAGGGAACAAAGCCACCTCCTTCAAACAGCCTGCGAAGCCTTCTACAACCTGGTCCTGAACTCAGCCTCTCCCAGCCGGCAGGGGCTCCCCTCACCAGGGGCCAGCCCTCGCCCACTGCAGTTCGCCTCCGTTCTCCTTGCTGCAGCCCCCTTCCTTCGCCCGTCTCCCCGCCAACATCTACTCCTCAAGGTCTGGCTTCAGTGCCATCCCCACCTGGAGGGCTCCCCCGGCCTCCTGGAATGACTAGTTCTCATCATCACGCCCTGCTTTTCTGGCATCCACCAGACCACAAACTCCGGGAGGGAGGGCTGTGCCAAACACTGCGTCTTTCTTTGCCTCAAACATGGTAGGCACTGAGTCAGAATTGTGAATAGAGGGGAGAAATCTACATCTCCAGGATTCAGGATTCTTCTTCCTGTCCTCCTTCCAACACCACCTCCTTTGTTTTAGCCTTTAAACATGCTTAATTCTTCTTTTTCCTTAAAACCTTTCTCTTGATGTCTTCCATTACTTTTTCTTTTTTTCTTTTTATTTGAGACAGGGTCTTGCTCTACAGTTCAGGCTGGCTTTGAGCTCACTTTAGCCCAGGCTAATCTTGAACTCACAATGATCCTCCTGCCTCAGCCTCCTGAGTGCTGGATTACAGGTGTGTGCCATCATGTCTGGCTTTTTTTTTTTTTTTGAGACAGGGTCTAGCTATATACTTCAGACTGGTCTTGAACTCAATATGTAGCCCAGGATGGCCTTGAACTTGTAGCAATCCTCCTGCCTCAGCCTTCTGAGTGCTAGGATTACAGGTATGTACTACCATACCTGGTTCTTTACCTCTGAAAATTATTGCTGTATTCTTCCCTTTGAATACTTTCAAAATGCAAGTCTTGTCCTGCTTGTTTTTGAATCATTTTGTCTCACCACAGGGCATTTGCACATGCAGCTCCTACTGAGAATGAACTTTCTTACTACTTTATCTACCTAGTATCTCCTCACCCACTGGATCTTAGCTGATTGTGTCAACTTGAGTGAGAAATGCCCAACTCAATTGGATCAGCATAGCTCTGGGTGTGGCTGAAGGGATTTACTGAAGATTGGGTGTGGGCGACGGCAACCAATAGGCTTGCCGCCTGCACGGAATAAAAGGGAAACAAAGAAGGCAGGTTTGCTTCTGTTCTTCAGAGGAGCTGTCTTTACTTTCACCTCAGACGACATCTCCCTGCTTCCAGCATGGACTCTTCAGCCTCTAGCAGACCCTTCAGCCTATTGATACAGACTCACACGGGACACTACACGGAGCTCCAGGGCATTGAATGGATCCTTTGTGTCTCCAGCACGCAGACAGCCCTTTTGCACTCTTCCACACCTGACTCTGGGCGGCCGTTGTAAGCCAAGCTTGTAAATTCTTACGTATTTGTAGATCTTGCATTAAATGTGTTTCTCCAGTAAGCACCGACCGATACCCTCAGCCACCCCATGTAGGACGCTTTCCGACTCCTTCCAGGCCAGCATGCTACCTCAACCCTTCGTGCTTCCTGCTGTGATCCCTGATCATGCTACTGTGTCTCTCAATAGCCTGTGAGCTTCAAGCAGGTAGAACTACGTCCTTTGCTCTCGCCGTGCTCCCGGCGCCCGGTACAGCAGACAACTGACAACATGTGGATGCAGTGTTTGAGGACAGGGAACACAAGGGCTTTATTTTTGCAAGTCCAGTGCCTGCACCATGACTGAATGCATGTGTATAATGCATCTGCGAATGTACTGTAATAGAGGCGGCATCTATGCACCCCAAAGTAACGCTTAGAGGTTTGCCACACATCAGTTACACGATAGAGACTGAGGGTGGACAGGTGGGGTTCAAGCCCGGTGGCTTTAACTCACAGCTGGACCCAGTGTGCTTTCACTGTGTGCCTTCCTGTCACCGGCCCATCTCCACTTTTTTCCTTTCCACCTTAGCAGCCCTGCCCCCAGGTCCCAGGCAGCTTCTGACCCCTGCCTGTATAGACCCTAACTCTCCAAGCCTTTTGAAGGGGCCATTAGCATTGTTCTGGTGGCTGATCAGAACACTGCCGGCCCGAATGACCAGCTAGCCAGGCTGCCCTCCTGGAACTGGGGCCTACTCACAGGACTCCAGAAGGTCTCCCGGGATATACCAGGCCCTGGGGCACCTGATCAAGGTGAAGTGATGCTGGGGGGAGTGGTCAGGCCTGCAGCACACCTGCAAGGGCAGAAAGGCTCTGCCTGGTAGCTCTGTGGAACCAGGGCAGGTGCAGACCTAGGAGGGGACTTGGCCAATTTCAGTGGAATCTCATCGAAGCACGAGGCCCAGGACAGTCCTGCTGCCTGGCTTTCTGGGCTCCTTAGCTTCACAGTGGAGCTCTAGGAATAACTTGCAGGGCCGCTGTGACCAGAACCATCCATTCTATCAGAAGCGCTTCAGAGCAGGCAGGATCACTGTAGCACTGTTACTGGACGTGGGGAAGCCGTAGGCCAGGCTCTGCTCTGTTGCCCTCCTCTGGTTCTGACTTCCTCATAGGCTCTAGCTTCTGGCTACTCATCTCAGTGTCCCCTTTCTTGAAAAGCCACCTGGGCCAAGCAGGGACTCCCGCATACCAACTCCAGCCCTTACCCATCTGCGTGTCCCCAGCGGGTCCCCTTTAGGTAAGGGGCCCACCCTGCCGTGCAAAGGTCGCTCTGCAACCCAGCTCCATTCTGTTAGTGCCTCTGCAAATCCCATGGTGGCCGTGACTACCTCACTTTGAATCCCTTCACGGTAGCAGCTTTTGTTCCCGAGTGGAATTAGTCACATCCGATTTTAAGGCAGCAGGTTATGTTTGTATCTTTAGGATAAGGAGGGAATAGCCACAGATTTTAGGCAGACTTGGCTTTCTGGATAGATCACAGTCGTGAGCACTTCGGCACCGTTTCAGCAGCCTCACAGGGCAGTGTTTATAAAGACGGAAGACAAGTAGGAAGTTCCAATAAATGTCCCCAAGGCACAGAGCTAAGTGGATTCCAGGAATCTTAGGATGAGCCCCGACCTCAGGGACACTGTGACCCATTACCGCTGTTGTCCCCCAGCGCCAGCCGGAAATATTTATTTGAAAAATTGAAAACACAGATGCAATGTATTATACAAAGAAAGGTCTTAATACCGTAATAAAAGTATTGTTGGAAGGAGACAAAAGCCAGTGGCTACCTGCCCTTGGGAAGGCAGGCACTCAGTGAGAAATGAGATTTATTTGGAGGGACTATTCTAATGGAGAATTGGGGGAAGAGGTTAAAAACAGAAAAACCAACCCGACCCTATCCCTGCAAACCTAAGTGTGAGTTTGTTATAGGTTTGAGACATTTGTGTTATCACCTAGATTTAACCAAACCCCCTCGGTTTGTCCCTGTGCGTGGTAATCAGCTTAATTTAGAGCCTTCAAACCTGAGGTAGTTGAGGGTCACCTGAAACACGTCTGGGAACACCTACTCCTGGAACTGGGTGCGCCAGCATCTAACCAGTTCTGTCTGGTTGCCCTGGTGCCTGGGCACGGCAGGCAGTGACACCACCGGGTGCTGCTGGTCCTGTATGTGGTCTGGACCTGGGAGACGAAGAACTGAGCACTCAACAGCTTTGCTGCGTTGCTGGCTGGCAGGCTCCACGGTGGTGGTTTCCTGCGCTACAGGCAGTGCGGTCGCTGGAGGACCCAAGATGGCAGAGAGAGGACAAAGCCGCTCTAGCCAGAAGGCCGATGTTGGGGCGCAAGGCTTTCCTTGGCAGGAAGGGTTTCTAGAGATTTGGAAAGGCATAGAAAGTAGCAAGACACTTGCCAGCTATTAAAGACCAGGGTGAAATGAAGCCAGGAGACCCCTCCAGACTACAGAGGTGACCAAGAAGTGAGTACTTCCCAGGTGCCAGCCAAAAACCCAGCTCTTCCTAAGAGGCAAGAGGCCGAAGCAAGCTACACTGACTGAAATGACAGGTCCTTGTGATTCCTGGCCTAAACCCTGGTGTCGGACTTGGTAGCTGAAAGAATTCCAAGACAGGACGCTCTGGACAGCGTGGTTCTTCCAGGCACTGGATTAAGGACTCAGAGTCATGCGGCATCCTGGGGACCCCACTGTGGGCAACAGAATCGGCAAGTAATGTAGATTAGAGTCTAAACCCTGTGCTTAGATACAAAATAATCCCACCAAGGGAAGTCTATTCCTCTATTTTTTCCTTATTATGTGCGCGTCCTTACTCCGCAGGCGTTAGAGCACTGTATCACCGAATACCAGACGCAGCGGGATTGGAACCTCTTCAGTCCTCAGCCAGGCTTTTGTTGCCATCTCGCCTTAGGCCTACGCCTAAGCCTAAGCTTAGGCTTTAGGCCCCATCTAAACCCACTCATGAGACCTCAGTCACTAAGGAGGCCCAGTGACTCACTTAAAAGCTTTAAGATGTGATTTCTATATTCATTTAAGACATTTCACCCTGACCCTAACACTCATTTCTAGATGAGCCAAGGTAGAATAATTGAGAGGAACAGTCTGCAATCTGAGCTACTGTAGAATAATTACACTACATCTGACAGTGACACTTGTGTGACACGGAGTTAGCCTGTGCTCTCTGCCTTTCCGACTGCTTTATTCCTCAAACTGAGCCCAAGAGAGTCTTAAAAATGACTGTGACTTCTCAGAGGGAGTGTTAAGAGAACCCTACCACGCTCCCGTATGCTCCTTTCCCACCACCATGAATCTGAGTGGTTTAGACTAGAAGTGAGGACTAGGTACCGCTTTTGGAAAAGGTGACCCACACTGACAATATACTCACTGGCTTAAGTGGCACAGATGGGCCAGGGATGCTACACACAGCTCCATCTAAACCTTGGAATGGAGAGATGCTGGGCACAGAGAGACAGGGCCAATTTCTACGGTGGACCCCTCCCGAGCCCAGCATGGAGGGCCCATGTCCAAAAATGGTAATCTGTTTCTGGGAGACAGTGTGTTAAGTGTCCCACTTACAACAGGCATGGACTGGGAGGGTGAGGAGGAAGTTGATTCACAGTGATTAAACAAGTCTCACAACCTGTCACGTAGCAAAACTCAGCCACACTGCGATGGGCCCAGGTCCAAGGAAGGGCTTCCCTGCCACCTGTGAGCTGCTACAGATAAAAGAAGGAAGACGCTGCTTTTCCAAGATCAGAAGGTCACTTGATGTTGGGGTCCACCTGGGAGTGGGAAAGTGCTGTTGGGCTCCCTGTCTCCAGGCAGCCGGGCTCTGTCTTTGTCCTGTCTGCAGGAGAGCAAGAGCCAAGCAAGCGTGGCTGGAACGAGTCAGAGCCAGAGGCTCCGCTTCTTGTTCACCTGCCCCGAATCCTCCGAGGAACCTGCAAGCCTGCAACTGCCCAGGGACAGCACCTTGGCCTTCTCTGGAATCCCTGACGACTGACACTGGAAGGCAGCAGTGCCAGGCTGGTCATAGTCACCTGCAGTCCTGATTGCTCCAAGCATCTGTGTCGCCGTTGCTGCTTAAGGGTTAGTAATAAATACGAAGGGGACACACCAAGCACAGGGCTCTTTCCTGACAGGAACATGAGGGCCTGCTCTGCCAGGTCTGTTAGTTAGGTAGCACATGGAACTATCTTCCTTGGGTTCCAGAGGATGCCAGGGCAGGTGCGGGGAGGAGCTGGAAGCCCCTCTTGTACGCTCCTAGGGCCTTGCCTGGGTTGAGGGAGGTGGCCATGTGATGTGGCAAGGGCGATTCACCCCAGGGAAGCAGTGCTGCTGCTCTTGCCAGCTCCGTTCACCCAAACTCTAAGGTGTGTGAACTCGGAGGAGAGCTGTCCCGGGAGTCCACGGGCTGTGCGCACCCTCTGACTCGGGGGCCCTGTGGCTTGGGACAGGCTGGACAGAGGTGTTCCGCTGGTGCCCAGCATGAGGAAGGAAAGGCACTCGCTCTGCTTCGGCCTTCTGAGGAGAGCTGTCGCCCGCCCCTGAGGAGCACTTGCTCAGCGGCGCACTCGGTGAGGAGGCTGAGCTGGAGCACCAGGCGAAGCCTGAGCAGTACCGTGGCCGTGCGGTGTGGGCCCTGGGGGCTCGGAGCGCCAGGAAGAGTTGGCTATGTGAGCGAAACTTCCAAAATCTAAAACCAAAAGACTCAAACGACCACCGTAAGAAGCAGTGAGAATCCATGGGACTGCCAAAAGAAGGGGAGAATTGCCTTGCTGTTCTCAGCCCGGATGCCCCTGCGGTCCTGGCTGCACTCTGGGAGCGTCCTGGCTTGGAGGCCGCCAGTCCTCGGTGCTCGAAAGTTTGTGCAAATGATGAAACGGAAAAGACTGCGGGAAAAGGAACAGAAAAAGCATAAGATGCTTTCTTTCCACGCTCTCAACAGCAATAGGACCAAGAAACCTCTCTAAAACAATGGGCAGACTGCCCGGTGTCCTCCCTGTTGAGTGGTCCTGTTCCTCTCCTCTTTGGATACAGGCTTACTCATGGGCACACGGGGCAGGATACATGGACACCAGGGAGGCAGGGAGAGAACCCCAATCACAGTTCAAACACAGGGGGTGTCACTGAGGAGGGAGTCTTTGCAGGTTGTGCAGTTCCTTTAGGCTAGTCAATGGCTGCCACTGGGACCCCAAGGATCTACACACACACACACACACACACACACACACACACACACACACAGAACGAGGACTTACATTGATGTGTGGCACGTTAGCTCTCCTCTATTCTTTTTCAGGTACTACTTCTTGCAGCATAGGTGGAGATGCTTCTGTTCCTAAAAGAAGATGATAATTTCTGTCACATGGCATTTCATGCATGCATTCCTTGAACCAACACACACTGCCACCACACCACATCAGGCTCTAACACATGTGACAGCCCTGACCATGGTATAACCATCTCCCTCCCAAGTTCAGTGTTTAGGAAATCATGACGACAGATCTGTGGTGGGTCAACTCCAACAAGAAGCTACACTCTTGGTTCTGACCCAGCTGGCCACCCTGGACAGGTGAGAAACGGCACACACAGACAGCGGGTGAGGGCGCTCATGGAGCTGGGGCTTCCGCTCATCCTCTGCTTCCTCCTGAGCCTTTACATTATGGCCCTCGTTGGCCCATCACTGGCTCTGGACAGAAACCTGTGTTTTGTTTGCCCTTGGCTGCCAGATCCCCACTGATCACTAATTCTGCACTGGCCAGTGACTAAATTTGTGGGGTGCCCCCCAGGATGGTAGCCTACAAGGACATAGCAGTGAGTGAGCGGAGTTCACCAGTCAGTGCTGAGGTTTTGAGGAATGACAGCAAAAGCTTCTACTTCACCATGGTTTGCCCAGGCTTTTGGCTTAAAGGTTATTTCTAAAGGGAAACAGGCTCTAAGAGAAGAGGAAGAAACGACTGCAGGTTTCTTCTCGTTCTGTCACATGAAAGTGGAGACTCCGGCCATGCAACTGCCCCCTTGCGGTGACACCGCCGGTCCGGAGGCAGCTCACCTTCTTCCCAGCCCTCGGCAACGCCTGCGAGCTCGTAGTGCTTTTTCCTCAGCTCTCCCAGCTTCTGACGTTCCTTCTGCAGCTCATTTTCCAGCTCCAGCACCCTAACCTGTTGGGAAAGGAAGCGGAGGTTTCCTTAGAGCGGCTCTCGGAGCGCTGTCGTACTTGGACATAACCCTGCTCCTCTGTTCTCATTTTCTTCTCCCGCCCTGTTTCCACAGCTCAGCCAGCCCTCAGCTTCTACTCCGCCCTGCTTCTCGCTCTCTCCCTCACCGTGCCCTCCAATGCTTTACGGATAACACCTCCAAGGAAGGCGGGCCATCTCCCAGTCCTCCGGCAGACACACATGGAACAGCTCCTGGTGTAGCCTACTGCATGTATGCCGGGCTCCAGCCTAGCTGGGACCCTTCTCCTTCAATCTCCCAGTCCCTGAAGTCCAGGGAGGAAGAACTATGATGCTTCTGGCATCTCTGACGTTACTGCTATAGGAAAGGGCGTGGACAATCTTACGAAAGGAAGCGGAGGTTCTTGCCTAGCCCTTCTTGCCATCAATTTTATTTATTTATTTATTTTTTTCTGG
Source organism: Chinchilla lanigera (assembly GCF_000276665.1). Classification (NCBI taxonomy): domain Eukaryota; kingdom Metazoa; phylum Chordata; class Mammalia; order Rodentia; family Chinchillidae; genus Chinchilla; species Chinchilla lanigera. The sequence continues at coordinate 14,394,268 of NW_004955456.1, forward strand.
TACCGTGAATTGAACTCATGACCTCGCGCTTGCCAGACAGGCGCTATGCCGCTGAGCTAAATCTCCAGCGCCCCAATTTTATTTATTAATTCAAGAAATATTTGCTGAACGCCCGTCATGGACCTCAAGCTTTGCTGCAGGTGCTGGAGACACAGAGAAGGACACACAGATAAGGTCTGGATTTATGCGCAGAGAGGAAGAAACAAGTGACCAAGAGAATTTCAGACTAAAGAAAGTAACAGGACGATGTGATAAAGACTAAGGGTGGCCAGCCAGGGATGCTCTTGGGAAGTCACTTTCAAGCTGAAACCGATAGGACCAGAGGAGCACAGATGTGTAGAGAGCTGGGAAGGAATATTCCAGGCAGAAGGAAGAGCAAGAGCAAAGGTCCAGTGGCAGGAATGAGCCTGAGGTGCTGGAAGAATGAAGGCGCTCCAGGTGAGGCATGCTGTGAGATGGTGCTGAGAAATAGCCGGCATATGGCTGGCTGGAGTGTGTTATTGTAGTCAAGGGGAAGCCGCCGCAAGGACTGAAGCAGGGAGGTGGCATGACACACTTTATACTGTTAAAATATTACGTGGAGGAGAATGAATTGTAGCAGGTCAACAGTGCAAGTGAGCTAGAGATTCAGAGTTGACAGGACTTGCAGATGACCTGGATACAGAGGGTGAGGCAAGGAGAGGCCCCCAGGTGACTCCAGATGGGTGGCCGCAGGGCCACTGACAAGATGGAGAAGACGAGGCAGGGACGTGCTTCGGACACGCTCCACTTGAGCTACTCACTGGGCAGCAAATGGAGACAACAAACGGTTGGGTACGTAGGGAGCTCAAAGAGAAGATGTAGGCCAGGGGGAAGAACTGGGCATTTATCAGCACACAGATTGTGTTTACAGTCAAAGACTGGGCGAGACCACGAGGCAATAGTCCTGTTACGATTTATTAACTTCGTTGTTGTTGTACTGGGATCGAACCCAGGGTCCTCGTGTGTGCTGGGTAAGCTACATCTGAGCCCTTTCTTGAACTTTTATTTTGAGATGGGGTCTCACTAAGTTGCCCTGGCTGGCCTCAAACTTGCAGTCCTCCTGCCTGAGTAGCTGGATTAAAGGCATGACTATGGTCTTTCAGTATTTAGATGGAAATCCGGCCACATGACTTTCACAAGATGAACCACCTGTGAGGCTTTAACAACCCAACCTGGATTTTAACTTAAGACTGATGAAAAGATGGCAATTTTTTTTCAAGAATCCCACTGAATCCTGTGTTACATGGCACAGCTCTACTGAACCAGGGAGATAAATGGCACTGTCTTTGAATTACCATTGCGTTTTATCTTTATTTCTTTTTCTTTTTTTTTTTTTTGTTGACTTCTATTTTTTTTGACTATTTTTGTTGACTTTTTTGACTATTTTTGTTGACTTCCATTTTTCAACTAAAGGTCACACTCACTTTGCATCGGAAGTTTTTGAAAACATCATCTATAGGAATGAGGCAGGAAATTAGGGCATGGTGGATTGGCTGGGCAACTGGGCGTGACCTGTTAAGCACAGCCAGGACCCATGCAGAACAGTGGCAGGATGGCCTGGAGCTCAGCTCAGAAGTGGGGTGTAAAAGATGGCAGCCATTGGCCTCGTGGTCACTGTCTTTTCTCTTGCAGTGGCCTCTTTGTGTATTGGGTGTACTTTCTTTTCCCATACTTCTTTTTCTTTATACTTCTTTCTTACCTACTTTTAGCTTTAATAAATGTAAAATCTCAATGTTCTTCAGTTGTCTTTGAACAGGACAAGAGCCTGGAAGGGACCCCTGGGAACCCTGGCATTGAGTGACAGTAAGACTATTAAGTACCAGTATGTGGGCAGCCAGGCAATCCCTAAACATGTCAAGGGCAACCAATCCAATACCAGAGGGCAAGAGTTCAGATTCTGATCTTTGTTAATCAACTCTCCCATTTCCAATGAGTCTTCCAACATCATTAACATTCAGTCTTGGGCCAGCAGAAACATTTGTGTTCATCTCCCTCCAACTTTCTTTCTCTCTCCTGCTTCTCTCCCTGGGAACTACACTTGGGGCTGATGTCTATGCAATGCAGAGCTCTAGAATCAGAGATGGCGATGGGGCTCTCACCTGGGAGTCCATCTCTTGGCGTTTGATCTGGGTCAACGTCATGCTTGAGAAGTCCATATTGTCTGCAAGGAGGGAAGTAAGAAGTTCCTGTCAAGTAATGTCCCTGGCTGATCTTCCCCAGGCAACGCCAATGCTTTGCTGGAATGCTTGGCCTGCCGCATGACAACACATACATAGCAGAAACTGAGGGACGAAGAGGAAGGAAGGATGAAGGGGGTGACCAGTATTTGCCCTCTCCAAGGAGCAATCGGCCTTGTAGATTTTCCTTGTAGCTACTTCTTTGAAAATTTCCTTAAGGGCCTTCCATTGTAGCAATATAAGCAGCATGCTTGTATGGTATCCCACCTCAGAGAAAATAAGTATATATGCAGAAAGATGAAAACCAAGAATATTTAGCAATAGAACCATGGGAAACTGGGCTCATGGGGTAAAATAGAGCGGCTAAACAGGGTGGAGGAGAAAAGCATACTTCTAGAAGGCTACCTGTCTCCTCAATCTGTGATTTGCCAGAAATGGTTGAGGCTACCACCCCTGCTGTGGCCTGGTTCACTTCCCGAGAGGCCTGCTGCAGCCGGGCAAGGTTGGGGCTGTCCTTATCAGCTTTCACCTGCCAGGACAAAGCAGATTTAGTGGCACACACTCATAGCAGCAAGACTGCGTCGAACAGCTGGTCTAGTGGTTCTTGACAAATAAGTGAGACCCCTCTGTTGTTATCAATCAGTTTCTTAAAAATGGCTGCCCGTGGAGTCCTCTGCCAGCATGCCTGGAATCTAAACAGTCCTTCCCGGCTTGTGGGCTCGCTGGGCCCAAACTGTAGCTTTCTCACTTACTCCAATAAACTGTGAAGTTGTAAAAGATAATCTGAGGCAACAATAAAAAAATAGGAACAAATAAAGAACACTCACTGCATGAGGACTATGGAAGCTGTAACAAGACTTTGGTTACAAGCTCTGCATGGGATTGGCTGGGGCACTGGTTCAAGGTTGGAGACTAACAAGGAGGGGCAAATATGGGTTATGTGGACTCTCAGAGCCGTACCAGGTGGTCTCCCTTCCACGCCAACTGGAGCCTACCTGAGTGTTCCTTGATGCTGGGATTACTACTTAGAGACCCTACAAGGTTCCAACGGAAGTGAGGAGCCACACGCACATAGGCGGCAACCTGGGGGAGGGGTCCTTGGGAGCAGAGATTAGGTTGCTTGAAGAGGGTGACATGGGACCCTGAGTTACAGAATTTGGGCCCAACCTGCCCGAATCATGGATAAATCACCTGTCCGTGGGGTCAGCTCTATTCCAAGGACTCTGACTTTGCCAGGCTTTACAACATCCTGGGGAGTCCAGTACGGTCTTACCTTGGATGCAGCCACAAGCTGGGCTGTGCTAGCAGCGATTTCATGTGAACACACCAGCAGCTCCTCAAATTTCCCTCTGCCTTGGACCACTAGGTCAGCAGCATCCCTGACAGCCAGGAGAGGAGAGGACGGACAAGGTCATGGGCAGCTGGGGCCTGACTCCAGCCTACCCCATGGCACCAGCTGGACAGGGAGGACAGTCTGCCCACCCTGCCCCTGTGTCATTCTGTGCAAACCCGGGTCCCTCTTGAACTTTTAGTCCCACTGACTATCAGTGGTTCGTTTCTAGGGCATGTTTTTTTTTCTCCCTCAGCTATTCTCTGGGTGGATCAGGGGAATGGGGGTTGATAGGAAGTCTTGGACCTAGACACTTACACCATGATGGTGGCTCCCCAGCCCACAGCTTTGGAGGCTGAGATGAGTCCTTCTGTCCACCGAGAGTTCTTGGCATAAAATTCCTTAAGAGATGCAGTTCCCTATAGAAGTGAAAAATAGTAACAGCTGTTTTTACGGAGTGCCTATAACATGCCAGACGCTCGTACATATAATCCTATAGTTTTCACTGTCACTTTGAAAGAAAGCATCATTACCCCCATTTTCTATAGAAGACAACTCTGATTGCACCCCTGCGGGAAGTCAATACAGCCAGCCTTCCCTCTTCATGGGCTACCTGTATCTGTGAGCACCTGGGCATAGTGGTGCGGGCCTGTGATCCCAGCACTGCAGAGGCTGAGGTAGGAGGATCACTGCAAGTTCAAGGCCAGCGTAAACTACAAATCGAGGGCTGGGGGATATAGCTCAGTGGCACAGCACCTTCCTTGCAAGCTCAAGGTCCTGAGTTTAATTCCCAGTGCCAAAACAAAACAAACAAAAAAAACAACAAAGTGAGATCTTCTTTAAAAAACAAGAAAGAAAAGTATGATTTAGGGAGGCAAAAATGTTTCTCCTGATGTCATGTGGGAAATAAATATTAATATATCCTGGGCTTCCCCGGCTTTCAACGCATTCACTGCTATCGCTGGCTTAGTGTCCAATGGTCCCACATCTATAGATTCAACCAGCGATGGACTGTAATAATCACGGGGCTAAGGGTACACAGTTCAATGGCAGGGCGCTTGCCCAGCATGCACGAGGCCCTGTGTTCGGTCCCCAGCAGCACAAAAAGTGGGGGAGTCGTGTCTGCAGTGAATGTGGAGTGTTTCTTAGTCATTATTCCCTAACGTTTACATTGCATCAGGTATAAGTACAGATGACTTAAAGTACGCATCCGGGTGTGCGCAGGTCTTATGTGAATGCCACCATTTTATATAAGGGACCCAAGCAGGTGCAGCTTTGCTATCTGCAGGGGGTCCCAGAGCTACTTCCCTGAGGATGCTGAGGGGTGACTGTACACTAGATGAATAAAATACGCAAGTGATGATCCAAGGGGGTCTACTATGCGCCATGGTTTGCCAAAACAAGACAGTATACACAGTGGATAATTATTAAAAATTTTTCTAGTTGGATTTAAAACCACGCCTATGCTTGGGGAGTGTCTGATAATCTGCAAGTAAACCTCAGCAGCCCACCCATCCACAGTCAGGATGGGAAACAACCCCAGGCTGTAGCGAGGGGGCGGGGTAGGCTGCTTTCTCTAGCGTGGTGTCTGGGTTCCGACCCCTTGCACAGGGCCCCGGCCTCCTGGGCTGCAGCTGTGCACAGGACTGGAGGGAGCAACTGGCCAAAGTGGCACAGTAGACAAGAGGCTGACAGCAGGGAGGCTGTGAATAATGATGAGCCCACTCTGCTGCTGTGGAAGTCAGTGCAGCCGGACCTCCCTCTTCATGGGCTACCTGTACTGCGAGCAACTAGTCCTGTAGCAAAAAGACTTTTTAGTTTTTAAAAATTTTATTTATTTGTTTACTGATTGATTGATTGATTGATTGAGACCGGGTCTTGCTATGTAGCCCAGGCTGACCTCAAACTCGTGGCAATCCTCCCGCCTCAGCTTCCCAAGGGCTGGGATTACAGGTGTGTGCCACCATGCCCAGCTCAAAAATGTTTAAAAAAAAACAAAAAAACTGCATCTGTACTGAAGAGGTACAGTATTTTTCTTGTTATTATTCATGAAACACTACAACGTAATAACTCTTTCCACAGTAGTTACACTGCAGTAGGTATTAGAAGTCAGCTGGAGGCGATCTGAAGTCTATGGGAAGATGTGTGTGGTTTCTACACAAATTCTGTGCCACTCTGTAAGGGGACGGCAGCATCTGCAGATTTCGGTATCCACAGCGGTCCTGGGGCCAAGCCCCCAGAGGCCCTGAGGGACGGCACCAGATCTGTTCTTGAGGTCTGCCCCATTTCCCGAAGTCCCCACTTCTTCCTGGGAGGCCCACACTGCAGCAGCAACGGGGCTTCCACAGCAGGTCCCCCAGGGAGTGTGAGCTGGAGCCAGAAGCTGTGGCTGGCTGCCCGCAGAAGCTGGCACAGCCCCGCCTCATCCCACTGCCTCCGACGCCCATAGATGTGGCCGCTATAGCTCAACAGACAGAGGAAAGAACAGTAGCGGGGGAGCACTGCTGACAACCGAGGGCCCCGTCCTCTGGCCCACACCCTGCTCACCCTGCCGCTCTCCACAATCTCCCTCTGGAGATCTTTTGAGGCCACAATCAGGACCTGGATGGCTTGCATTAGGCTGGTACAGGAACCAAGGATCCTGCGCAAAAAGCAAACAAGTCTGAGTCACAGAGACCAAGAATAAACAGGATGACTCCCTCTCTCACTCTTAAGCCAAGGCAAATGCGGGCTGAGGGGCTGAGGGGCCAGGAAGGTGCGGAGACTGCTGGAACAGTCCAGGGTGAAGCCCCTGGCCAGCGAGAAGACCGACCGGGACTTTCCTCCTAAGGACTGGCTCGGCCAGGACTCGGGCCCCATTTCCCTATAATGCAGCAGCACTGTTGCTACTCCACTGACGCTGCAGTTCTCCAAGGCTGCTACTCTAAGCCCCTGACAGGATGCAGGGAGTAAGCCAACACCAGGAACATGCTGTTGTGGCTCAGACTGACCTTTCGTTCACCTCCAACTTGACGCCTGTGTCCCCCGCTCTGGATTTGCTGAGCATTTCCTGTTTAAAAAAAGCATGGTTTCTGAATGCAACACTCGTGCTAGGAACCCATCAATGCCCTGCTGCATTCCAGGTCCAACCTGCTGTGTGTGCTGACAAAGCGGAGTCTAGGCCGCACCCAGGAGCTTGTGGGGGTCAGGGCGTGCTCAGGGCTCCTGTCTGTCTAGATCACTTTGCAGTCAATGGCGGGCCTGACCTTCAGACACCCGGGCTGAAGTGCAGAGAGTGTGAGTCATCGCCCCAGGCCAAAAGGGGCCGCTGCTATCAGCTCCCAGAGGCAGGTGACCCTACCATGGCGGTCGCCAAAGGGGCCATACAGGACGTTTCCAGTGGTGCCCACTCAGCTTTTTCTGAGATTCACTACTATTCAGCAGGGCTGCCCTTCAATATCTCTAGGGTAGGATCATGATTATTGCCACCCTATGGAAATGGGATCAAAATCTGAGCCAGATGAATATAATTTATAGAAGCCACGCTATTAGTAAGTACTCAGTCTGGAACTTGAACCCTGGGTGGTCTGACGCCAAAGCAGCTGTCCCTTGGGGGAAACTGCTTGGCTTCCTTCAGCGAGGACTCCTTCATTTCTACCCCTCCTGGATGCCGTGGTTTGGGTGTGGTTGTTTTTCAGGGGGCCACTTTAGCCTCATGCCTAAGAGGTGTCTCAGGGGCAAGGCTGTTCCAGGGCAGCTGCAACAGTGTCACTTCAGAAGATCCGACAGCATCGTCCTACCTCGATCCGGGCTGTGGCAGCTTCAATGGCGGCTGAAGTGGCGGCCATCTCCTTGTCCACGAGGTCTCCCAGCTCCTCCTGCTTGATGTCCAGGCCTCTGGGCAGCAGCTCCTATGAAGGCATCACAAAGGCTGCAGTGACTCTTGGCAGGACGGTCAGCCCTACAGGATGGCTGAGGTGGGAGCCTTTTAGGAAGCCACAAGGTCATTCAGCTGCAGGTGCTCAGGCCCTAACCCCATACTTGCACAGGGCCAATTTATTTGCTAGGCAGAAGTATTTTATTTATTTTTAAACTATTATTTTTTTGACACAGGGTCTCACTATGTAGTGTAGGCTGGCCTTGAACGCACAGGTGATCCTTCTGCCTCAGCCTCCCGAGCGCTGGGATTACAGGCGTGTGCCGCCATGCCCAGCATAGGTGGAAGTATTTTAAAACCTTCTCAAACACAAATGCATCTTCCAACCAGTATGACCCAGCAGCTGTTCCTATCCTGTTGTAGAGACAGGGAACCAAGGCTCAGAGAGGGAGAATGTCCTGACCACAGTTATGCTATTAATGCAAGGGTAGAGCAGAGATTTGACCTCAGGTCTGAATGATGCAAAACCAATGTAGTGTGTGCTTGTTTGCTTGTAGTACTGGGGACACTAAACAAGGGCCTCTGGACCGAGCTACACCCCTGCCCTTTTGAAATTTGGAGACAGGGTCTTGTTTTGTTTTGTTTTTGTTTTTCTTCCGGTACCAGGAATTGAACTCACGACCTTGCGCTTGCCAGGCAGGTGCTGTGCTGCTGAGCTAAATCCCCAGCCCCTGAGACAGGGTCTTACTAAATCACTAGTGCCCCAGACAGGGATTGATCTCACATCCTCCTGCCTCAGCCTCTCAGAGTGCTGGGGTTACAGGCCTGCAACACTGAGTAGCTAAAGCCCATGATTGTTAAGCACATTCTGTGTTATGTTTCCTGGAGTAAATAGTTTAATAGTTTAAAATAGTTTAATTAAGAACAGACTCTTCAACATTATGCAATGTATGTGTGGTATGGAAGCCTTATTTGGTAGCCTACTATTTTGTGCCATTTTCATGTTTTTACGATGTATCAGTTAAATACAAATTTTGGCCCAGTGTGGTGGTGCACACCTGTAATCCCACCACTTGGGAGGTCGAGGCAAGAGGATTGCTGTGAGTCTGAGGCTAGCCTGGGCTACATAGTAAGTTCAAGGTCAGCCTGGACTACATGGTTAGACTCTGTCTCAAAAAAAAAAGCAACAAAAATTTAAAAAAAGAATAGACTCATTTTATATTGCCCAGCTTCAGCAGCGGCTTAAGATGCAAGTCTATTTGAAATGCATTACTTTGCAATCCCCTTTATTTCCTGCCTGAATTCTAACTCTTCCTCCCTACCCTCTACCCAAAAATAAAGATAGATTCATAAGAGTAATTCTCAGGCCTTTTTTTTTTTTAAAAAAAAAAAACCCTATATGGATGCATCCTTAAACAAGATATTGTGAAGTTTAAATAGTTAGGTCTTTATACAAAAGTAATCACATTGTATGTATTCTTCTATGACTTAATATTCCCTCTTACATTCTATGCACCTGGTTCATCCTATTAACCTCGTAATTTTATTCCTGGGAATATACTCCAGGAAACCTCTTACACATATTCATCAGGAGACATGTACAAGAATGACCATGGGGGTGCAGTCATAATGGCCTAAACTGCAAAGAACCCAAATGTCCATCAGCAAAAGAACAAATATATTAAGCTATCTTCATACAACAGAACATTACAAAGCAGAGAAAATGTAATTATCTTCATGGATAAATCTCACATACAGAATGCTGAGAAAGCAGGATGTAGAAAAATATATACATATGATTTGATTTATGTTATCAATAACATGTAAAACTAACTACGTCTTATTTAGGGGGTTAAAAAGAGGACATGGCCTTGCTATCATCTTTCTCTGGAATTGGCAGTAGATATTCTATCCTCCTTGTTCTTAGCCATTATATTCCAGTTCCTAAAACGAGTGCCACATTCTGGGTCCTTCCTTCAGATCTGTCATCCAGGTCACCAACCTCCCCTTCAGCTTCATTTTCATCTCCTATTGAATTCTACACTAAGTCATTACTTTTATGCATTTTTTATTTTTGAAAGTTCTATGGTGCTGTGAATTCATATCCTTGGGACTTTACCCGAGAAACTTCTCTGAGGTCTGGGTGTAGGCACATTCCTCTAAGGACAACCAGGATCTGTTCTGCTCCCTGGGCCTCTATTCACCTGACTATTTTATTTAAAAACTTTATGCCTGTTTGGGTTCCTTAAGCCATGCAGGTAGCAGGAGGTTTGGACAGGTAGCTTGTGGATACGAATTCTTTAAAACCTGAGTTTTCTCCTCGCAGAATCAAGGATGTGAGGTCTCCTCATATAAGGTAGAAGTCTCAGACAGCTTTGTTTGTGAATTAACTACATTAATTTACTACTTAGAGGATCTCCCATTATTCAGGCTGTGACCCTTGAAGGCTCCTACTTTGGGAAGAAGGGTCTTCATGGGAATCCATTCTCTTTTGTGACGGTAGGTTTTGTTTCTTATTCTCCTGGTTATGTGTGGCTCACCGAAACGCAAGCTCTAGGCCACCGGAGATGGGTTAAAAGAAAACCCCATAGAACAATTGCTGACTCTAGCTTCTTTCTGGTTCATGATCCTGAGAATTTCCTTAGTGTTTAGTCAGTTCAGTTGCTCAAGTTTTATTATTTATTTATTTAGTCTTTTCGAGAGGTCTCGCTATGCAGTTCAGGCTGGCCTTGAGCTCACTTTGTAGCCCCGGCTGGCTTTGAACTTGCAACAATCCTCCTGCCTCAGCCTCCCGAGTGCTGGGGTTACAGGCGTGCACCACCACGCCTGGCTAAAGTTTTTAAAAAATGTTTTCTGTCCTAAATTTATCCAGCACTTTCCCTGTCTTATACTGAGAAGATCCTCTGAATACCGGGCCAGAAAGGAAGCTTGCCCATGATCTGTCTACCACACTTTGTTTTCACTAATTTTTATCTCCTCATGGTGCCCTCCGTATTTGGACTTGCATACCAAGTCCTCAATTTACCCACTGCAGCAGTATACTGGGGAGGACGCTTTATCTCCAGCAGAGACAGACAGCGCCAGCGTCACCTCTGCTACCACCCCGTTTAACAATACTGAAATAAAATAGTAGTAATAATGACGCTAAAGCTTGCAATTCCCCGTTATGCACAGTTCATCCCACTCCTCCCCAGGAAGCTCCCTCCCTGAGCCAGGCCCTTCTCTTTTCCTGACTTGCTCTCTACGTGTGCTCTCTATGTGCAAAATCAGCCAACTGAACATAAACAGGGCACTGATTTAGCAGGAGCCTGGGGTGCAGTGAGAGGTGTGGTCTCCACCTCAGGGCAACACACAGGTGAGCAAGCACCTGACAGTGCCCGCTGCTAATGCTGTCAGGGAAGGGAGCGGTGAGAAGGGCCCAGAAGGAGAATGAACAGCCAGAGAGGAAATGTCCTTGCGTGCAGAGCTACATACACAGAGTGAGCAAAATCTACAGTAAATATTTAAATAAAAGTAAAAGACACTTTGTCAAGAATGATGGGACACATTTTCAAACGAAAGGAGAGTACTTGTGATGGAGATGTGTCTTTTACGTAATAATTTTTTGAATTTGAAATATTCACTGTGTTTTATGATCAACTCTTATTATCAAACAGTCACAGCAATTTTTGTCAAGCAAAAACTTTGACGGTATGTACTCCACCTTATTCCCAGGATCTGGTATGGCGTGACTCCTGGCTCTTCCCCAAAGTCAAAGTGATCACAAAAGGGAAACATTTTGAATCAATTCAGGATACTGAGGCAGCTGTGACAGTGCAACTAAAGACACTCACAAAAGAGGATTTCCAGAACTGCTTCAGAAAGTGGCAAGAATGATGGGACCAGTGTGTTAGAAGCAAGGAGGAATATTTTGACAGGGATTCATGGTAATGTGTCTTTTAGTGTAATAAATTAATTACACATTACTTTGTATTGTACTTGTTTTGAGACAGGGTTCCAACTAAGGTGCCCAGGTTGGCCTCAAACTCAAGGTTGTCCTGCCTCAGCCTCCCAAGTAGCTGGGATTACAGGCATATTCTTCTATAATAAGATTATATCTTATAATCTTAAAACAGATTTCTATCACAGCTCCACTCAGAGTATAAAATGGTTGCTTTTCTTCTTTTTCTTTCCTATAAGGTTCATGTATTTTTGTCCCTATCCTAACCCAATTCCTGGTAGACAGGATGTATTCACATCTTTATAGAATGAATAAATAACACTATTGTGTCCACTTGAGGTGTCACCTGCCCAACCTGCTAACAACCCTTAGGGACAGGAAAACTGTTTGTGACACTGGTGGGACATTCTTCAGAGGTCAGCCTTCCCAGCTCTCACTTGAGTCCCAAGTGCAGAAGGAAATACCTCGCCGATGGCCTTGATCTTGCTCAGGCAGCTCCTCATGGCCGTGCTGTCAGCATCCTTGAGGGTGGCGTCTTCCTCCAGCGAGGCCAGGTAGGCGAGGGTTTCCCTGCAGAACTCCTTGCAGGCCTCAGTCAGCGCTGGAAGCACAGGGTGACGGGGACGTTTAAAGGCCCCCCGCTCATCCTGTTTTCAGGGCAGCCCCTGACCCCTGCCACTCACAGTCCGCGGGCTCTGGCGGGGCCCTGAGGCTGGTGCTGCTTCCGTGAGCAATGGTGTCACTGGTCAGGTGGCCGAGCAGCGTGACAGAGTGCAGAAGGTCACTTATATCTGCCGAGAGTGGGAAGAAATGTGTCTCAGGCCAGGCTGAGGATGTCACTTTCAGACCCTCTGCTTCCCTGCTTTCAGAGTCACACACACCCCTTTCCCGGTGCACAGGGACCTGTCACTGTCCCACCTGGATGTCACTAGCAAGAGTCTACCCCTCCGCCTTCTCACCTTCTGGGCAGGCCAGGTACTGGCTCCGACTCTTTTCCAGTTGCTCAATGCAGCTGGAAACAGACTTGACCTTGGAGAGAAGGTGCTCTGTGAGAGGGAAGACAGGGCGAGGTCAGAGCAAGGGTTCTCAGGGCCCATGTCCCACACCCTAGGGAAGGTGCAGGCAGCTGGGCATGGTGGCGCATGCTTGTAATCCCAGCACTAGGGAGGCTGAGGCAGGAGGATTGCTGCAAGTTTGAGACCAGCTTGGGTTACAAAGTGAGCTCAAGGCCAGCCTGAACTGCATAGCGAGACCCTGTCTCAAAAAAAAAAAGAAAAAAGAAAGGTGCGGGACAGACGAGCTGCCCAGCCTTGCAGGAGTTGCCCTGGGACAGGGGAAGGCTGGGAAGGAAAACTGTGGGCATGCTGCTTCTGATGGGAAGCACTGCATGGAGAAGCCTATCTCGGCCTCAGCATCAGGTTGGGTGCAGGTTTTGCCTCTCTCCTCTCTGCCTCTGGCCTCTACGTGAATCCTGCAAAGTCCTTCAAGGCCCCTTAAGTCTCGCTGCTCTTGGGCCCACACTGGTTCTCTTTGGCTTCCCTACGTGTGATCTCGCTCTGTACCCCAGTCATTTCCACTGCTGAGCCCCTGGCCACAGATCCACAGAAGCCACACAGCTCAGGAGTTGAGAGCGTGCTCCAGGGGTGGCTCCTGGTTCTGCTGTTCTTGCTCGGCTGTGTGACCTCAGGCTGGCTGTGCTCGCCTCATCTGAAAGCAGACGAATGACAGGACCTCCTCATGGGGACACTGTGAGGGTGAGCTGGGCCAGGCCATGTCCACGCAAGCCCCTGGAATAGTACCTGGCACGTGGGAAGCCTCAATACAAGTTAGGTGTTTTTATTTTTTAGTTATTTATTTTTATTTACTTATTTATTGTATATGGGGCGGGATGCTGAGGATTAAACCCAGGGCCTTTGCATCAGACTTTTCAATTATTTATTTTGAGACAGGGTTCTACTAGGTTGGCCAGGCTTGGCTCAAACTTGTAATCCTCCTGCCTCAGCTTCCCAGAGTGCTGGGATTACAAGTGTGGGCCACTATGCTCAGGATGGGTTTTTAAAAAATTTCTTCCCACCTCCATTTCTCTCCACTAATTCGCATCTCTCTCTTCTTTTTTCCTTCCAGCACCGGGGACTGAACCCTGGGATGTTAAGCTGCTTTCTAGTCCTTTTCATATTTTATTTTGAGACAGGGTCTAAACTGCCCAGGGTAGGCTTGAGCTTGAGATCTCCCGCCTCAGCCTCCCGAGTGCTGGGTTTACAGGTTGTGCACTACACACAGCTCTCTTCCAAGCCTCATCGGCCAGTGACTGAGGTTCCTGGTGTCCCCTCCATCAAGTGGGCACTTGGCATGCGCCTTCACCAAAACTGTACCGATGGCCCCGCTCAGTAGGCTACAACAGGGGACCCAATCCCACCAGGCAACAGCAGGCTGTGACCTGCAGCTGGCAGGTGGACAGTACCTGTGGACCCCGCGCAGCTGATGAGTGTGGGCTCCTCCAGCTGGCTCAGTGCCTCCTGCACCATGCCCTCCACAACCTTCCTGGACCGCACCAGCAGCGCCTTCCGCTGGTCCTTAGCGACCTGGCACACAGACTCCTAAAACAGCCCAGGGAGGTGAGAGTCTGTCCCAGATCCTGTCCCGAGCCCAGGCAGCATCCACTTGGGACCTTGCTGACATCCCTGGGCTCTTGGCTCAGGCTGTCACGAAAGAGGTACAAACCAGTGAGTCTGAGACACAAAAGAACACTCGCATATCGGCCACAGGTGCGTGCAATGGACCATGGGCCACTGTGGATGGGATCATGATGACGGTCCACACCTGTGGACAATCCCAAGCGCTTCCCTGCTTGTAAATGAAAACAGGTGCTTTGCCTTTGCTCACTGGCTGGTACCAGGAGCTATGCCTAGACAGGGCCCTGGCAACCAGGCTGAAGGCCCCGGCCTGTCACGCGGCCCCTCCTCCATGCACACTGAGCCCCACGGGAGAGTCTGAGTTGCTCAGCCTGAGTGAGCGCCCTGCACTTGCCTGTGCACTGGCCAGCTTGAGCTGGGAGTGCTCCAGCTGCTCTCGAAGGGCCGACAATTCCTCCTCGCGACACGCCGCGGTGCTCACCAAGCTGTCCCGCTGCTTCTCCAGCTCGGTGATCTGCGCTGTGCTTTTTGCTTCTGACTATAATGGAGAGAGCATGGGAAAGAGGCGCTGGGAAAACCAGACTCTTCCCTCCCAGAGGTCCAAACCCTCCTCCTGGCGCCAAGGAGCAGCAGGCGACGTTTCCTCCACCTGCTGTTCTCACTGCCCGGCGCTCACAGGGGGACCAACTTGGCCATGGGCAGGATGCTGGGGGCTGGTGAGGCCGATGTCTGAGACAGGGCCCGGGGGCCAGCTCACCTGGGCAGAAGTTTCCAGGTTGCTGTGGAGGAGCTGCAGCTCCTGCCTGCTGGTGGCAAGCTCCTGCTTCAAGCTCTCTAGAACTTCCTGCTGCTCCTGGGTCTGGAAAAGCAGAAAAGGAGGGCTCTGAGCGGGGTGACGGTTAGAAGGGAGAAACAAATGCCACAGTCCCTCCAACTACTGATGTGAGATTCTGTGCTCTGCTGTGTGAAGTTGCACCCCAACGAAAGGATGGAAGGAGGCGATGCCCGAGACTACACCAGTGACTTTTCTTCTGGCAAAGGAGGTTAAGGGAGAGCCCACAGTACAGACTAAGGCTGAACTGGGTCTGTGATTTAAGCATCCCAACACCTGCAATGCTATTTTGTTTTGTTTTTTGAGACAGGATCCTGCGATGCAGCCCCGGCTGGCCTCAAACTCATGGATATCCTGCTCACTCAGTCTTCTGAGTGCTGGGACTACAGGCGCGCGCCCCCACACGGGGCCCAACACCTACAATATTGTTGACTACAATGCCTCACCATTTTGAAACAATTCCTTTTATTGATTTCTTTTCCAAGTGGTGTTTTCCAAAGACCGGGTTACCACCCATAGCATTCACAGCTAACACTAAAAAATGGCTTAAATGGAATAGGAACTATCCAAAAGCATCAGACAGGAAGGGTAATGATTACTTGGTGACATGTTTACTTGCAGCAGGTGGATGTGTTTTCTATTTCGTGTCACAGAAAGTGCAAAGGCCATTCCCCTAAGTCTCAGGCACGTCTCTTACTCCACCATGACCGTCCCCTCACCTGCCAGCCCTACAGCGACACAACGATGTCCTCTTGCCTACAGATCTCTGTCAATATGCGTTCCTCTCTTGCTTGCCCTTCCTCAAACGCCCCTCAAGCCTTGCTCTTGGGAAGCTTTGGCTGATGACTTCCATTCCTCTTGGGTTCTGTCATTATTTCCTACACTAAATTGTGCATGCACCTGTGACCATGTCCTGCTGCTGTCTTCACACACACTCTCAGGGCCACAGAGCAGACGAAAAAGTCCTTTCAAGGACCACCTTCACCCCATCTCCCAAGCGCTTTTCCTTCCACTCACCTTCCGCTGGGCCTGGTCACTGACGCGCTCAAAGGAATCTGTAAGTTCTTTTTTCTCTCGTTCCAAATCCGCCTGGGCTTGCCTGGCCATGGAGACCTGTTTGGTCACCTCTGCATTCTGTAAAGAAGAGCAGCATTTTGGGTTGGTATCTCTCAGGCTCCCAGGACATCTTCCTTCTAGAGCCAATGACCCCATTCAGACCGTGAATGCCTAGGAGTCAGACACATGAACGACCTTCCTACCCACAGGGACGCCAGAAATCCGGCCACGACATTCAGATACTGCACTGTAGTATTTACAAAAATAGCCAAGATGGTGGGTGATCCTAAGAGGGGCTAGCGCCTAAGAGAGAACTGAAGATACAGAAGGCAAAGGGGCTTACGGAGCTGGGGTTCCCAAGAAATGGGGAGCTGCTGTCTCCCCTGTGGTGTCGGGTGTGCGGGGCGGTGAGAGGGGTTGCGGTCCTACCTTCCGCAGCAGGTCAGCATGGCTCTGAACCAGCTCGCTGTACTTCTCCTTGAGCTTGCTATACCGCTGCTCATTGGCCTGGGCCTTCCCTGCATGGTCAAGGACTGAGGTGAGGTGGCGCCCCTGGCTGGGACGCTCTACCCTCCTCCTTCCAGTAAGGACACAGCCCTTCTCCCTCTGAACTCCTACTTAGAGACTTCTCTGAGAAGTCATCTTTAAAATACAACAACAAAAGGAATTCACCCGACTAAAATCCTTCCTCCAATTTGTATCTCCTCGGTATTTCTGTACAGGACATTCCTGTCAATGGGATTTTCGGCTTCCAGGTTGATTACCCTCCTCAGGCCTTCGTCCCAGTGCCTTCCTCCTTGGGAGTCCCCTGCCCCAGGGCAGCCACCCCTTCATCACCTCTGTAGTTCCTGTCTCTGTGGGCCCAGCAGGACTCTGCACCTGCTGCCCGCAAGTCTGTCCCTTTGCCCAGCGACAGGGGCTGGCACTCCGGGCAGCACTTCCTTGTCCTGAGCCTGCCTGGACCCTGCCCTCAGGTCCAGCCCCAACCCCTCTCACTCTCTATCTCCGTCAGGCTCCGCTGTGCCTTCTCCGTGTCTTCCCGCTGCTTCTTGAGCTCATCCAGCTCTGCCCTGAGGAACTCGCAGTCATCGGCTGCCTGCCGGCCCAGGTGCTGCTGCTCGGCCAGCTCGGCCTCCAGCTCACTCACGCGGCCCTTCAGCTGCAGCATGGCCCGCTGGCTCTGTGGGAGGGGCCCAGGTGAGTGGTCCGCCACTGCCAGCCATGGACGGGTGTGTCGGGCAGGACAGTGGCACTGACCAAGGATGGCTGGCCTTGGTATCCGTGGGTTCCTTATCCATGGACTCAACCAACCACATCATATTAGGTATAAGTGAGCCACAGATGTTTTAAACTCCAATGGGACGACATGTCAAGGTTCTAGGCAACACCATGCCATAGTAGCTAGAGGACTTGGGTACACTTGGGTTTTGAGTATCTGTGGTGTGCCCTGAACCAGTCTCCTACAGACACCAAGGGACAACTATAAATATGAAGGTTTTCCTAATCAGCCAGCGCCCAAGGTCTTATGAGAGTTGAGCCTTCTGGTTATTTCAAGCCACCCACTCATCACCAACAGGGTCTGGTGGCAGAGGAATTCTGGTCCTAGCTACAGTGGCCTGCGGGTAGCACTGGGTGAGCTGGGGAGAAAAAGGAGGGTGCTGGGCCCGGCCCCAAGGGTCAAGTCCTCTGACCAGATAGGGCTTTGAGGCAGAGGCATGTTTGAGTTGTAATCAAAATATATGGTTAATATTTAAATTTACAAAAATTTATTAGTCAAAGATGCACTGCCATCAATCTCCCTTGCTCCAAGCTCCCTCATCTCATCATTCTCGCCACCTTGAGGAACAGCTCTGGGAGTCCTCCCTTGTGCCCTTATGGGTAAATGTAGCTGCCTGGTGTCGCCTAACCCAGACAGGCTCGTCAAGTCTTGTTGGTGTGTCCTCCTCCACCCGACTCTCCAGATCTGCCGCCAGGTGACTTCTGGCTCTTCCTCAAAATCAAAATGACCGTGGAAGGGAACCATTTTTAATTGATTAAGGACATAAGGCAGCCATGGGAGTGCCATTAAAGACATGAAAGAATACTTCCAGAACTGCTTCAGAAAGTGGAAAGAATGATGGGATAGGCGTGTGTGAAGCAAGGGGAAGTATTCTGAGGGGTTTCATAGCAATGTGTCTTTTACTCCATAAATTTTTAAAACTCATTGTAGTTTTCAATCACACATCATATATAGCACCAGAGGCAACAAACAGTCACCACAGTCCCAAACTAAATTCTCTGTAAGGCCAAGTGAGAAAAACTGGCCTTTGGCAGCATGCCTACTGGGCAGCTAGTGACCACGGCTACCAGGAACACTAGCGCCAGGCTTAGCTGCTTTCTATGTGTCATAGAAATGAATTCTAGTGAAGACCCCAACAGGTTCTTTCGGCTTTGGCATTTCTACTAATTAACCTGCCCGGACGTTATCTACAAGATACAACTGCAGTGTTAAAACTGATCACGTGTTGGTGATGCACGGAAGCGCTGAGCTCCCAGCACACACCTCGGTCTTCATGCTTTCCAGCTGGGCTCTCAGCCCGCTGATCTCTCTGTACAGCCGCTCGATCAGGTGGTCCCTGGGGAGAGAAGGAGAACGCATTTGCTTCCACTGTGCACTGTTCCTCGCCTTCTGAATGTGAGTTGGGAGACTGGGTGAAGAAGTCAAAAGCCAGTGCTCACTTGGACACAATTCTTCAACACTATAAATTATACAGACAACTATCCACATCTGTATCTGAGGATTCAACTAACTGCAGACTGTAAATATTTGGGGAAAATGTCATAAAGCATAATAACTAAGTACATCGCATTGGCATCGTGTTAGATATTATCTAGGGATGATCTGAAGCATTTGGGATGGGCACAGATTCTATGCAAGTGGAATCTGATTTTACGTAAGGTATTTGGGGTCCAATCCCCCTTGGATACTGAGGGACAATTTGTTTCTTGTTACATAACCTTAAACCCACAGGTGTGTCATAGTCATTGATCTTCTGGAATTAAAGGGGCTAATATTTGAGGGTCAAGACATTCTTTAGTATTAAGAATTCCCCAAACAGTTAAGTGTTATGAGGGAGACTGTGACTTAACACATTCCTGGCAGTTTGAATCACCAGTGGCGCCTGCATGACTGTCCCATAGACCAGCTTGTACCACTGGTGGTACAAATGCACCCAATCCCTTTTTTTTTAGTACTGGGGATCAAACTCAGGACCTCGTGCTTGCCAGGCAGGTGCTTGTGCCACTGAGCTACAGCCCCGGCCCCCCAATCATTTTTATCAGTCTTTTTGCTAATCAAATTAATAAAAACCCACCTGATGGGACAGTCATACATGTACTACCAGTAGTTCAAGCTGCCCAGCAATGAAACATTTGATTATGACCTCGTTGTGAACACATTAACTTAATCTCTGCACCATGTGCTCGACCCCAGGTTGGACTCACTTTTCATCCTTGTTCACACCGTTTTGACTGTTGAAATTGAAGGGATCGCTGCTGAATGAGCTGCCAAAGATGTCATCAAACTTGTTATCAAATAAATTCTGCAGGGACCAGAAAGGCGGGAGAGCAAGTCAGAGACACAGAAAATTCAACAAGAGGTCAGAGGAGCACCACGTAAGAACGGTCCTTTTCTTGATTTGGTACAGACCCATTTGTGATCCCTCCACTCGAAGACCGAATAACTCTGGGTGCAGAGGTGTGTGTCTATAGCCCCAGCTATGTGGAAGGCTGAGGCAGGAAGATCATTTAAGCCCAGAAGTTCTAGGCCAGCTGACACAATTGCAGTGAGACCCACAAAAAAAGGGCTGGGGGAGGCTGACCCTGGTTGATGTCAGTGCACCTGGCCTAGGCCTCGAGCATCCTCTTCCCTGCTCTTGGGCAATGGGAAGGGCACATGTCTCTCCTGAGGGTTCTCACCTGCTGGGAGGCATCCATGTCCATGAGGTCATCCTTCTCCAAGACCGGCTCGCTGTCAGGGGACGAGGCCTCCACCGGGATGACCACCACAGGGCTGATGTGTTCCGACAGGGCTGAGGCTCGCAGGAAGTTGGGTGGGTTCTGAAGAGGGGACACAGCCTGAGCCAGTGCCCACCTGCCAAACCCCACCAGCCTTCAAGAGAGGAGCCGGAGACCTTGCAGTGCCCGGTTGTGGCCACACACACTCACCTCAGGCAGCTGGGGGATCTGAATGAGCCGCTTGAAGTACTGTAGGTTGCTGGAGCGGAGGAACAGATCCTTCAGCCTGTGGGTGTAGAAGGACCGGGTGTTATCAGCAGCCCCAAGGAGGGGACAACCCCTCCCCTAGCTTTGCCACCCTAAAGTTACAGGTGTCAAGGAGATGTCCTCCATGGTGCCAGAATTCAATTATGATGTTATAGACTAGGGTCATCTATAGCCAGTCCTGTTACCCGGCGGTGAGGAAAGAGTAACTCATGATCCTGAAACAAATGCCTCACTGCCGTGGAACACATGCCCGTGGCTGGCAGACTTGTCTTCCTCCGCAAGCCTGGCTTAGCGTAACACTGAAAGAAATCGACCTTCTCAGGGAAGGGAGCATAATTACCAAGGTAGAGCTCTTCTCAAGGAATCCATCTGGCTTTGAAGCTACACACTATCTCCCCATTAGACCAGAAGTTTCTAGAGAGCAGAAGCTGAGCCCTGCAGATCTCTACCTACCAAAGAGCCAGGCATAGAGGAGTTGCTCTGTACACACTTGTTAGGGAAGCATGAACTGTCTACATCGAGCTCTAATCTTAGATGAATATGGACATGCAGAAATCAACTTTTTTTTTTTGGTGTTGGATACTGGATCCAGGACCTCAAGTATGCTGGGTAAATTCTCTCCTACTGACACATATTACCCCCAGCCCCCCAAGTCACACTTTTCTTCTCATTCCCAGATCTGTCTTTTGAATCAAAACACTAAAGACCAACAAATGTGAGAGCCGAGACATGAAGAGGACTACGGATCCCAGTAGCAGCAACTACCTAGTAACAGCACAGACTTTTCTCCAGCTTAGCCCTGGGGACCTCATTACACCCTTTCAGATCCCAAGATCAAGACTTAGCTATGTCCCCAGGATGTCACTGCTGCTTTCTCTCAATTCAAGGACAGTGAGGCCTCAGAGAGCAGCCACTTCTGTGGGGAAGAAAGAGCTAGGCAGCTATTCACAGGAGATGTTTTCATATGCTAGAAAAAACTAAAGGGAAGAAAACCAGCTGACCACACATCCCGTCTCCCTGGGCGGAAGCCAACAGTAATAAGCTCTACTGCTTTTGCAAGCTACCGGAATTTCACATTCCAGGAAATCAGCCCCAGGGCCTGTCTCCTAGGATTTAGTAAGTCATTTATTATCGACTATGTACCAGGCTTTCCCAGTGGAACGAGGCAGATGGGAGGCTTGTTCAACGCCGAGCTGCTGCGTTCTCTGGGGAACCAGCAAGAGTGAAAGCTCAGGGTTGAGGAGTCGTGGTCAGGAATGAAGAAATTAACAGGAGAAACCAGAACGTCATCATCTATCGCTAGTGCCATGTCACGATGGCCCCTGCAGCTCCCAGCTCCATTCCTACCTCTTCTTGGGACATCTAGGCAGGAGCCATACTTCTCATCTGGTCACTCCTGTCTCCCCTCGAATGCACCAGCACCATTCACTCCTCAGCCAGACAAGCTCAGTCTCCTAGACTACAGAGCTGACTGATTAGCACATGATTCATCCCAGGGTTTACCAGGCGCTGTACGTACGCTTCACTGCCTGCTGTTTGTCAGATGCTATGGATATAGTAATGGATAAAATGGTCAAATGAAAATAAGAACTTGTGAGGGAAACAAACAGGGTGCTTGAGGATATGAGGTAGGGTGGAACTGGAGGAACAGGAGACAGTGAAAAAAAATGTGACTTGACGAAGGGGACCTGAGAGTGCCTTTCTGGGGTGACAAAAGGTGACCAAAAAGTGGCCGGGCTGGAAGAGCACTGCAGAGGAGGGGACAGGAAGCACCGGGGAGCCCTGGCAGGCAGCAGTGGTAGCTGAAAGATGGAGACCTGGACGGAGCAAGATGCACTTACAGGGCATCGATTGAATCTGTGGAGGGACCTGACAAGGGGCGTGAATCGGGGCCTCCGATCTCTGACCTAAATGGCTGACGGCAGCATTTACTGAGACAGAAAAGACTGGGAGGAAATGGTTCACCGGGAACACCTGAAGTTCAGTTTTGGATGTAAATCTGGGGTACAGGCATCAAAATGGGTACAGGAGACTACAACTGAGAAGGTGGAGCCTCAGATACATACTTGGGAGCTGTTGGCATGCAGATGGAATCAGGCCAGGACACACAGGAAGAGGACACAAAGAGGATGTCCTAACATAAAGCAGGTGACAGTGACAGGTGACATCTCTCCTATATCCTGCTATGGGATTTCTTTGAGACCCAGTAACTTCCCAGCCACTGGTAGGTTTACTGTTGTCCTAGCCATTTCCTGTCCTATCATCACCTTAAAATATAGACATTGCCACCCCTAAGGATTTCAAGGCACATGGCCTCGTGTGGATTAACTGATCCTACAGCGTGTTTATATGCCCTCGTTCCCGCTCGAGCCACTTACTTTGTGAACTGCTCCATGAAGCGGTCCCGGTGGCCTTGCAGGGTGTCGGCTGGGAGACCTGGGGGAAATTGGAAGGACTGTGAGCCAGGAGGACCAGAGGGCCAGCAAACCACGGCGGGGCTGCAGAGGGGGCCAGCTGTTGTGGGCCTGTGGCCTCCTCTGGCCAGGAGTTGCCCCGAGGTCTAGTACCGAGGTTGTAGGGTAAGAGCATGGGGTAGAGGTGGACGGTACACTAAAATGGCGCTTTATCTCTGGGATAAGAATCTTTAACCATGGTCACATCGTGAGAAAAATATCTGAAAAAACAGAATTGAGGGATATTCTACAGAAAAATCTGACCAATACTCAGAACCTTCATCAACAACAAGGAAAATCTAAGAAAATGTTATACTCTAAAAGACAAAATGACTAAATGTTGTGTGGTATCCTGGGATGGGATCCCAGGACAGAAAAAGGATAAAAACTGTGGAAACATTGATAATTAAAAACAAACAAACTGAAAATCTGAATAAAGAACAGACGCACTACTAGTTCATTAGTTGTGACAAATATACCATATTAAAATATGAACAAGCTGGGTGTGGTGGCGCACACCTGTAATCTCGGCACTCAGGAGGCTGAAGCAGGAGGATCGCTATGAGTTCAAGTCCAGCCTGGCCTAACAGTGAGTTCAAGGCCAGCTTCAACTACATAGTGAGACCCTGTCTCAAAAAAGAGAACCCCTCAAAAGACAAACCAAAAAAAAAAAGGACAAGAGAGGGAACTGGGTATTGGGGGAATGGAGTTCTCTGTATTGTTTTAGAACTCTTCTGTACACCTGAAACAAACATGTTTATTTCTAGAGATGGGTATACAGCTTGAGAATCCCTAATCTGAAAATCAGAAATCCAACTGCTCTGACACCCACACCTTTCTAAGCCTTTGGATTTTTGGATTAAGGATATCAAACCAGGAAAGTCTGTGCAAACATTCTAAACTCCGAGAAATTCCAAACCCTCTGGACCCCAAGCACTTTGGATAAGGGACACGTACCCTGTACTGTCTGGGGCTCCCTACCCTCTCCCGGCTGCACAGTTCCCCTGCCCAGAGGCCAGCAGTGTGGGTCTCATGGACTGCTGTGCTTGTAGAGAAGCCTTTAAATAATTTCAATAATTACTTGCCTCTTCGAAAAAGCCACCACCTTGCAGGAAACTAGCGCCGTTCTGCTGCATGGCTACATTCTGTAGCATCGCAGAAACCGTTTCCCTTCTCCTGGGATGTGGCCCACCTCTCCACTCCCTCCAGGCACATTCACTGCTCCAAAGCCTCTCTAACCCCTAAATAGCAAACCCCAATCTTCCTGGCTGGGTCCATTAGCTGCTGCTCCCCTTGTCTCATCAGACGCCCCGATTCATCACTCGCCAGTGACCACAGCTGTGGAGTAACCCTTGCCCCACACTTGCAAAGCGCAGCTGAGTCCCTTCTGTACTGCAGACCCTCAGCTGTATCCATCCAAGCCTTGGTTTTTCCTGGTTTTCCATCATGCCTATCTCCGCTTGAGTATACCCTTCATGGTGGCTGCCTTGGAGTGCGGCCTATCAGATTTATATGGCGATGTACATTAGTGATACAGATCCCACCAGAGACTTCCTAAAGCAGCGAGTGTAGCCCAGACACATCATTTTAAACAGGAAGTCTATAAAACTATAGAAAGCTCTCTACGATCATTAGGGACCTGCTGTGAGGCAGGGTCAGCCCTCCATTTACTTGAGCAGCTCCACATTTCCTATTTCTGCATCAAACTCCATCCCTATAAAGGGATGGTGCTGACAGTTTGGAGATTGCTGCCTTCGCTCACTCAGGTCTAGCCAGGCTTTCACATGGGTTCTGGAACACAAGATAGCCTTGAGGAATGGTGGCATGCTAGAGCTGGAGGAGGAGAGAGGACCGGCCTATAGATGCCAAAGCTTGGGCCCTGCTCTCACAATGGCCAGGAGCTCCAGCGCCTTTTGTATCAGAAGCGGAAAGCCCAGGGCCCTGAAAGGGGGTGCACCGCCCCAGGGGCATCTTCAGGCTGCGATGCCCCCCACAGCCCAGGGCGCACGAAGTGGCTGCAGCCTGCGTACTCACAGGAGTGGAGTTTGAAGAGAAGCTTGACAGTGTAGTCATAGAGATGGCTGCAGTCCAGGATGACCTGGATCAACGGGGCGAGGCGGCACTGCCCGGCTGTTGTCACTGACACAGAGCGGGACATGTCCAAGGAGTTGAACACTGGGAAACAAAAGGGGGAGAAACAATAGCACAAGGCAATTATAGGGGGCTCTGCAAAGGTGGGGGCCCAGCATACACTGGGTGCACACATCCGTGCAGGCATCATCTCGTCTAAGTCATTTAACCATTACGACCCTCCTGAGACAGGAAAGGTCTCCTCACTATACAGGCGTAGAAATGGAACCTAATGCTGGGCATGGTGGCACACACCTGCAATCCCAGCACTAGGGAGGCTGATGTAGGAGGATCATTGCGAGTTCAAGACCAGCCTGGGCTACAAAGTGAGCTCAAGCCCCACCTGAACTGCAGAGTGAGACCTGGTCTCAAAAAGACAAAAAAAAAAAAAAAAAAAGAAATGGAACCTAAGTCACTTGAAGGCAGTCAAAGCCAAGAGAGTGGCGCACTGAGATAAATGGTTTGATCTAGTGCCTCTGCTAATGAAGGGCCAGATGCTTGGCATGCCATGAACAGGCGAGCGAGGTTCCACCCTGTGCAGAGCCCACGCGACAGCCCAGGAAGGAGCTTTGCTCGCAACCTGGGAGAGCAACTATTCTGGGAGATTCCCTTCCGTCCTGTCTCTGAGAAGCTTTCTAAGTCTCCATCCTTGGACCCAACACATTGCTCAGAGTTTCTGATCTAAGGAGAGGTGGGTTGCTGTACAAGGACAGCCCCCAGTTCTATCGGGAGCCTGACTCAGGGTGGGAAGGAGCTAAGGAGCTAGCCAATCTGGTTTGCTTTGGAATACTGCTGACTGACGCTGGTTTACTGACCCAGAGTCCATTTTGCCTGTTTCGAATCCGTGCATGAATGCTGTCCGATGCATGAATGTACCCTTGCACTTTGGAAGCACCAAATCTGGCAATCATACTAGTTCCTATGTGGGGAGAGTGTCAGACAGCCATCAGAGAAGAAAGGGAATTATTCAGCTGTGACTTGCCACTTGGTTCTCAGGACACAGAAATCGGGAGACACATGCAGGAGCCCTGGGGGACAATGGAGAACCCAGGAGGGCCTAGGAAAAGCGCTCCGGAGCTGACCTACTGGGTTCTAAGGCTGACTGGGGTCCTGGGGGAGCTGTCAGGAGAAATGTTGCTTTTTACTCTCCTGCTGCTCCTGCAATTCCTTTACAGTCAGCCCCTGCCAGAGTCCCTGCACCCAGCAAGTGGACGCCTGACTGCAGACCCTCAGCTCATGCCTGGCCAGGCTGATTTTCCTTCTTGCACCAGCTGTCCACTGTCTCCAGGGACTCTGCTCATGGCAGGCAATGACACAACTTTCTCTGAGGTTCCCCTTGTGGGCGGAGCTGCCGGAGGGAAGCCCAGCGTCGCATGTGCTCTGTCTCCCCAGCCTCCCTGTAACAGGGTTAGTCTGGCAGCTTAAAAAAAAAAAAAAATCCCAAACGGTTCTAATTAAAAGGCAGCTTTTCTTCTTAAGACAAATTAAGACCAGCTGTCACTGCAAGGCAGCCATCCATGTGTCCTGGCTTCCTCAGGCTCCACGCTGGCAAGGAACCACAGCAGGTTCCATCTCCTGGGCTGCCCGCCGCTTTCCCAAAGCCTTCCCAGGATGTCCCTTGGCAACCAGCACCATCTACAGCAGGGTGGCTGCTGTAGTCACCCAACCTCTCTGGGCCTGTGGTCACAGGAGCACATGCCTCCGAGGGTCTGGTGAGCCCAATGAGAATGGGAACTTTCTGGCTTCGAGGTTCCTTAGGACCACTTGTGAGCACACAGCAAAACCCCTGCAGCTCCTATTTGCACTGTGTTTGCATTGGTTGGGGGTAGGGCTGAGGCCTTGGTAGTTTTCCAAAGACTCCTTGGTGATTTGAATATGCAACCAGGGCTTGAGACTATTCGCTAGCTCAGCAGCTGTCAAGCTTCGGCACACATCAGAATCCCCCAGACAGATTCCTGCGATGATGGAAATGTTCTCAGTATGCGTCTGCCTGAATTATGGCCAGTGCGACTGATGACCTGACTTTTTCTCCAGGCACTAGGACTGAATTCAGATCCTCACACATGCTAGGCAAGTGCTCTACCACTGAGCTACACAATACCCCCGACCCTTTTGATTTTTTTTCCTCAGATGAAGACTTGCTAAGTTTCCCATGATGGCCCTTAACTTATGATCATCCAGCCTCAGCCTCCTGAATAGTTGGGATTATAGGTGTATGCCACTCTGCCCAGCTAGGATTTGACTTTTATGAGTTATTTAACTATAATCAACTTAAACACAGATGTTCCTCAACTTAGGGTGGGGTTGTGTCCCAGTTAAATCCTTTATAAATAAAATAAAGTGATAAAAACATCTGCATGTAATACATGTAAGCCACGGGGCATCCCAGCTCTGCATGTGTGTGGGACACTTTTACATTACAGTTGGGCAAAACCACTTCATGCAAAGCTTATTTTACGTAAAACGCTGACTAGCTCCTGTAATGCACTCAACAGTGAGGACAGAAGGTGAAAACAGGCTGGCTGCACTGGGATCTTCATACTGTCTCCAAAGCTGGAAGGCCCTACGTCCGTCCACCCATTGTAAGTTGGGTGGCCATCTGTGGTCAGCCTACAACCCCAGCCTCATGCTTTCTTTTTAAGAGGTATTGGGGATTAAACCCAGGGCCTTTGTACTTTTATTCTCCTTTTATTGTTTTACAGTATTTTTATTCTGTTTATTCTTTTACAGTATTGTGAGACAAGGTCTGTGCTTAGTTACCCACGTGGGACTCAAACTTAGGATTCTCCTGTCTCAGCCTCCCAAGTGCTAGGATTAAAGGCATGCACTGCCTTTAGCTCTGTGCCTACCTCTGTTCAGATTCTTTTATGCAAGTACTTCCAATACATTAAAAAGAACGATGGATACATCTATACCACTTCTCTCACCTGATGGGGAATGCCACAGGACTGAGCCCATTCCACATAAAATCTGTATTTTATTATTACATATTTATTGACTTTTTTTAAAAAATAGGGTCTCATTAGGTAGTTCAGGACCGGCCTAGCTAGCCCAAGTTAGCCTTGCATTCATGGCAATCCTCCTGCCTCAGCCTCACGAGTACTGGGGTTACAGGTGTGAACCACTGCACCCAGCATATTTACTGACTTGTCTATAAGGCTCTGCTCAAATACATTGCTATCAGCCTGCTATCTTCTTTTTGCCACAAATCATGATTTTCCACTGTTTCTGGTGTTTCTCCACCCATATTCTGTGCTGAACTGATTGGTCAAAGTACTGACCAATACTTTGCAATTCTGCACTGTCACAGACCTTGGCCAGGGCTGCAACAGGACACACTCGCAGGAGGCTTTTGCTGCATGGCTGAACACACTCAAGGAAACTGCCATTCAGAACAAGAGAGCCCAAGCCCAAGATTAGGCATTACACACACAAACCAGAGGTCGCCCAGCGTGTGCGAGAATGCTCACAGCGTGCCACTCGCTCCTCTACTCACACCCTTGTCTTGAAACACTGAGAATCTTAGGACTTGGGCTACTATGTCCCTCAGGGAAAGAAGCAGAGCCTAGCTGGAAGGTGAGGGAAGAGAGACACTGCAGAAAAGGCAGCGGCCAAGGCTTGTCCAGGAAGTGTTAGTAGTTCAGGGTCAGGAAGCACCTGAAGCCTCAGCAGAAGGGAGCCTGGCAGGGGGGCAGCTGCCTCTGCCAGCCAAGCAGGGCTTCACGGGCTGCCCCTGAGGATCTGGCTGTCAACTGAGCAGCAGACAAGCCACGCATTCTGAGCAGCAACCTGAGGAACAGTCCCGCTCTGACGAGATAAGAAGGAGGCAAAGGACAGCCTGGTCTGTGGCCACACACTGCAGCTGTCAGAGAAGCGAGACCTATCTGAAGGATTTCAGAGACCCAGGCCTCAGGAGGAAGGCCTGCAGGACCTTTCTGTCTGATACAAAACTGCCAGCTTTGAAAACATGTAAGAGCTTCAGCTCCTCCAGGCATGAGGAACGAGGCAGCAAAGACAGGTATGAACAGCCTTGCTCGTGTGCACACGGGCGGCGGGGTGAGTGAGGGCCACGCCAGCTGCGCCAAGCGGGGAGCCCAGCTGGGACCAGGCGACGGGAGGGAAGAGACTCACCAGTTTGGAAGAGGTTCAGTTCACACTCCAGGTAGTCAAACATCTCCACTGTCAGCTGGAAGCTGGGACGGAGGAGAGAGCATCAGTCCCACGGGCCCAAGGCAGGCGGATGCGTTTGTGTGTTGCTGGTAATCAGACCCAGGACCTCCCGCATGCTGCTTCCTCTACCACCAAGCCCCGCCCCACTAGCCTCTCCCCTGCCTGGACGACCTCCCCACACCCTGTACTCCTGCTCCGTCCCCCACGGCACACGTTTGAGCACAAGTACACGTGCACACACGCACATCCTAGCTCCAATGGTCAGTTCCCAACCTTGTGGGTATGGAGGCCACTAGAAGACCAGGCAGGATAGAATCCACAGTGACATGGCAAACGTAATGGAGGATGGGCACCCGTGTTCAGTCGGGAGTGGAGAGTGACACGGAGGGAAGCCCGGGGTGTGACACGGCCAGGTAGAGGCTCTGGATGTGGCATCAGCAGTAAGTGCCCCATGGCCATGTCACCGAGAGGGTTTTGTCTGTACCCAGCCTCTGCCCCAGCCATCAGGCCCTCCCTCTATGGCACTAACAGGAAGTGACAAAATCGTAAGTTTCTTCCCACCGGGTCCAGAGCGTGCGGGTCACTACTTACAAGTTGTTAACGTCACTTTCCCCAGCCTCGTCCAGCTGCCGGTCACTCATCTGAAGGTTGCCTGGGAACCTGGGATTCTGGAAGGGGGCAGAGAAAAGTCAGAGCAGGGCACATGAGGAGTCTCCCTGGAGCCCAGCAGAATCAGTGTAGCTAGCTGTCTACCCCGAGCGTGTGCAGCAGATACACCTAAGGGCGTCTACACTCTTCTCAGGCAGGTAGGGCCAGGCCACATGACCTCACACAGCAAGTAACACCCGCTCTGCGTCACCCCTCCGGGCCAGGAGAGGGCTCCTCCTTGCAGTCTCTCCATGGTACAGTGAACCCCACGGGGAGCAGTGGTTGCCTGCCAGCCATCTCTTGTTCACACGGCAGTGCACATCGATTCATCCCTGGTCCGCTCCACTTCCTACCCAAGTTCCCCACTGTCCTCTCCCCTTTCTTGAAGATGCTGCTAAGTTCAAGAATGGGACACCCATTCTCTTTTTAGCTTTTACAAAACACAGTGAAACAAATTAGAAGCCAAGGAAGGTCATATAATTCACCCCCGAAGTTGAGAGGGATAATTGTGGAGTATTACATCGTGCCTTCTTTGTCCACGTGGTTCATCAGGAGTGGATGGAGCCACGGGACAAGGGCACAGGCCACGGATGGGCGGCCAGTCCATCAAGGCGGTTTCCAAACTCCAGAGCAGACACAGACAGAAACCCCGAGATGTGGGAGGTAGGCAGTAGGAGGCCATCATTTTTCCTTATTCCACCCAAGCTTCCGCTGTGGTTTGTCAAGTGTGTCCCCAAGGAATGTTAGCAATGTAAACTCCCAGGCCCCAAGCAGACCCATTGCCTCTGCGATTCTAGGGAAGGCCACACTGATGGGTTTTCACCAGCCTCTGGGCGACCCTGACCAGGCGGGAGAGTGGGAGCTAGGGCCAGGAAGCTTGCTTGTGGCAGCGCAGTGGGGAGCAGGACTGGGAGGGCCGGTGCAAGAGACAGGGGACACCGTACAACTGCTAGGCACCCTCTTCCCTTCCTGTCCACAGGCAGGAAGTTGTTCTCATCTGGGACCTGAGGACCCTGGGACTGGGTTGTCAGGTTCGCCAGGAGCTGCAGTATGGACTTGGGTCACTCTGAGTAAAAAACCTGGGTGGCTTCTGGGTGCAGAGGGAAACAGTGGGCTGAACTGGGTGCAAGGGCCCACAGGGGCTTGGAGCTGCAGGCAGGGGGTGCAAAGGAGGAACTCGCGCCTTGGTGAGGCTGGCATTGCTCTGTGAAGTATTTCCCGAGGGAGAGATTAGCAAGATCCAGCGTCTCTGCAGGTGTGGGCACCGTGGGCAAGGTGACTTCTTTGCGGTTAATCTGTGCAATGTCAGCCACGAGCTCACCTGCCTATGCAAGGCACACAAAGACACCAGTTCACTGCTAGTTGGCATCTGAAGCCTGCTGGGCCTTACAACCCGGACCTGCAGGCTGGGAGTGCAGCTCAGTGGCAGAGTGCTTGCTTAGCAGGTACGAGGCCCTGGGTTCCATCCCAAGCACCACACACACCCACCCATCCACATATACACAACCTTGAACTATTTTGACAGTTTACCTCTGTCCCCACCTTGTCTCCACTTTCCATCCTTTGGAAGTGGACAGCTGGGGCTCCAAAGTTTGGGCATCCCCTCCTCTATCCTCCTACCACAAAGTCCCAGCTGGTAGCTGCTCTATGGGCAGGGAAGGGCCAGGTCATAGGAAGCCGCAGATTCTGGCTGCCAGTTCCCTTGCATCCTGTGAGTGCAGCCATAACGCTCCATCCTCCACCAGGAGCTGCTGGCAGCCTCCACCCCCCAGCCTGGGTGTCAGGCGCCCACATGCAGGGCTCTCCAGCTGGTCAGCCTCTCCCCCAGCTTGCTGCTGTCCCAGGATTTCAGGGAAGCCTCTGGCCTCACTTCTGCCCTGTGGAAGGGGGCTGTGGCATCTTGCAGGAGTGGATGTTCATCCTCTACCGCACTGCCTACCAAGGCTGTGGCCGTGTGTGCTTTCTTCTCGGGTCCCCACGTGTCTCTACGCCACAGACACGGCTCACCTTCTGGTCACTATGCTGCACTCACCCAAGTCCCTGCATCCAGGCCACAACCTTCCTTTCCGGCAGCCGGTTCCTGTACCCTGTGGTCACGGTCTTTGCCTCTACAATTCTAGTACCTTTGGCTACTGACAGCCATTTGGGACCCTGCAGTCACCTGGAACTGTCTCCGAGGCCTCTGCATCACACCCTTCACTCTGCCTCTGCCGCAGCAGCCAGGCCTCACCCTTCCGGTCTCTTCTCCCAGCCTCCTTGGCGCCCTGCTGGTTGCTTCCTCACGTCATCAAGACATTAGGGCTGGGGGCCCGGTCCTGGTCCACCCCACCCTCACCGCCTGTCTAAGCAGCCGTTTTCCATCACACTGCCACCAAACCTCGCTGGGCCTGGATGCTTGTCCCACACTCTGCACCTAGGACCAGCTGCCAAATGTCCCCGAGGAAGGGCTCACAGCTGGAGTCACTGTTCGTTCGCACTCCCCCGCCTTCGCATCCATCTCTGTCAGCTCGGGCTAAATACAGGCATTGATTTCGCACAGTTCTCGAGGCCCCAGGTCAAGGTGCTGGTACATCTGGCTCCTGGTGAGGGTCGCATTCTGGCTCATCCCTCATGAGGTGGAGGGAAATGACCCTGTGACTTTAAAACCCCCTAAGCCTACCACTCTGGGGACTGGGATTTCAATACAGGAACGGGGGTGGGGTCACATCAGTCTGTAACAGTGCTCTTTAACGGTCCCGGCATTGGATCCCTTGCCCGTCCCCCTGCCCATCGGTACCAGCTCCACTCACACCCAGTGTCACACCCCGCGCTGCCGCCCTCAGCACGAGGCCTTAGGTCCTGCTGTCCACTCCCTTCCCGGCTTCCAGTCGTCTGCTTCCCTCCCTCTTTCCGCTATCAGAGGAGAAGGGCCAGCCCGCTTCCGTGCCCAGGACTGCCCCTCCCTGTGCCTCCATCCTGTCACTCACTCAGCCATTCCGGACTGTGTATTTGCTGTGATCTAGAAGCCAGGCAGACAGAGGACACAAGGGCCCAGGACACCTGTGTTGTCCTCTCGGGCCCCCAGTCCTGCTCGTCTCCATCTTTAACCTCTGCTCCTGTATTCTGACCCACTCAGGCCTGCTATTCCTTCCCAGAGGGCTGTGCCATGGAGCAAAGCGCCAGGCAGCACAGGTAACCACTACCCTCCAAGCCTGAGCTTAGCTGCGCCTCCGACACCCTGGCCCAGGCCCAGGCCGGAGAGGCCCGCCTCCAGCTACTATCGCCCACCTTCCCTCCCAGGCAAACTGGGAGACTAGAGGCCAGGGGGGGGCAAGGCCTCTCTTTGAGCCCCCTAGTTCTGGCCCATGGTGCCTACTCAGTGATATATATGGAGGGCGAGGAGGGCAGCCATGGGGCACAGGATGTCTGTGGTGTCCAACAGGCCTGGGTGTGAACCTGTGCTCCACCTCGGAGCAGCTGGATGAGGGGGCCCGGGGCCCGGGGCCCAACCACTCTCCAAATGGCGTTTTCCAAGGCATGACACCTATGCCACATGGCTGCTGTGAGGTGACGTTTAACAGGGGACAACAGTGTCGACGAGTCAAAGCTGCCCTTCAAATTCATCACAGGCAGCAGAGATAAAGACACAGGTGCGTGGATTTCCACAGTCTCTTCCCTTCTCCATTTCCTCCCGAACCCAAGCTGCCCTGTCCCCACAGGGTGGCCCCCTGCTCCGCCTGACTCGCACCTGGCCTGAGGTCACAGGGACTGGCCCTTCCCGACCCCGAGACCTCACGCTGCTATAGGCCTCGATGAGTGTGAGCCCCTCTCCCCCGGCCCTGTGCAGCTCTCGGAGCAGACCCTGGTTCCTTAGCTTATGTCCTCTGGTCCCCAGCACAGTTTCCCTGCACTGAGGGAGGCAGAAACACTGACCAAGTCAGACAATGATTAAAAGCAGGTTGACGTGGGTATTCACTGGGAGCTGTTTTTATTAGAGAGGAAGGAGGGCGTCACCAACGCGACCCCCAAGGCAACCTGGTGGACACGGCTCCTCTATTGTGAAAGGGGAATGGGAGGGTCAGAGCACAATGGTCAGAGCCCCGTCTGTCCCCTTGGTGTGTCTCTGGGGGCCTGGCTGTGGCTGCCCTACTATCTCCCACATGGCTGGCGTGTGTGGTGCACCCTCCCCAAGGGGCGCAGGGACTCACTTTGGTGTGGTACTCCATCTTCGTTCTCAGCAGTTTGAGGTAGATACTGCAGAGCTGTCCGTACCCTTCGCTCAGGTGGCCCTGTCAGAGACAGAGGAAAGAAAGCAGTGTCACCACTGAGGACACCTGGGGTGAGGGACCTGCACTCAGGGTTTCTTGTGTAGAGAACTATCTTTTTGTGTGAAAATAACATCCAGGCATGGTAGTGTACATCCGTCACCCCAGCACTCAGGGAGGCTGAGGCAGGAGGCTCTCAAGTTTGAGCCCAGGCCAAGCAACTTAGTGACTTAGAGAGAACTTGTCTCAGAATAAAAAATTTAAAATGTAAAAATAGGGCTGGGGATATGGTTCAATGTAGGGCCCTGGGTTCAATCTTCCATGCCACAAAAGAAAAAAAAAACAAGAAGGAGAAGGAGAAGGAGAAGGAGAAGGAGAAGGAGAAGGAGAAGGAGAAGGAGAAGGAGAAGGAGAAGAAGAAGGAGGAGGAGGAGGAAGAGGAGGAGGAGGAAGAAGAGGAGGAAGAGAAAAAGGAGAAGGTGGAGGAGGAGAAGGAGGTGGAGGAGGAGAAGGAGGAGGAGCAGGAGAAGAAGGAAAAGGAGGAGCAGGAGAAGGAGAAGGAGGAGCAGGAGCAGGAGAAGGCGGAGAAGGAGAAGGAGGAGAAGGAGAAGGAGAAGCAGGAGAAGGAGGAACAGGAGGAGAAGGAGAAGGAGAAGAATGAGGAGGAGGAGAAGGAGGAGAATGAGGAGGAGGAGGAGAAGGAGGAGAATAAGAAAGAAAGAAATAAAGGAAGAAAGAAAGAGGTTGAAAATTTGGAAAATACAGAAAAGCACATATACAAACATATCACATTATTATGCTGCTAAATATCATCATGGCTAACCCTACTGGGTATAAACTTCCTTTTTATTTTTTTCAATTTTAAGAGCACTTTTAGGTACAGAGCAAAACTGAGTAGACTGTATGGAGTTCCTTATACCCTGTGCCAGCAACACAAAGCACCTCCCCTACTATTCATGGTCCTCAGCAGAGAGGTACACTTGTCTCTGTGATCAATCTACAATGACAAGTCACTATCACCCCAAGTCCAAGTCCAAGTTCACAGTAGGGTTCACTCTCTGTGCTGTACATGCTATAGGTTCTGACAAAACATGACACGGGTCCATTGTTATAGTATCACACACCATGATCTCAGTACCCAAAAATCCTTAGGGCATCACCTTTATTCTTATATATAAAACTGGAATCAATTTATGTTTTTCACCTAATATACTACCGTGTTTTTTCTATCTTTCTTCTATGTTTTTCTTTTGAGATGGGAGCTCTCCATGTTGCCCATGTAGGTCTCAAATTTGTGGGTTCAGTGATCCTCCAGCCTCATCCTCCTGAGAAGCTGGGACTATGGGCAGGCACCATCCTGCCTGCTTCTGTATATTATCATTTTTATGGCTGCCCAGTACCTTTCAAGCATATACCATAATTTACAGAACTGATTCAATACATTCAAAAGTAGGTGAAGCCAATTTAAATGAGCTGAAAATATTGTTGTTATAAATTACATTTCAATGAACATTAAAAATTTTTATTATGTATAGTTAATAACTATAATAAAAATTGTAGTATTTCCATCCATGCATACTCTGTGTACTGATCATGTCCATCCAACACAGTGAACGTTTTCTTACAATTCAGTCCTTTTTCCTGGAGACTGGGTCTTGCTACGTTGCAAGGTTGGCCTTGAGCTCCAAGGCTCACGCAATCCCCTGCTTTAGACTCCTGAGTGCTGGGACAACAGCAGCACCACTATGCCTGGCTTGCGGTACAATCCTGCATACAACACAAGGACTTCCGTACGGTCAATTCTGGACAAGACTTTTTATTTAGGAATTTTAGTCTCCACCCTGATCACTCATAGTCCAGCGAGGGGCTATTTCTTGTCCTCTGCCTAAGCACAGTAAAAGAAGAAGTCTTCAGCCAGACTCCAGAGACAAAGAGCATCTTTAACAGTCCATGGGGTGGGGCTGAAACACGAAGCCTCCCTGAGCCTTCCCACGGGAGGGGACAAAGTAGCAGAGTGATGCTGGCAACTCCCAGTTATCTACGAAAAAGTGGGGATGGGGGTTCCCAGGAGAGTTCTGCCTTCTACACTCTCTTTTAAATGAGCCAGGCCCTCTAGGGCAGACTAGCGCACTTCGGAAAGGGCGCCGAGGGAGAGGAGGGAGGCGAAACATCAACACTGCCACTGCCAGTGCTTTCAGAACATATTAATTTTCTAGGAACAAGTCACATTTTATTAATTTTTATGTAATACTTATTCATTCTAGAAAAATTAGAAATTGCTGGAAAGTGAAAAGACAATTATAACATGAAAATGCACAAGGATGACAGTAAGGACAGTGGAGTGTGGTGGCCCAAGTCTGCAACCCCGGAACTCTGGGAGGCTGAGGCAGGGGGCCTGCAGGTTTGAGGCCAGCCTGAGCAATGTAGTGAGACCTTGTCTCAAAAAAATTAAAAAAGAGCTAGAGATGTAGCTCAGTGCAAAGGCCCTGGATTCAACCCCCATTACCAAAAGAAAAACAAAGAAAGGCTCTGATTTTCAGAGACTCTTAATCCAAAGTGAGAGCTAGTAGTTGTGGTTTATATCTAGATGTTGCCCAAGAGTCCCAGGCACTCGTAGGCATGGGTTTTGTGATGTCGCTAAATGTCATGTCAGGAGGTGAGGCCTGGTCGGAAGAGGTGGGTCCCTAGCGGCGTGACCTGGAAGGGGTTAGCCCCCACTTCCTCGTGCCTCTTAGCTCTCTGCTTCCTGGCTGCCATGGTAGAAGCAGCTTTTCCCCTGCTGTGCCTCTCTGCCATGCCTTCCTGCCTTGGAACCAGCTGACTGTCAACTGAAACCTCTAAAAACGGTGAACCAAAATAAATCCCTCCGCCTTTAAGTTGTGGGTGTTGGAAATTGTGTCAGAAAGTGACTAAGACAGAACTGCCTTGGAGGAAAGGCATAAAGGATCCTAGCTTGAATAACAAGGCAGGCTAGGAACTTGGGTTGACTTTCCTACTGAAAACTACTCAAGAAATAATAGGTTTTCTGGGTCTCAAGGGCCAGATGGTGAACAGAAAGTAGGGCTCTGGTCTGCCTGGGTGGAGGAATTGAGTGAAAGGGTTGGGAGACTGCTCCTGGGTACAAGGAAAGTGAGGGTCAACTGAAAAATCACACATGTATGCACGTGCGTGTACACACACCCCCGGTACTCCTGCATGGAGCAATTCCTCCCTGAGCACTATGGAGAAAAATCTATGGTCTTAGAATGTTCTTATGATCAGAGAGCAAGAAAATATGCTCCTGAGAATTGGACCTATGAGCCAGGTCTCAAGGGGATCTTCCCAGAATTCATAAAACCTCCAGCTGAGAATTTAGAGTGATCTTAATAGAAGCAAATACCAAGTCTCTCTGGAGGAACCTGCCTTTGTTACAGACTTCAAAGAATTTCCACAACTAAA
Source organism: Chinchilla lanigera (assembly GCF_000276665.1). NCBI lineage: Eukaryota > Metazoa > Chordata > Mammalia > Rodentia > Chinchillidae > Chinchilla > Chinchilla lanigera. The sequence continues at coordinate 14,431,459 of NW_004955456.1, forward strand.
ATCTCAAGGAAAGCAAGTATCTCACAGTAAAAAATAACTAAGCACAAAAGGAAAATACAATGCATGAGTAAAATTCACCAGAAATGCCAGGCGGCAGAAACAGATCTCTAAAGACTTCTGATAACAGAATTATACAAAGAGATATATGAGCCAGGCATGGTGTCTCATGCCTGTAATCTCAGCACCCAGGAGGCTGAGGCAGGAAGATTGTCCTGAGTCTGAGGTCAGCCTGGGCTACATAAGTAAGTTCAAGGCCAGCCTGAACTACACAACAAGACCCTGATTCATAAACACCTAACGAAAACAAAACAAAAAACAAAAAAAAGTGATATATAGGGGGCTGGGGATTTAGCTCAGCGGCACAGCACCTGCCTGGCAAGTGCAACGTCGTGAGTTTGACTCCCGGTACCGGAAAAAAAAAAAAGTGATATATAAAATAACTTTGCTTATTATATCTAGATAGAGGAGATTGTTTCAAAGTATTTTTAGGGCATAAAAATTAAAGGATACCACGCCAAAAAAAAAAGTACTGAAAGCAATGAAAAACACACTAACTAAAATTGAAAACTTTATGAAAAAGTTTAACAACAGGCCATCCCAGCTGAAGGAGTAAGTGAGTTGAAATCTAGATCTGATGAAATTACCCAGATTGCAGCAGAGACAAATTGGTAGAAACAAACAATACAGCAGTTTAATGACATGGTAAGAATCAGTGACAAAGTTCTAACCAAGGTCTCAGAAGAGAAAGGGACTTGTGCAAAGGCAGGATTTGAAGTGTCATCAGAATTATTCATAACTGATAAAAAATACTAAAAATAGTTAGCTGGGCACAGTGCTGAATGCCTATAATCCTAAGCCCAGCACTATGGGATGCTGAGACAGGAGCATCACAAATTTGAGCCCAGCCTGGGCAACTTAGCTAAACCCTATCTTACAACAAGAATTTTAAAAAGTACTGGGAATGCAGCTCAATGTGAAAGTTTTGGGTTCAATCCTCAGTACTGCAACAACAGCAGCAAAAATGACCAGAGAAAAATCACACATTAGCTTCAAAGCACAATGGTGAGTCTCACTAGAAAACAATGGAAGCTGGAAGTCAGTGGGAAGGATGACTTGAATAATATTCTTCATGCGCTGAGAGAAATAGCTGTTGGCCTAGAATTTTAAACCAGAGAAGACATCTTCTATGAATGAGGCTGAAACAAAGATATTCTCACACAAGCAAAAAACGTGTCTGTCACTAGCAGACTCTCAGTATAGAAAGTTCTAACACAATTGAGGCAGAAAATGAGCCCAGGTGAAAGGTCTAAGAAGTGTACAAAATAAAATACATTCAGTTTAAAAAGAGAAACATATAACAGTAATAACATACAAACTGAGGGAGTGAATGTTATTAAAATATTAAGGTCTTTGTGTTTTACAGGAAACAGACAGATACAAAATTTATACTCCAATAAATCAAGCAAGCGTTTTGTTATTAAAGAATATACTGATAATTTTAAAAAACAGATTTTTAAAAATGTCCCAAGTAAGGAAGAGAAAAACAGAATGATAAAAAAACCCTAATCAACCCCAAAAAAGCAAAGAATGAGAGTAGAATAAAAATAGATAAGACAAATAGAAAAGCTCAAGATAATATGGAAGATGTGCGGGCTGAGGGTGTAGATTAGTGGTAGAGTCCTGGGGTTCAATCCCCAGCACCAAAAAGGAACCCCAAACCAAACCAAAAAACAAAAACCCAATGAAAGATATAAACTTAAATATATCCTGTATTATCATAAATATAAGTGGACCAAATGCCCCGGTAAAAGACAAAGATTGCCACCTTGAATAAAACAAAAAACAAAACCACTTGTGGCCAACCTGGGTAACATAGCAAGATCTCATATCAAAAACCAAACCAAAACAAAAATCCAACTACAGTAAATGCTATTTATTTATTTATTTGATACCAGGAATCAAACTCAGGACCTTGTGCTTGCCAGGCAGGTGCTGTGCCATTGAGTTATGTCCCCAGCACGGTAAATGCTACTTGTAAAACATTCCTAAAAGATGAGACTATTGTGGAGTTGAAAGTAAAAGAATAGCCTGATATAGTGGTGCACGCCTATAATTCCCAGTACTGGGGAAGCTGAGGCAGGAGTATTGCTGTGAGTTCAAGGACAGCCTGAACTACACAGTAAGACCTTGTCTTACAAAAAAAAAAAAAAGTTAAAGAATGGAAAATGATATCCTAGGAAAATTCTATAGCTGTATAACTCATAGGGAAGATCCGGGGACAAGTCTCAGCTCTGTTCAGATAATACACCTTGTGATTTCAGGATAAATCCCTTCCCTCTCTGGACCTGTTCCCACCTATGACCAGATTGGACTAGGTAATTTGTGAGTGCTGGATACAGGTAAGACCCAATGGAAAGGCTGAGGTAGTGGCTCTCAGCCAGTGGGTGGAAAACGGCCTCTCCACAATCAGTCAGGAGGTTCTTCACGGTGTGGATCATCCCTGCTCCATATATGTACCTTTGGCCACCAGACTCCAGAGGGATCTAGGAGTGTGTAGAACATGCCCTTCGAAAGATTTTAGTATTGCCACATACCTCCTCACTCATCCTAGGACACTGAATATCCCCAGCTAGGAAAAAAAGGAGCGGGGAGGATTGGTATTGATAATTAAAAACACCAACTCTCAGCATCCTGTGATCACCAAGGAAAAACTCTGGCAACGTCCTTGCTAAGCCTGGACAGCCTCGAGACACGTGATTCCACGGGCAGGAGAGGCTTGAGGGCCTGGAACTTTTCTGCGGCTTCCAGGCACTCAAGCAAGACAGGGGACACGGTGCTACTATCTAGTGGCATCCTTAGCCCGTTCCTGATGCGTGTGGGAGGAATTCTAAACAAGCTGCAGGAGAGGAATTTGTTCCATCCCATAGTCCTTGAGGCCCGCGGACACATCTCCAAACTCACCCACATCCTGCTCATGTCACTCAATTCATTTTTGTATCTCAGGGAGTCCTTCAGAACCTGGGGAGGGAAGAAGAGAGCTGTAAGGGAACAGAAGGGACAGCCGGAGAGCAGTCTAGCTGGGCCTCGGTAGGCCGATCAGGAGAGGTGCACCTAGCTCTCTGGTAACCCAGAGGGCGGGAGAAGGGTGCAGTGTGGCAGTGGACCCCAGCCTTGTGGCCCCAGCAGTCACTTCCCCACATGCTTCTCTGGCTCCAAGGCCTCCCCTGTACCCTCAGGAACTCACGTTCGGGTGTCCATCGCGGAGGAGTTTGTGGAAGACGTGGCAGAACTTCCAGCAGAGCATGGCGTTGCTGGAGAGAGGCAGCCGGTTGACGACAGACCAGAAGGTCTGAGCCCCTTTCTCATGGTGGGTGCCCAGGATGCACGGTGAGGGGAGTCATGGAAAACAAAGGTGTGGGCCCCGCCACAGGCAACTAACACCCAGGGCAGAGCAGCAACTGGCTACTGAAGAGGGTCTGGCAGCTCCTCAGGTCACATGGGGCTACTTTCAGGGTAGGGGGTGAGGGTACTTGGGACATTGCTCATGGCTAAGGCCTAGAGAACTGGGCGTTCATTCTGACAATTTTTGAGCTGATGGCAATAAAATGCCCTTTTCTGGTGAGATCTGTCTTGTGAGAAAATTTCCTCAGGGACAGAAGCATCTTGACAGTGTGATTCTTCCTAACTTGTACACATGTCCCCAGGGCCAGGTGCAGTCCTGGCTTGCCCTCTTCTGGGTGTGCCAAGTGGGTGGTGGGACCCTTGGGGAATAAACACACCTAACATTTTACTAATACATGTCACCTTCTCAGAATTCTTTCTTAGAGATTATTATTTCTTAGAGATTATTAAGTGAGGGTGAGGGCTGGGGGCTGTAGCTCAGTGGTAGAGCCCTTGCCTAGCATGCACGAAGCCCTAGCCCTACCTTTCGTACTGTAAATGAACGCGTGAATGTAAGTGAGCGTGTGCTGCAGTGCTCCATCCCAGACCCTGGCTATGTGGGGAGTCCTCCACCCTGACCAGCTGATTCTCTGGGGTCCTCTTCTTCGCAGCACCTACAAACCCTCACCAGTCAACCAACCTTACTTGTCCCTTTGAAAGTCTTTGTCTAAAACGCCCTTCTTGCAGTCTCCAAATGCCTGGAGCCCCACCTCTTCTACCAATCTTCCTAGCTTCCTTCAGGGACATTCCCAACGCCCTGCCCTGCATATGGGGTCCTGGGGCCACTCCTTTCCAGATCCAACTCTAAATGCACCCACCACCTGCAGACTGCCTGCTGTAGTCAGCATGCAATCAACGTCCATCTGGCTTTGCATGGTTTCCGGTTTAGCACTCAGATCCTAGTCATTAGTGAGCCATTTCTGGAGAAGAGGTTTCCACGAGTCTTTGCCTAATGAGGCCTCGAGGCCCCCTTACCAAGGACCATCAGCCCTGAGCAAGCCCTTTGCTCAGACTGGAAGCCTCTTCCTCCAGACAGAGGTGAGGAGCCTGGCATTGTTTAGGGAAAAGGACTCGCCTGGGGTCACAGAGCAGTGACTCATCCAGAACACATGTTGTTTTGCTCCTGAGCTGAAGGTGCCTTCCCTGGATGAAACTGTCATTCTGAGAGGGGTGGCTGTGAACACAGACTTTTGGGTTGAGAAGCTGAACTCAGCTTTTGGTGTTAGCGCGATTTCTCACATCACAGGGATACACACTTTGGTTCTACGCTCAGACGAGACAGAAGCAGGCAGGAGGTGGCAGCGGCCTATTCTGGCTCCTTGCTGAAACCAGCAGCCTCCGTCTACACATAAGCCACACAGGTCTGGAGCCAGCTGGCATCCTGACTCTGAAAGAAGCCAGGAGACCTGCCCAGCAGTCTTTGGTTTTATGAGCCTTTTTATGACCCCTAAGTATTTGTCAGGTCCTGCAACAGATGCCCAGGTAGAAAAATAATAAGACTCAGAGCCGGGCGTGGTGGCTCATGCCTGTAATCCCAGCACTCGGGAGGCTGAGGCAGGAGGATCGTTGCGAGTTCGAGACCAGCCTGGGCTACAAAGTGAGCTCAAGGTCAGCCTGAACTGCATAGAGACCCTGCCTCAAAAAGACAAAAAAAAAAAAAAAAAAAAGACTCAGCCCCAGGCCCTTTGGGAGTGGACACGATGGTAGGGGACCAGCCCGTTCCCAGGCAGGCATCTATGATAAATGACTGTCTGAACTGCATTTCTGAAGTCAGATTGTTAATGCTTATTCAGTTGGGATCCAGAAGAGCTGATAAAAGACCTGATAGAGGATGTTTACTCATCTTTTTAACCGGGCATTTTAAACCCATATCACAGGGAGCTGATGTTTGGAACATCTATCCACCATACAGAAACTGCCAATCTGAGAGAGTCACAAATAACAGAGCCAGAATGCTCCCTCCAGAAAATTTTCTTTGGCCAACTCTTTAACGGAAAGGTGAACTGAGGATCCGAGACCCTAACTAAGGTCTCGGAGTGAGCCACGGAGCCCTGGGTGGTACCCCAGGTACCCTCCCTCCAAGGCCCGGCCTCTCTGAACTCACCGACCCCCCACCCGAAGAGGTCCCCAGTCTCTGCCGACTGCCTGTCTCCAGACTGACCACACATCCTCAGCCAGGAGGGGTCAGGACCCAGTCTTCTACCCGGCATTTAAAATAAGAGCTCTTGTTGCTCTTTAACCCTGGTGAGGGACAGAGTATGCTGCAGTAAAGGAGAGTGACTGGGCCTTTTGAGGCTAAAGGAAAAACTGAAACCTCTAGCTTTACTTGCTTCTAGTTACTTGCTTTCATCCCTGATCTTAGAAGTTGCTTAGCTAAACAATAATGTATTTCACCCACAGTACCACTGTTAACCCCTCTGAGGTCAAGTTAATGGTGCTGTTTTGTTTTGTTTTGTTACTGGGGATTACACCCACTGCTTTCACACTAAGCTATATTCCCAGCCCTTTAAAATTTTTTTTGAGACAGGATCTCACTAAACTGGCCAGGGTGGGCTTAAACTTGTGATCCTCCTGCCTCAGTCTCCCAGAGTGCTGGGATTACAAGTGTGTGCAACCATGTCTGGCTTGATTAAATCTTTTTCTTTTTAGGAATTAGGAGGTGGCCTTGTCTAGCTCCAATCAGTTGAAGCCACCGACCTCTTCACTTGGGTCAGAAGGCCAACACCATACCTGCACACACTCAGAACACGCCTCCTATCAGGAGCCATGGGTTTGAATATCTATGATCAGATCACTGATTACCTTACTCTGCTTCTTCCCATCATGCCTCAGACCACCCTACTTCTTTATCCCATAGATGCCTTTAAACCCCATCCCTTGGGAGGCAGTCAGAGACCGGCTCTTCTGTCTTCACATGAATGAGCTCTTTCCCAAAACCCGCCCTTTCAGTGACTGGCATACTGCATGGTGAGCAAAACAAGCCTGGCTCAGCAACGTTTTTGGGGTAGAAAGGAAGCAGGAACTAGCTAGCCTCACTCCTGGGTCAGGCTTCTGCGTTACTGCAGAGGTGCTGTAGCCCCACTGTCCATAGCAAAGTCTTAATTCCAGCCAGAGCACAGCTCCACAAGAGTACACCATGGGGAGCAGCACTGACTGTCTCTGGCCATCTAACCTGGTGGGTCTCCTCCAGGGGCCAAGGCCGGGCAGCTTTAGGACAAGCAGCGATGATCTGACTGCTGGGGCAAAGTGACCCGCACGAGCCCAGGCAAGCAGAGGTTTACCATGGCCAATGAAGCCAGCCTCCATGGGCCCTGCAGTCCACCCCACCTTCAGGGTCCAGCTCCTCAGAGCTCAGAAGGTCACAGGGTCCCAGGGAAACCCTCGGCCAGGGTGTGCCTGTACCTCTTATACAGCAAAGGCCTCACGATGGCCGGCCCAGTGTGGTGGCCTTGGAGGACTTTCAAGCTACCAGCTCCCTTGGGCTCTCTGGCACAGGCCGCGCCTGCTCACCAGGTGGTCTTACTTGCATGTTGACCCCTGCCTCAGTTTAACTGCGGCTGAGACTTCTTTTTAACCTTTCAAGGAGAAGGGACATCACTGTGTCTCCTGGGAGGTGGTCAGTGCGGTTGTTACGGGCAAAATGCAGAGGCCTGGAAGGCTTTGCAAAGACAGGTGGTGAGCCCCGCGAGCACCTCAAAGGCAGGTTGGAAGGACTGGGCTGGATGGCCTTGTGGGTCCTTCCCACCCCGATGTCTGTGTACCCTGAAGCCAGTGCTCTTGGACAGTCCGCAGCTGCCCCCAGAAGCTGCTCCAGCCTACAGGCACCTGGCCAGGAAGGGGGTCCCCTCCTGCTGTTGCGCAGGAGCTTCTCCCTGACTTCTGTCCCCATGGCTTGACTCTCCTCAGGGCTGGCCTTCCCCAACATCCAAAAGGATATTTCTGGCGTGTTTTTCCTTCACGGCCACTTCCTGCGTATTAATGGCCTTATTGATGCTGACGGTCTGCAAAACAAGAGGGAGGGGGAGGGGAAGGGAGGATATGATGAATAAGCCTCTGAGAGGGGCTGAGACCCTGCGGTGGCCGTCCCTTCCTCCTGCTCCGATGCTCCTCTCCCTGGCGGACCCCCTCTGCCAAGGGAGGCTGGTTCCTCTGCAGGCACCCAGCTGGGGGCAGAGGTGGGCAGCACTCCCAGGCCAGCTGGTCCCGGCGGTCCTGGATGGAGCGGGCTTGGCTGCCTGGCATTGGTGGTGCCCAGCTGCTGCGCCCGCCTGCCACTCATTCACTTGGCACAACAACACGGCAATTAAAGCCTGCACAAAGGAAGGCTTTTCATCCCCCGGGGAAACATTATTCCTTGGGGAGCAGGAGGAAGGGGCCCTGATGTCAGGGAGCGAATGTGGCCTGAGACCATCCAGCTGCCCCTGTCACCTCTAAGACCTTCCACAGGGCCTTCCCGGCTGCTACTCCAGTCTCTCACTTTCTCATTCTTGGGCATTTTTCGACTCCTCAATAAATTTCCTTTTCCTTCATTACATTGAAGGACATTAAAAATATGTCTTTCCAGTTGTTTTTTATAATCACAATTCCCTTTTTAAATTATTTATTAGCTTGCTTGCTTATTTATTTATTTATTTATTTATTTACTATTTTTGTGGTACTAGGGACTCAGCTCAGGGTGTGCTGAGCTACATCCCCATCCCTTTTTATTTTTGAGACAGTCTTACTAAATTGCCCAGATGGGACTCGAATTTGCAATCCTCCTGCCTCAGCTTCCTGAAAGGCAGGGATTATAGACACTACAGGTGGGTACCACTGTGCCCAGCTACAATTCTCTTAAATTTAATAACACACATGTATGAAGAAAAGTTACACAAACACATAAACAAGATCATATCCTGTAGGCTATTTCTTATGTAGTGGAAAGTTTTCCTTTCTACAACTTTGCTTGATTCCCTTCCACAGACATTAATCACTCCAACCCACATCAACAACCTGTTAGGGTTCCTACACACACACACACACAAAGAGCCTTAGTAATGGATGCTTTTCTTTCCAAGGCGTGGATTTCTGGGAGTGAGATGACTCCTAGGATCAAAGTGTTTTCTTAACCTTTCATTATGGAAAAGCCCAAACACACACAAATATGAAGAGTCGTCTAGCATCAACCATTAGGAAGGCTGGACTAGGGCCAGTCTTTTTTGTGTAAATAGCAAATATCAGGAAATATTTGAGGTTTTACAGGTCACACGGTCTCCATCACAATTATCCAACTCTGTCACTGAAGACTAAATGAATACACGAACAAGCCAGTGAGGTTGTGCAGAACCAGGTGCTGGCTGGACTGCTGCAGCTCACAGACCCTCACTGTACCCCACCAGCCACCGAAGCCCTAGTGCCTCAGACTATCCTGAAGTAGATAAATTCTGGACACAATCAGCTTGCCAGTAAGTCACTACTTCAGGTGACTGAAAAAGCCTTACAGGCTCACCCTGAACTAGGTGATTTCTAGGTCCCTTCCTACTTTTAGACTATTTTAAAGGTCCGGAACATCAGGGCAAGGAGTTACGACGTGAAAGGTACTGGGGGTCCACAGAAGGCTCTTGAGCAGGCAAAGAAGCAGACAAATGCCCCTCCCATCCTTCCTCAGTGACCCAAGGGAAGTGTGGGACAGCATCCGTGTGGGCATCAGAGTCACTGCCTGCCAGTATGAGTCCAAGAGACAAGGGCCTAGCCTAGCACCAGACAGAAGCTGCTCCCTAAAGTGGCAGCTACAGGCACCTGTGAGCCCAGCTGCCCTCCATGGGGCAGTCCCCGAGTCTCTCCTGGGCTGGGTGGCTCCTGGGAGCTTCTTACTGCAGCCAGCGTGCCCACCATCATCCCTGCTGCGCTTCACCTAGTGGACACGGCTGGGCACTGGCTGTCCCGTGGTTGGAGGCCACAGCCCGGCTTCAGGGACAAGGGCGGGGCTCAGCATACCGATCGGGGCTGAGCATAAGTCTCAGCACGCTGGGCTCTTAAGCAAGTTGTGGGTCACCCAAGGCCCCAGCAATGTCACCTCCTTCAGGTTTCCAGGGCTAAAGTCTCCTGCTAGGACCAGGGGTTCAGTCCCTGCTGAACACCCTGTGCCTGAGATCCTGCCTCTATATCCCATCCCATACTGCATGCATCTACCTGTTTACAGAGCACCGCCCACATTTCACCTTTTTTGGGTCTTACTAAGCTACCCAGGCCACATTTGTTTTTCTTTCTTCTTTTTGTTAACTTTGAATTTTGAAGTCTGTTAGTATGTTTGATACTTAGTATACTGCCTTCCTTCCCCTCTAAGATTAAGTCCCGAGGGTAGGGATCCTGCTTCTGTGTCCCCACAGGCCCACAACTTGGTAAGGTCCTAGGTTTTGCTGTACCCTAAATCCCCCTAAGAGTCCCAGATGCGATCCCTAGCAGCTCAGAGACTGCTCCTGGTCCCTGAAGTCCCAGACTCTGGAGGAAATCACTGGGTCTGAACTGGTCCCGCCCCTTTCTAGGCCAATGCCTGGGGGAGCGGTACCCCCAGGGCAGAGGGTGGCAGCTCAGGGCTCAGTGGCTCACCTCCGGAGGGGAGTCTAGGTTAGAGAACATCCTCTGAGAACAGGCTGTCCTCCAGCTTTCCCTGGAGTCACACGGGACCTGAGACCAGACCAGCGCAGTCGCCCTGAAAGAGCAGCATTGTGTACCACTTCCTGCCCCAGCTGGCCCCTGTGTCCCAAGCTGCTCCCAGAGAGCCAATTAGCAGCGGGCACCACAGGAAGGGCGGCTTTCTTCCAGCCCCTCCTCCGTCCTCCCCACCCCCCATCCTCGCTCCCTGGGGACAGCCCAGTCAGGCTGTGACCAATGGCTGCCCTTTCGGGATTTGCTTCTGGGGGGAGCAGGTCCTAGACCGGCCTGTGGGGCCAGCTGGGCACTGCCCGCTCATGCACACAGCTCCTGGCAGGGCCCCAGCCCTTGGGCTGCCAAGGCCAGGCTGGCTCGCAAAGGTTCCATGCAGGGGCGGGCAGAGAGGATGTGCTCTGTGTGGGGGTGGCTACCCTGAAATGAGGGACCACAGGACGGCCCTGGTAGGAGGAGAAAGCACGAAATGAAATAGAAACATAAAGAGCACGCACCGCGCTAAGGTTCGTCCCTCTGGAAACTCATGTTGAAATCTGATTGCCATTGGTGGTACTGGGAGGTGGGGCCTCTAAGAGGCAATTTGGTGGCTATAAGGGAGTGACACCTTGCCAGAAGAGTAGGTCCTTATATGTGTGGCCTCTTCTGCACATGCCCACTTGCCCTTCTACTGTCCACCATCAAGGGAAGCAGCACTAGGTCCTTGCCCTTGGACTTCCTAGCCTCAGTACCATGCACTAACTATGCTTCTTTCCTTTACAAGTTACCCAGTCTCTGGCATTCTGTTATAGCAACAGAAAATGAACTGAGGCAAAGGAGGAGGGAGCCGCTTGTTCCGGGGAAGGCCTGGGTGGCTACCACCTGTGGCCTCAGCAACGGCTGCTCAACCTGGGGATGGAAGACTGACTGGGAACCACTAGCACCTATGGTGGCACTTAGCAGTCTTGGAAGCTTGTGAGAAACAGGCCCAGGGCCATGGGGCCTGTGCTCTTGGCCTCCTTCCTCCCCGACAGCCTGCATTCCTGTTATGGTTCTCTGCATCCATGAACCAAACTCATCCTGCTCAGGGCCCAAAGAATCTTCTTCCCCAAGTGCCTGATCCTGAGACGTGGGCAAAACAGGGTCCTGTGGGTCCTTAGCTCCACCAGGGAGCAACACTACCGCTGAGGGGAAGGGGAAGGTGAGACGTGTGGAGCAGAGAAACAGCACTGAGTCTGCTCTGGCATATCGTGTCACAACACAGGTGGGCCGCTCAGGGCAAGAGCCAGGACATCACGTCTGAGCTAAGACAGAGAAAGTTCAGCCCAAGCTGAGACCTGATGAGCCTGTGACATGTGAAGAGACTAGCAAGGCACAGAAGTCACACACAGCATCCTGCAGCAGGGGGTGCACACCAGTGAGACTGCACCGGTCTTAGCTGTGACACCTGACATTTGGTGACATCAAGGTCTGAAATTGTTACCCTGATCAGGAATAAAAGAGTACACATGTCCCTCAGATTATGGCAGTGTCACATTTCAATAAACCTACTGTAAGTTGAAAATGTATTTAGTAAGTTGGGTGTGGTGGTGCATGCCCGTAATTCCAGCACTGGAGGCTGAGGCAGGAGGATCACTGCAAGTTTGAGGTCAGCTGGGATACCTAATGAGTTCAAGGCCAGGTTGGGCTATAAAGGGAGCATAGCAAGACCCTGTCTAAAAAAACAAGCAGAAGGGGCTGGGGATTTAGCTCAGCGGCAAAGCGCCTGCCTGGCAAGCGCAAGGTCGTGAGTTCGGTTCCCGGTACCGGAGAAAAACAAACAAACAAACAAAAAAACAAACAAAAAAAAACAAGCAGAAAATAATGCACTTAATACATCTAGCCTGTTGAATATCACAGCTTAGCCTGTCCACCTTTACATGTTTCAACATACTTACATTAGCCTAAAGCTGGGCAAAGTCTGGCTGGGCATAGTGCTGTACACCTGTAATCCCAGCCCTCAGGAGGCGGAGGCAGAATTGCCATAAGTTTGGGGCCAGCCTGGGCTACACAGTGAGTTCAAGGCTGACCTGAACTACAGAGCAAGACTTTGTCTCAAAAAAAAAAGAAAAAAAAAATTCTCTTAAATCTGGGCAAAGTTACCCATCACAAAGCCTGTTTTATAACAAAGTACTGACTTTCACAGAGTTTACTGGAAATTGAACCGAGAGTGAAAAGCAGAATGGTTGTATGGAGGTGCTTTTGCACCACTGTGATGCCAAAGAAATGTACATGGAAGCATCCTAAGCGTGGGCCATCTGCAGTTGTCACATTAATGGTGGCAGCAGCAGCAGCAGCAGCCCCCGGCTCCCACCGGGCAGTGCCAGGTGATTTGCTTCAGACCCTCCCTTGGGCCCTGGAGGGCAAGTATCTGATTCCAAATCAAGCTGCCCCAGGCAGCACAGACAGGACTTGGGGCAGGTGTCAGTGGAACAGCAGGTGCTCAGCAGGCACCAGGCCGTGGGTTCCATCCTCAGCATCAAACAACACAGAAAAAGTGGAGCCACAACTCAAAGCCGGTCCATTGAAGAGCATCCCCTGGTCCCTCACTGTGCCTAGGCAGAAACTTCCCACAGTCCAACACAAGTTGTCCCCGTCCTCCACAGCTCATCCCAGATCTCTGTCTACCTACACTCATTCCTTAGTGATTGTGTCTAGGCCCGCAGCTTTGAACCTGACCTTCTGCCGGCACACACCCCCCACTGCCAACCTCCCCTGCCCCTCATTCTCACGACACCAGCCAGCTTCAGCCCCATCACCTAGCGGTCACCCTGGATGGCCACCCCACTCACCAAGAGCGCTGTCTGTTCTATCTCCAAACGTCTCCATTGCTCACTGCTTCCACCCAGACCAAACCACTCTTCCATCTCCACTGGGCCACCAAGACAGCCACGCAGTAAGACCGTCCTTCCCAAGCAACTCTACATGCAGTGGCCAGGACAATCCACATAAAAACATGCACACAACCTTGTCTGCCTGCTTCGAGGGACCTCCCAGGAGCAATGCCTCCTATTACCCTTACTGCTGTTAAAATATTGTTCCCCCAACATTTTAAATTCTTTCCCTCTGTTCTCAATGGTCCTTGTACCAGCAATGGTCTTCCATATTTAGCAAGGCTGAGGGTGTTCAAATCCCAGCTCCTCCTAGCTTCCTGATCCAAACTATCTCCTATTCCTTGCTCTGCAGTATCTCTTTATATCACAACTCCCAGCAGTCTGGTTGTTTCCCAGAACGGGTTATAGCTCAACCTCAAATTTCCCTGTTTGATCACATGCTTATTGCCAGGCTCTCCCTGCTAGAGTGCAAGCTCTGAGGGTGAGGACTTGCTCCCTGCTGCTCCCTGGGGCACGCACTGCTCCTAGCAGGCGGACAGGCTAGGGGATGAAGCAGGGCCATCTGCCCAATGCTCGCTGAACACCATCAGCCCCATCCGCCTTGTGCGCCTCGCTAGCTGGACGTTACGTTTCCCATCGGGGATGCCCCAGCCTCTCTGTCCCCACTTCTTTCTCTCTCCTCAATGAAGAATTTTGCTACTTCAGTGTAAGCTGCCCAGCTGACGGCATCCACCTGTTCTTTCTTCTGTCCTTTACTACTTAGCTAGGCTCCTTGTAGCTCAACACTTTGAGTCATGCTCACGTTTTTATAAAAGGTATTGGCTATGGGCTGAATTACGTCCCTTCCAAAGTCTGATGTTGAAGCCTGGGTATCTATCTGGATGTGGGGACTTTGGGAGATGAGTTGAGGTGAGATTACGGGGATGGGGCCCAAGGATGGGACTGGGGCTCTTAAAGAGACACAGAGAGCTTGCTTGCCTGCTCTCTTCCCCAGGTGAGGACACAGCGAGGAGACCACTGTCTGCAAGCCATGACAAGGGTCCTCATGCCCGCCACCCTCCAGAATACGAGATATAAATGTCTGTTGTTTACACCACTCAGCCTGTGTTATGGTGGCCCAAGCTAATACAGCGTTCTGTTTTCTTATGTTAGCATTTTGTTTGCCTTTGCTCTTTGCTTCATAAACTGAGGACTACTAAAATTAGAATCCTGGCTTCCCCTTTCCTCCCTAACTTCTGGACAGATGATGAATAAGTGAACTGTCAGGATTAGGCAGACTTCCAAAGGTCCCCCACCCCCCAAAAAAGGCAACACTCTAGAGTCTTATAGTGGAAGGAGAGACAGATGAAGAATGTTGCTAAGATCAAAAAATGTAAATCACTCCTAGAGTCTTGGAGGAGAGTGACCAGGCCTGGGAGGTGCTCGGAAGAGCTAAAGAAACAAGGGTGCTCAGGGCTGGGGAGACAGCTCAGTGGCACAGTGCCGGCCTGGCAAGCACAAGGTTGTCAGTTTGATTCCCGGTAGCAAAAAAACCCCCTCAAGGGGCTGGGGATATAGCTCAGTGGCACAAGCACCTGCCTGGCAAGTGCAAGGTCCTGAGTTTGATCCCCAGTACTGGAAAAAAAAAAAAAAAAAAAAAAAAAAAAAAAAAAAAAAAAAAAAAAAAAAAAAGTAAAAAAAAAAAAACAAAACAAAAAAACCCTCAAGAAACAGGGTGCTCTAAGGAGGGGAACCAAGGGGAAGTACCCCAGTATCCATAGACAGATGAATGGGAAGCAAAACGCAGGATATGTGTGTAGTGGAATACTCAGTCTTTAAAAAAAGGACATTTTAACTTATGCTGTAACACAGATGAACTCTGAGGACATTACACTATGGGAAATAAACCAGTCACAGAAGGATGAAGACTGCGTAAGATTGTACTTATGGGACATACTTAGAGCCCTCACATTCTTTGAGAAAGAAAGTAGAATAGTAGTTACCAGGGCCTGGGAGAATGGGGTTATCGATTAATAGGGACAGTGGTTCAGTACGGACAGCTGAGAAAGTTCTGGGGATGGACAGTGGTGATGGTTAAGTAATGCGCCCAATGCCATCACACTGTGCACTTAGTAGTTAAAATAGTATATTTTATGGCAGGTATATTTTACTACACACATGCAGCACCAATACATGCTACAAGGTAAATGGCCCTCAAGAGCATGCTAAAGGAAAGAAGCCAGACTAAAACGTGACATGTATGGTTCCGTGGATGACCCACAACCAGCAATTCTGCAAAGACACAAGCAGACCCGTGTTTGTGGACCTTGCTGGAGAGGATGAAGGCTTTTCTTTTGGGAAACAGTGAAAGTCCCAAATGCTACAAACTGTATACTTTAAGAAGGTTACGATAGGGACTTCACGTGAAGTGTATTTTATCAAAATAAAAACATGGTGGCATCACTGAGAAACTGTCATTAACAAAATAACTTCTGTGTGCAGGGCGGGGCCGCCACACGGGGTGGAACTGCTTGCTGCACAACCCCAGGGTGGGCATCTCACAGACCGTGATGGACAGCGAGTAACTGGACGCAGGACGACGGACTGGGCACCACTAGCAAGTGGACCTCGTCCTCAAAGGCCAGCTGTTGACAGGGAACAAAGATTGCCCTTCTTCCTTCCTTCTCCTCTGACCAAGCAAATCCAAAGTACTTCATGAAGAAAAGAAACCAGCTTGGGCCTGCGGGGCTATGAATGGTACAGAATAAAGGGAGTCACCAAGCTAACCCCTGAAGCAGACAATGTGCAGGACACCCAATGCAACGCTTTACTGCACCAAAAGCCAAAGAACAAGGGAAGGACAGCTGTGCTGCTTTTATCTAATGGTGACCATAAACTCCTATTTTACTTTGCTCTTTCCTGTCCAGAATGATTTTAAACCAAAAAGGGTGGAAAAAATGATGGGAGAGAAAAAACAGAGGCCAAAGTGAACTGGGAGGTCACAGGGGTGCCTGGTGTTGAGTGAACCAACAGCTGTGATGGGGTCAGTGTGAAAGAGAGCAAAGGTGATGAGCAAGCCATCATCTGGGTCACAGCGGGATGGCAGGGAAGGGAGTGGGACCCAAAGACCACAAGGTACCCCAGAAAGCGGCACCCATCACCAGCAATCACCGTGAGTTCGCAGAACAAATCACGTGAGGCTGACTTTGTTTCCCTACTGTGTTCTAGACCAGCGGTAGCAAACCTATGGCATGCGTGTTGTTTGTCTTTTAAGACAAAAGATGCTAATGGATGAGTTTTTTTTTCTTTAAACTAAAACACCAGTATTTAGGTTTAATTGCAGTGTTGGCCCTTTGTGATAAGTAAGTGGGTTTGGGGTTGCAGTTTGGGCGCTTGTCTCTGAAAGGTTCGCTGTCACTGTTCTAGATGTTTAATGAAAACTGAAGAGATACAGTGTGAGTCTGAATATCCACCATCAAGACTCTGAACAAAGCCTCTTATAACATCTGCTAGGTGAGAAGGACCCTGGGGTGAGGTGCGTGTCCCTGTCCTGTTCACCAGGGAAGGTACAAACAAGGCACAGGAATGGATGTAATTAATGCTGGAAGCAACAGTACGCAGCTCTAGATAGTGACAGAGAATGCCGTGGGTGAAAACCAGAATGGAATCTACCTGGACCCAGCGTTCACTGTGAATGATAGACCAGCAGAATGGATGAGAAGGGACGGGGGAACATATACGCCCAATAATTCTGCTAATAGTATAAGGTGGCCACTGTATAATATAAAATTTAGAAAGCTGATTTCCTTTTGAATGACACCAACTGATTTATACTATCTAGAACATGAGCTAGTCTCCCCCCCGCTTCTTTACAGTTTTCAACCACGCATGGAGGACAGATCTACCCTGCTATCTGTCAGAGGTTCTGCTGCGCCCCAGATTCAGTCACCCCTTGGCATCCTGGGGGACACGTTCCAGTACTCCCTGGGAATACAAAATTTGAGGATGTTCAAGTGCTTATACAAAACAGCATGGTATTTGCATAGAACCTACACAACCTCCTGTGTACTTTAAACCATTTCTGGATGACGTACAATAGCTGATACCATGTAAATGTGTAAATAGTTGTTACGCTGCAGATTAGGGAGTGAGGACAAAAAGCCTGCACATGTTCAGTACAGATGCAACCACCACAGGCCTGTCTACACTTTCCACATGCAGCTGGTGGCATCTGCCGGCATGGAACCCGCACACACAGCCTGGGGACGAGGAGGGCTGACTGGAACGTTCAGCTCTGGATCCCCTTTGCTATAGGAGATACAAATAAGATGGATGTATATAATGGAAACAAACTGGGCTGGCGAAGTGTGAACCATAAAGTCAGATAGGATGAATCAGGGAAAGTGTGTGGGGCAGGGATGATGGAGAAGAAAGGGTGCAGTGAGCTTCACAGATCTCAGTTACCACACCTGGAAGATGGAAATCCTCAAGGACCAGAAGGAGGACTCTTGAGAACAAATGGGAAGAAAGTGGTGCTATATTCCTCTCCCCTGAGTGCAAACAGCTCCAGTGCCCTGAAAGCAGGGGATACATCACCAGCAGGGCAGCCACGGCATAGGGCACCACTCAGCAATAAAAAAGGAACAGCTATTGATCCCTGCAACATTGTGGATGACTCTCAAGGGCACTGTGTCAAGTGACAGAAGCCAGCTTCAAAGGCCACAGACTACATAAGACAATTTATATGATGTCTGGAGGTCAGAACTGTAGAAAGAGAAACAGATCAGTGAGGCCAGGGGCTGCGGGTTGGAGACAGGCTGGTTACTAAGGGAGACTGGGGAAACGTGGGGGTGATGGAACCAGGCTAAACTTGGCTGTGAGCGGGTTACCTATCTGCGACTGTCAAGCCCACGGTGAATTTTCCGGCATGTAAATTTTACTTCTGTAAACCTGGCATTCAAAATAAAGCCAGGGTTGGTGACAGGTGGATGGGAGCTTTTGGAAGCAGGCCCTGATGCATGGCCTGGGCTGGAGGTGCTCAGCACCCAGGCAGTGTTTGCGCCAGATGGTCTTTGGGCCCCTTGATCTTCTGATCCCAAGATGTAGAAGCCTCATCTCTTAAACTTCTCTTAAACTTCATGCAGCCAATGTTTTACATAGGGCTACAGCGTGCTTTTGGCACTGGGGTATGGCAGCAAACAAGACAGACAAAAGCTCTCATGGGACGTGCTCCAGTGGGATGAGGGACACCCAGACCGAACAAGTAAACACAGTGGGTCAGGTGGACACAAGTGCTGCTACGGAGAAAAATGAGACACAAAGGGAGATGCTAAGGGCGTGGGGCCAAGCAATTTCACATGGGATGGTCGCGTTTGAGCAGGACCCTGAGGGGGTGACGAAGGAGCCATAAGGATACTGGGAGTAGCATTTATATCACAAAGAATAGCAAGCTGAAGTCCTGAGGCCAGAGTGGGCTTGGTGTGTGCGTGAGGAGCAGCAAGAACCTAGCAGGGCTGGAGCAGAGGGAGAGGAAGGCGGGGAGCAGCCAGAGCGTGGGGGGCCTCATGGGTACTTGCTATGCCTTGGGTGTGGTTTGTCCCCTGCCAAAACTAATGATGAACTTGATTCCTGATGTCAAGGTACTGAAAGGCATGAGACCTTTAAGAAGTGATTAGGTCATTAAGAGGGATTAATGCTTTTCCAGGGACTGGATTAGTTAATAAGAGTGAGCTGCTATAAAACGAGGCTGCCCCCCCCCATTTTGCATCTCCTGCACATGCCCTCTTGCTCTTCTGCTCCGCCATGAGCTAGAACAGCACAAAGCCCTCCCAAGAAGCCAAGCAGACGCCAGCATCATGCTCCTACTTTCCTACCTCTAGAACCGTGAGCAAATAAAACTCTGCATATTATAAACTAACCAGTCTTGGGTATTCTGTAACAACAACAGGAAGCTGACTAAGATATTGCTGTAAGAACTGAATGCAGAGGAAGAATCTGACTCTTTTTTCGAAAGGATTATTCTGGCTGCTGTACCAGTACATAGACTAGACAGTAGGAGGATGCAGGGGCAAGGGTATGACAATAGTCCAGGCCAGACCAGGTTAGAAGTACAAGGTTTACATACATCCTAAGCATTATTTCAAGATTTGTCAATGGTTTACAACTAGGGTGTGAAGAAAAGACAGAAATCAAGGAGAGAATCAAAGAATCAAGGTTTTTTTTCCTTAGCTAAAGAAGGATGAAACTCATTTATTTTGCAATGAAAATTGGGGAGGAGGCGGGCTGGGCGGGGCAGAAATGTGGCTCTGTGTGATTAAATTTGAGACATTTGTGTCCCCTCATCCCTAGGTTGAAACCTAACTCCAGTGCAGTACAGAGGCTGGGTCTTTAGGAGGTGATTAGGGCACAAGAGTCCTCATGGGACCAGTGTTTTCACAGGAGACCCCAGGGGGTCTGTTTGCTCTTTGTGCCATGTGAGGAACAGAGAGAAGGTGGCACCTGTGACATAGAGTGGGCCCTCATCAGTCGGCTGTTGCTTTGATCTTGGAATTCCGGCCTTCAGAACAGTGAGAAATAAATGCCTGTTGTTTATGAATTACCCAGGTGTTTTGTTCTAGAAGCCTGAATGGACTAAGACAGAGTCCCTGTAGCTCAGCAGCTGGGAAGGCAGAGAGAAGGTTAGACTGGACCTTGAGTTCAGGAGTTATCAGGTTAGAAACGACATCAAGGCCATGTGTAGAAGAGGCCCAGAAGGGGCTGTGGACATTCCCCACAAGCCAGGGAGACATGGGGATCAGGACAGAGACTGTCAACACTGCCATGGAGGGAGGGGAGTAGGCACGTTGGCGGGGAGGGTCTCTCAGAGCACTTCATGCGAGCAAGTCACGGCCTGCGACAATGAATATCACCAGTGACCTGGGCAACAGGTGTGCCATGGAGGCAAAATCCAAGAGGAGTAGGCTGAGAGGAAGTGGGTGTCCCTTGTGCCCAGGGACTTGGGTCAGGAGTCTGGGGACCTCTAATCAGATTTGCATCTCTCTCCGTCCCCTTCCCCTTGGACCACTGTGGGTGTTTCCACCGGAAAAGGCAGCCTAGGGTGGTCCTCCCTCCCCAGACAGGCACGGGGTCCCTCTTGACTGAGCAGGGGCTGCCATGACCACCTCTTTTGTCAGAGCTGCCATTTTCCTGGAAATGATGCTGGATGCTCATCAACCCTGTAGAGCGAGCTTCCTTTCCACAGAACAAGGCCCCTCAGCCTTGCCCGTCATTCCTAGTCTTAAGTCTCGCTTTGGCCATGGCTTCTGACTTCTGTAAGGCACAAAGTGGGGGGCAGCGTTCCCCCAGAAAGCTCTCCCACTCTTCACACCACTTAGACCCCCACCTCCACGGCCCTCACAGGCCACCTCCTATCTCCTCCCTTCACGCGCTCCTTACACTCCCGCTGGGGGACCCCCCCCCCCCGCAAGCCACCCTTGCCCTGAGCCTCTGAATCAGACCACCCAGCCCCTTCCCACAGACAATGACAGAAGGGAGCCCTGGGCTCCCTGTGGGCCCTGTTCCCATGTGCCTGGAGAAGAAGGGACCAAGTCCTTCTGCCACCCACACAGCCTCATCTGTCACCACCATGGCCCTGGATTCTTCCACTATGTCCTCCATCGCCGCCTTGTGACCCCACTTTAAAACCAGAGCCCATGCGGACTTGAGCAACCCTGTTTCTCATACAGGTCTTGGACCTACTCCTTGTCCCCATATGCCAGCTGCCTTGCCCCATGACAGGACTGCTACGATGCCTCGGTGTGCTCACACGGGGTATCAGAAAGCGCTGGAATAGAGGGTGCAGGGTAAGAGGCTCAACCAGGTCTCAGGGAAAAAGGAGAAGCTGGCCTGTCTTTCCCACCCTACTCACAGGGTTGCTTCTGTTATTATGGGGAAGTCTCGGGCCTCGCACCCTGAGCTACAAGGTCACGTTCACAGGAATAACCAGAGCACTCATGCAACCCATTGCTCTTCCGGTGCGTCACCTTGCCTAGGAAGCCAGGCCCGAGGCAGGCTCATCGGACACAGCCTGACCCCCTGCTAATCTCTGAGCCACATCCCTTGCCACAGCTTCCAGGGAAAGCCTTCTGGATGGACAGCTGGCGAGGAAGGGCTGGGTCCTCCCTAAGCAGGAGCATTGCCCAACTTCCCCTCCACATGCTCTCTGCCACGCTCTGTCCTCCAGCTGTCCCTGTGAGGTTAGGTGGTCTCCTCCCTTGTTGGGACATAGAGCAACGCAGGAACCTCTCTTACACAGCCGATTCGTCAGTGACCCGTCTGTCCCATGACAGTCAGGAAGCACTTGCTACACCCTGGTAACGCCAAGGATATTGCTCTCCCTCCAAACACCCTCTGCATTTGTTCTTCTTACTCTGTTTACACAGCAGACACCCCATCTCACAGCCATGTTACTACGTAGCTCACCCCCGCCTCTGCTCTGGATCACAGGCAACCCAAAATAAGGCAGGAAGATCTGGGACTGAGGGCATCCCTGGCACCACTGGGCGAAAAGGCAAAAGAGTAAAGTTCCTCACGAGTCCTTCCAGCTTAGAAATCTAGCATGGTTCCCGGTCTCATGAAATCCAGACTCCAACTCGGCTCAGTGGGCTCAGTGTCTCTCGCTAATCCCAGGCCCCTTGCACAACCATGAGCCAGCTTTCCCAAAATGCAGTCCGTAAGTGAGCAGAATCCCCATTCCATATATACAACGGCTACGTGAAGGTGCCTTATGTGCTTTGGGGAAATGGTTCTGCGTGTAGAACATTCCCGATTTACCTGTTGGCTCACCCTCATCCGGGGATGCCAGGTTTGCAGGAAGGACAAGGATAATGGGACTGCTTACGTCCTCTGCTCTTCGCACTCTTTACCAAAAAGCTTTCCCCTGTTTGTCTCCATGATGCCGAGAACCCTCATGAGGGAGGCAGGGTGCACTTTCCAGATAAACATGTGGCTCCAAGGCATCAGGGGTTGACACTGTCTTTTCGTTGTTAGCACTGAAGATTGAACCCAGGGCCTCTGCACTGAGCTATATCCTTGACCCTTTCTATTTTTTATTTTGAGACAGGGTCTTGTTAAGTTGCCCAGACTGGGCTCAAACTCGTGCTTTTCATGCCTCAGTCTCCCAGAGTGCCGGGAGGGCACTGCCTTTTTTTAACCAGCCAAAGTTCACGTTCTACTGCTTTGATGGTGACAATCGAACTCTTAGCCACAGTCGACCTAACTCAACCTCTGTTCCCACCTCAACACCTTTGTTGCCTTAAAGGCAGATCTGACTCCTCCTAGGAAAAGTCCAACCTGTCCTACTGGCAGATGTTCTGACCTGTTGGTGAGAACCAACAGGAGAATGTTTATCAGAAAACCTAGAGCAATGACCTAAGGTCAGACAACCTCCAAATAAGCTGACCTTCTATATCTCTGAGGAAGATGGTTCAGACTTGGTTGGTAACCGCCACGGCCTCCTAGGGAACGCTTCATGTTCTGGAGTGAAGGGAGTCCGGGCCAGGGTGATGGGATTCTGAAGCCTCACACCAATAGGCGGCGGCCACAGGACCTTGCTCTCATCTGAGAGTCAGCAGGGCAGGTGAGGTACTGAGCAGGGATGGCCCTGATCTCCATCCCCTGTGTATCAGCCAGTCCTGCGGTAGCCATCCCACACCAGCCATCTTCTGCAAAGCCACAGAGGGGATCCCATCTACCTCTTCAGCAAAAGCTGGGATATATACGGCAAGGACAAATAGGACTGGGTTGTCACTTTGCTCAGTGATTCCCAAAACTGGCTGTGCCTTGACATAACCTGAGAACGTAACCTTGGACCCCCAGGAAGCACAGCTCCCCACGCCCAAACAGATCTCTCGATCCCATGCCTTGCCTGCACTCTTCTGGTCTGGGAGGGGCCACTGAACTCTGGATTCCGTCTCATGTTCCAGAACATTCCATGGCCATGTTTAAGGAACAACTCAGCTAAAGAAAAAGCAGGAACAAAACGGGCAAGAATGCAAACGAAGAGAGAGGGAGAGGGAGAGACAGTGGAAACATGGAAACCAGAACTCCTCAGCTCAGACAAGCTACCTGATTGAGGTAAATGTAAACTTTTTCTGGAAAATATGAATTGACACTGAGGACAAATTAGGGGATATTATGCACTTGACAAATGGAACTGGCACCAAATTCCTTTAAATAGCAATCCTTGCTGGTACATTTAAAATAGGATTCAGTTTACAGAAGTGTGATTTATACAAAACCACATCTGTTACATAAAGCTCAGAAAAACAGTTCCCCTCCCCTCTAACTCTAAAGGCGGCCCAGTGCAGATGGTCACCTGTTTTCTTCCAGAACATTCCCAGCCTCGCTCTCTGTCTCCTGCTTCCATGTTTTGCCCTAATCATGGTTAAGTTTCTGAAGGGGCCACTCAAATCCCTTCCGGTCTTCTCCAACCTCAGAACAACTGCTCAGAATTCTTTTTCTATTCAGTGTATATTTCTTTCATTCACTCAACACCTATTTTTTAAGGCCTATCATGCGCCTGGCACTTCTCAGACAGACAGCAGTGAACAAAAGTGACAAGTCTCCGCCTTCAGGATCCTACGTTTTGGTGGGAGAGAAAGACAGTAAACAATAAAATATGAGATAACGCAGATTGTGGGAAATGCTACGGAGGCAAAATAAGGCTGATGATAAGGATGAGGTATTCTAGGTGGCGTTATGACCTCAAAGAGGGCCACAGGGAAGGCCGTGCTGTGGAGATGACGGAGGAGGCAAGCCTGACAGACGCCTGGGTGAAGAGTTTCAGGCAAAGAGCAAGAAGTGCCCAGTCCTGGGCAGGAGCCCACCTGGCAGCAACCAGGCACAGCGAGAGGCTGGGGCTGGGAGGGAGGGACCAGATCTCAAGAGGTCTCCCGGGTCAGCCTCAGTCTAAGTAAAATGGGGGGGTGGTGGCTGCTGGACGGTTCTTGACAAAGGGGTGACACAAGCTGACTCCCGTTTTTTAAAGGAGCCTTCTGAGTGCTGCTCTGAGAACAGTGTAGGGACGAGTGGAGAGCACGGGCTCTGACAACATGCTATGGCATTAATTCAGGCCAGAAATGGCGCTGGCTCAGACCATGGTGGCAGCAGAGGTGACAAGATGGGTGGACTGATTCGGGATTTGCGGCTGGGATGTGGGATGTGGGATGTGGGATGTGAGAAGAGGAGTCAAAGAAGACATCAGGTTACCTGCTGGGGCGACTAGAAGGACAGAACTGCCACTAACAAGCTGGAGAGAGCATGGGAGGAGCAGGACTGAGTGGGGACGGGGGGTCGTTCTGGACATGTGAAATGTGAGAGCCACCCAGATGTTCAAGCGGAGCTGAAGTGAGCAGCAGGGTGCGGCACATCTGCAATGCCAAGAGTTCCACGGATGAGAGGCCTGGGGACAGGCTGAGGAAATCCCGACATGCAGGAAAGAGATGAGAGAAAACTGGTGATGGCAACGGAAAAGAGACAGCCCACGAGGTAGGTGAGCCAGGAGAGCAGGTATCCTGGGAGCAACGTCTCCCGTCTCCCGTTGGGAGTGCGCAGTGTGCGGAACGCTGCTGGGAGGTGGGGTTCGGGGGGCGAGCTGAGAACTGACTGCCGCACTGACAGTCAGGCCCGTGTGCGGCCCCTGGGGGGAGGGGAAGCCCCTCCCTGATGGGGTGCATGATGGAAAGGAAGTGGGGAGCTGGACACAGTGCTTCACAGTATCTCTGCTGTTTGGGGGAACGGCAGCCTGAAGGAGGGAGGTCCGAGTTTTCTCAGTTCAAATGGCAGAAGTGACAACGTGGTCACATATGCCTGAGAAGGGGGTGCCGTGAAGAGCTGCGCAAGCTCCTGAGGGACTCCACTCTCACAGTGGTGCAGGAACAAGGCCAAAGCTGAGAGTGCAAAGGCCAGGGGCAGGCCTGGGGCTGTGCAGCTGGGCTTGATGGGCACAGTTCTGCCAGCCTCTGCCCACTCTGCCCCAGCCTTGTTCTTCCCAGGCCTTCTGGGGTTTCTCGAGCCAACTCTGCTCCTCCTGGCTGCCCGTCCGGCTTTTAAAGTGCTGGACCCATTGGATCGATACTCAAATCATTTGGCCATGTTTGAACACTTTCTCTTCAAGGAGAATTTTCAGGAAGGTGAGACAGAACTGGCCAGCGCCTGCTCTGGGAAGAGCTTGACAGAAGGGGTGTGTGTGTGTGTGTGTGTGTGTCCATATGCATAGGTGTAGGGGAACATGGTGGGCATAAGGGGTCTGTGAGAAAGCAGAGAAAATACAAGGCAAAACGTCCTGATTCTTCAGTTCTCTCAGCTTACTCTCCCCACCCTCTCTAAAATACAGACTGAGGAGCTTCCTGGCTCCACTGTGCTCTCCCTGAATCACCCTCTCCTGGTCAGTGATTCCAGACTCGCTCCCATACATTAGTTCCTTTAGTCCTTACAGCAACACTGGGACAAATTCCACCGAATACCTGAAACACTAAGGCTCAGAATGGCTCCATGGCTTGTCCCGCAGACCATGACTCCCGGCTAACTAGATGACCCACCTAATCACACAGCAGTGCCAAAATCCGAACCCAGATCTCACTAGATCCAGGCCCATCAATCTCAGCAACATCCTTCCTGCCCTGGGAAGGACAACTCAGACTCATTTGTGCTGACAGGAGCATGCGGGCGGTGCCAAGCCCTTGGTTTCAGGGACCAATATTCTGATGAACAGACAGCGGAAGCACAGGCCTCACAGGTCTCAGGTCACAGCCAAAGAGAAGAAAGTAAGTGAGCAGCGCTCTGGGCTCCCTCTGAGGCGGTGGCTGTCCCGTCAGGCAGGGAGGCCCTGATCCCGGGGCCAATGTGAGCTGGCCATGCTGGCCGGGATTTGCTGAATTGTCTCAGCAAGGGAGGGGCGATGTTAATTCGGGAGGTGGATTTCATCATCAGCCACAGCGTGGTGATGTGACTTCCTCAGAAAGCAACACTACCAGGAACTCTTACTTCTGCATCTGGAGGGTTGAAGAGGAGGAAGCTCTTCCTTACTGAAAGAACCTCAGGACCCAGAAGTCAGGGGTATGAACAATTGGGCTCACCCAGAGGAGAGAGCCCCAGGCAGGATGGCCCCATGCTGCGGTTTAGATAAGCGTCCTGCACGGGCGCTTGCATTAAAGGCTTGATCCCCAGCCTGGGGCGCTACTGGGAGGTGGCAGTACCCTGCGGAGGGTGCCCTTGGAGGAGATACTGGGGACCTGGCCTCTTCCTGTCTCTCTTCCCAGCTGCCATAAAGTAAGCAGTTCCTGCCGCGTGCTCCTGTGATGTCAAGGAGCCACTCAGCCATGGACTGGAACTTCTAAAACCACGAGCCAAAATAAACCTTTCTTCTTTTTAAGCTGATTATCTGATGGATTTGTTACAGCAACAGAAAGACTAACATACCAGATGCAGCCAGGACCCACTGCTGCACACAGGGAAGGCACTCCACTCCCAGGCCCAGTACCCAAGGCCTGGGGATCTGGACCCTGCTGGCCTTTGTCCTGGCACTCAATCCTGTCCCTCAGCTATGTTTTCCCAGACACAACCTGCATCATGAGCCTCCTGCCTGGGCTTTTGCCACACCTATTAACCACTCTCCCCAACCACCTCCATTTATTTGATTTCCACTACTCATAATTTTATTCGTTCACTCAATGCCCTCTTCCATCAACTACTGAGCACCTGTGTATCAGGTGCTATATTCAGTCAATTCGCAGATGAGGAAGGCACAGTCCTGCTTTAAAGACCACAGTCTGGGTGGGAAGGATTAGGCACTGTGTACACAGTGTGTTAGATAGAGGCCTGGTACCTGTGGGCATGGGGAACAGGGGCCTGGAGGGAGGCACTGGGCCCAGGCTGAAGAAGGGTGAGTCAGCACCTGGAGGAGGAACCAGCTCACCAGATGAGAAGCAGGCCAGGAAAGGGAGCTGCAAGGGTGTTCAGCCGGGGAGGACTGGCAAGATGTGTCAAAGAGAAGGAGAAGAAAAAGGAGGAAGATGAAGGAGGAGGAAGACAAATAGGTCGCCCCTCTTACCAGGAAATCCAGCAGTACTTGCTAACACTTACTGAGCACTTGCTTTGTGTGAGGCACTGATCTAAGTGCTTCACAAACATGTGAACGCCTCCATCCTGGAAGGGTCTATGACTACCTCGCTATACAAAGAGGAAGACTCTGGCATGGGGAGCCTTCATAACCTGCCCAGGTGGGTAAGAAATGCAGACAAGAGTTTTGAGCCCCAGAGCCCAAGCCCTTGACCCCTCTGGTATGTTCTAGACCTACGGCATACTGAAAGCTAAAGCAGAAGTCTACAAAAGTGTACCGTGGGGTGTTTCAAGTACAGTACATGTATATTGGCCTAGGTCAGGGATGTGGAACGTTTTAGAACTTTCGATGATAAAAAAAATAATCGGCTGCAGCATACATGTCATAGGTTCGCCACCACGGGTCTACATATGTAGGTCTGGTTGGGCCAAATGCAAGTGTGACTGTTTCCAACCTATAAAACAGTACTTTCATGTGATTTAATCTCTGTTCAATCTGCAGACAGACACTCATTCACACACACGCCGGCCAACAGTCTGTAAGGACCCACACCAAATTGTTAGCAGCAGCGTTCACACCTTTCCCTGTTTTTAAAAAAGTCACAGAAGTTTAACGTTCCCTGTGCTGCCAATGACCACAGTTCTGTGATGTTAACATGTACTCACAATGCAGAAGCCCCAGCCCCCCAAACTACAGCCTGGGGTGTGGACGACACACTCACAACCATCTCCTGTCAGGAGCTGGGGAGCTAGGGAGGGTGAAAGGTTGCCAGAGAAAGAGACCAGACTCCAAGTGAGCAGTCCTGTGTAATTGGACTCCTCTGAGCCTCAGCTTCACCAGCACCAACACAGCGGGAGGAAGCATGCTTTTCTGAGCAGTGAATAACGTGAAAGTGGTCTGTCTCCCCAGCCCTCACTGTACCTGACGTTCCTGGGTGGAGCTGAGAGGTCGTCTCACATGGTGACGGCACTCCGTCCGCACCCCAGGCCGTGGCCAGGGAACTGCCTGTTTAACACCTGGCTTCCTCGTGGACATCTGTGGGAAACACAGGCAGCGTGTTCCCCAGCTTCCATGAAATCTGACAGAACGGATGAGCCTGCCATGGTCTCCAGACTGCCCTGCTCAGGCCCGGGTCTCTTTGGAGCCGATCACAGGAGCAGGGGAGGGGCAGCTGGTGAGGAGAAAGACAGCCCTGAGGTCCAGACTCTGGCAACTCTTAGAAATGAACCAGGGCTCAAACGGGCTGTAATTTCCACAACACTGGAGAACAAGAATAGACTAGAAACCAGGGTCCCAGAGTTCACCGGCAGGTGAGGAAAAACCCTGCTAGGAAGGGCTGGCCTCTTGCACAATTCTCATCCAAGAATCCTTAGACCAGTGTGGCCACTTCCACACTCCACTGCCCGCCTTCTGTGAATCACTTCCGCAGCCTATCCAATTTGCTTGCTTACATTTACTGTCATACTCGATCCCCCTCCCAACGCCATATACACGCAGCTCAGCTCACTGCGGCTCAGGGATGTACCAAGCACAGAGAACTGCACCCGGCACATGTAGGACACTTCAAAAAAATCTTTTTGGAATAAATGAATGAAAGAATGGATGAATGAAATATCAGCTTCCTCAGTACACCTTTTATAACACTGAGCAGAATGATTCATACCTTTGTTTCCACAGAACTTTCCTTAAATCTCCAATTCTGCACTAATCAGGCTAATTATGATTCACTTCCTCACCTCTCTGAAGGCAAAAACCATAAAATTAACACATTTTTTAATACAGTCTGTGAGGCTGGCCTAGATAACCTGGGAGGGTCCTCAGTGTCTGCCAGCTCAGAGACAATCTTCATATATCCACAGGGCCAGAAGGGGAACGGCCAGGACAACAGGTACAACCCCTAAGAGCACCCCCCGTCCAACGCCACGGCTGCTAATAAGACCTTGGATGAGCTGGAGGAAAGAGGCAGTGATTTTGCCAGACTTCTTTCCAGCTTTAGGAACCCAGCAAGAGAAAGCTATTTTAGGTCCCAGAAAACAAGGGTGAACTGAGTGGTCCAAAGAGAGATCATGGAAGAAAGTTAATGAAATGTCTAAAAAAAAAACTTTGCTCCAACCCACGGTGCCATTCCCATGCTGATCCTGGTACCAGTGAGGGCCGCCGTCTCCAGGCACTGGGAGTGACCAGAAGGCAGCAGAACGTGTCGGCCAGAATAGCACGTCCAAGCTGCTTGTGGTTCTACCACAGCCTTGCTGATTATTTTTAACATGGGCCCTCACACCTGTGCCCACTCCTCCTCTCCCGTTCCTCTGGCCCTGCTCCTAGCCAACCTACTCAACATCCATCCCCAGTGTCTTCTGCTCTGGCTGGTGTACAACCAAGCTTCTCAGCTGGAGTCTCCTCTCCACCATTTAACCGATCGTTCATTCAGCACCTACTGTGCACCACGTGTTTCCATGAATGAAACTGCTCATCGTCTAAGAGCACAATTCTTCCAGGCAGCACCAAGGCACAAAACAACCTGATCATGTTAGTCCCATAGGAATGGGGACTGTGTTTACTCTTCTAGTATAAACCATAGGTAGTTTCTGAATAAACTCCATGGTTTTATGACCTTGGCCTTTTAATGTGTTTGCAGTAGCGTTACTTTCCTCACCAGGTGGGGGAATTCCTTTTCCTCTGTTCCCGACTTTCACCATGATCTTCTTTCTTAAACTGTCACCTTTTCCATGCTAGCACATGTTCCAGAAGTTTTTGTGCAAATGATCATGTTACAATTAATGACTAATGAGCCAACTGGCCCCGCTAGACTGAGCTCAAACAGCAATGACTGCATTAGTCTGTTTTGCATTACTGTGATGAAATACCTAAGGCTGGGTAACTTTACGAAGGAGGTTTATTTAGCTCACAGTTCTGGAGGTTC
This sequence comes from Chinchilla lanigera, assembly GCF_000276665.1. Classification (NCBI taxonomy): domain Eukaryota; kingdom Metazoa; phylum Chordata; class Mammalia; order Rodentia; family Chinchillidae; genus Chinchilla; species Chinchilla lanigera. Next base: position 14,461,394 of record NW_004955456.1, read on the forward strand.
AAGGGCTCACATGTGGTGGTGGTCTTCCGGTTGGCAGAGTACTCAGATGGCACAGGGCGTTACATGGCAAGAGACAGGAAATGCATGTATGTGTTTATACTCTATGGTTTCTTGCTATAAAGCCACCAGTACTCAATCATGGGAGCACCACCCTGATAACCTTATCAAATCCTAATCACTTCCCAAAAGCTCACCTCTTCACACCATAGCTGGGTTAAGTTCAGGCCCTCTTACACCTTATGATGGAGACTGGATTTCCATGAACTCTGGGGGACATGCTTAAACCACACCTACATCCAAACCATAGCAGTGAATACTCCTCTGAAAGAAGCAATCTTCCACCCTTTCACCTCAAGTTTTAAGATTTCATTTGTAGCCTGAATTAATGAACAAAAATATTTATCATTATGGCCATGGCTCACTAAGCCCTGCTGTGCGCCAAGGACTTTAAACAGGCAGCTCATCACTCCTGAAAGGCTGGGTCACCAACCCAGCTGGGCGATGAGGACTCTGAGCAGAGTGACACCAACTCACTTATTCTTGGCCAGGGAGGGGCTGGGTGGAGGCATCAGGATTTAGCCTCTGGCCTTGGGATTCTAAGGCCTCAATTTGGCATCTAGAACATTCTCAGGACACAGAAGAGGCTCCCTAAACCTTCACACACGGGACAGCACTGTGGAGTCTGCCTGAGTCCCATGCCCAAGCCATCTTCTTGTCCACAGAAGTTATCTCCAAATCAAGGTGCATCAGAACCCCAGGCGATCAGCAGGGGACGTGCGCTTTGGTTTGGTTTTCTTAAAAAGACCTATGACATGATTTCTTTGAGGCTCAGGGAGCTGCCTGACCACATTCCTGTCTTGCTTTGAACTGGGACCTCTCTGGGCCAAAAAGGAGACAAAGGTGGACAGAAATCAGCTCCTGGTTGTGTGCATCAAGTAAATCTCCCAGGTGTGTGTGTGTGTGTGTGTGTGTGTGTGAGTGTGCACACATGTGCATGTGCTGGGGGAATGGAGTAAAGGAAAGAAGAGTAGCATGGTAGGGAGAAAGGGTCGTCAGGGCAACAGGGCACTGGAGGTCGTTGAGCCACCTGAAAACCCAGGTTTGCCTCTAGACTTAGCCTGACTGGCAGTGGGACTTAAGGTGCATTGTGTGCGCGCATGGGTGCTCTGAGGACAGGTTCCCACAGATGAAGCAGGGATGCTAAATCCTGTTTCTCAACACTGTTGTGAGGGAGAAAATAATCCAGGTGCGATTATTCTGGCAACTGCAAATGTCTATTAACATGCTGTCACATTTGATGCATTTCAAGGAGAGTTCTAGCTCCCTCCCTCTCCCCCTTATAAGCTTTTCTGCAAAAAAGGACTCAGCCATCCCAGGCTCTAGATCCTCACCCAGGGTCTGTGCATAAAGAGGACTTTATTCCATGTTTGTCTGGATTGAACTCAACCTCATCTTAGTGGTGACCAGTGACAATCTCGTTGATTACTGACAATGAAGATGGTCATATAGTAAATTTAAAAAACCTAAATCACAGATCTCCATCCACCCTGACACCTGGTTGAGGCCAATTGCATCTATAATTCCTGATGTTTCATGGTGCTCTGCTGAGTTCTGCAAACTGTAGCGAACTATGCACAAAGCCAGGATATTCTGACTTGCCAATCTGGAACTGCTGTCATTGCATATGAAGTCAATTCTCCTTTGCCAGCTACACCAGCCCTCAGCCATGAAATGCACAAGACCCTACAGATTGTTCCTGAAGCCCAGGAGCAGAGCCAAAGTCCCCAGGTGCAAGGACTTGGAGGCTGGGGCTGCTCCTGGGTCCTTTCTCTAGGCTCCCTGAGCAGCACCAGGTGGCTAACCCTTCTACCAGTGATCGCTCTGCTATGGGAAAGTCCTGTCCTGCCAAATCTGCCCCCTCCTGAAAACAAGTCCCACCATCCTTGGTCACTTGGCATACATACACTATCTCTTCCTCCCAAATGCCCCTCCACAACTAAAACCACGAGCCCCTATGCAGTCTTCTCTTCCAAGGGCTGAACTACTTATGAGCAATTAAATATTTTTATCTGAAATTCATGTTGCAACAATATCAAGATGTGATTTAAGTCACAGGGCTCCACTCTCACGAGTGGGGTCAGCAAATTATAAAAGGGCCGGATGTGGAAGGGAGCCCTCTTGACCTTCCATTCCTTCTCCTGAGCAACGACACCGTGTTCTTCCTCTCAGGTCACTGAACATGCCGGCACCCTGATCTTGGACTCCCAGCCTTATGAACTGTGAATAAATTTCTGTTCTTTATAAATTACTCAGTCTTGGGTATTTTGTTACAGCACACCAAAAGATCTAAGAACATGACAATAAAAGCACATTTTATAAGGCCACCCAGACTCACTTGTGTGCATGGGAACATACAACTCAAAGTAGTTTTAGCAACTGTTTGTCTTCTTAGGTGGAACATACCCCGAAGTTTTCTAACCTATTTCATTATTTCAAATGCTGGCTGCAACCCATTAAACCGATTTCACGACCGAGAATAGAAAACCCTGCTCTGGTTTTGCTGAGCCGGCCATCCATTTCCTATTGTCCAGCTCCAACCGATTACTTAGCTCAGATCCTAAAAGGGAAGGCAGCCTCCATGCAGCGATCAGCCGAGAAGGGAAGCCAGCAGAGTCCCTGGAACATCACCCTGGGCAGGAATCTCCCTAGCTGGCCAGTCACCTCCCACATCCTCCCTCCAACCTGGTAAGCATTTGCACACTCGCAACCACAGCAGGAAGACCAGAAGTTTCTTCTGCCCCACCATCTACATCGTTTGCAAAGAGTATGTGAATCACCCCGTATCTTCCTGCTATGAAAGTGAGGAGTCTCACAGGTGAAGAAGAGGAAGAGAGACTCATGGAGAAATCCCCCAGTTTTATACACGGCTGTAGAGCTGGGTGTGGTGGTGGATGCCTGTAATCCCAGCACTCTGGAAGGCTGAGGCAGGATGATGGCATAAGCCTAGCCTGGGCAACTGAACAATTTACTGAGATCCTGTCTCAAAAATTACAAGCAGCTGTGAGTGACATATAAGATACGTAGTCCATATACAGACAGATTCAAATCCCCCCTCCCCACATCTTCTCCCCTGGGCACCCAGAGGCCAAAGGTAAACACCTCAGTTATCTACTGAGTTAAGCTTGGGCCCATTTTGGAATCTAGGCACTAAATCTTTCCCCTTACCTTTTATTTTTTTATTTTTATTTTTTTTTTTGGTTTTTCTCTGGTACCGGGAACCGAACTCATGACCTTGCGCTTGCCAGGCAGGCGCTTTTGCCGTTGAGCTAAATCCCCAGCCCCTCCCCTTACCTTTTATTTAGTCTGTCACCAAAATGTATATATTTTAGTTATCAGGGGAACTGGGTACCAGACCTGGTTCTGTCCCTGCATCCCAGGCTTCACTTTTCTGAACTCCAGTTTTCTCCTCTGTAAAATGGGGCTAATTCTTTCTGCCTTGCCTTCCCCACAAGGCTGTGATGAAAACACATGTGAAAATGCCTTGCACACTGTGAAGCACCTTACAGCAGGGCAAGGTGGCCTATGCCTGTGATCCTAGCATTATGGAAGCTGAGGGGGAAGGATCACAAGCTTCCCCAGCCTAGCCAGCTTAGCGAGACTCTCAAAATAAATAAAAAAGGGCTGGGGATGTAGCTCAGTGTGAAGGCCCTGGAGTTCAATCCCCAATACCACAAAAAACAAATGAATAAAAACACAACCACCACCATACAGATATGAATTATCCTAAAAAGCATATATACATTCTTTTATAAGAACTGAAAGCCTTGACTTTCTTCCCAAATTGCAGTGCTGGGTATTCTCTAGGTGCAGTGGAGGCAGATGCCATCTCGGTCCCTCAAAGCACCTGCACTTTGTTCCTGAGTGCAGGGCTGGCCAGCTCTCCTGTAGGCAGATATCTGATGTCATCAAAAATTCATGGCTGCAGCAGCTGGTGAACCCACTGTCTCCAGTCATTTGTACCCTCATTCAGAAAGATAATGAGGCCAGGGAGAAGTGGTCCCAAGAGCAATCAAGTCAAGTACAGCCTCATCTCAGCTCTTCGGGTCAATCAAGAAATTAAAGGGCATGGGGAGGTGTCGGTCACCTTCTGGCCAGATGAGACTTTGGAAACCACTGCTCCTGGGGAGAACGACCACCATGTACGGAGGACTTCCCACTCTAGGTCCTGTACCTTAGAAGAATTGTTTCTAGCCTTTACTAGAATCTTCAAGTACCATGTTACTGAAGGGGCTGAGAGGTTAAGCAACAAACTTGCTCAAAAATCACGAAGGGCATCAGGTGAACTATAATCTGCTTTTTTTCTCATTCAGCAACAAGCAAGAATCAGCCCTTCCCTCCAGCTGATGCTGGGCTCCCTCAAGGATGTGGCTGAACTGCTTGCTGGGTCTGAGGTCAACCCTGAAGCCCCAGGTACCCACAGTGATCCCTCCAAATCAGGGATGGGGACTGAAAAGAGCACAGGCCTTCTACCCTGACCGGGAGCAGGCACCAAGGCCACAGGGTGGAGAGGTTCTCTGGGCCTTACAACCCAGGGTCTGCGCCCTTCACAAAGAGCTGAGGACAGTGGTTTCTGGGCTGTACATTCAGCTGCTCTATGATTAATGAGAATCAAATATCACTTTTGTTTGGACTCTAAGCTAAAAGAGGAAAGAGACAATAAATGTACCTCTCCTGGGCTCAAAATTCCCCAGACGTTACCCAGTGCCTTTAGGCCAGGTCAGAGCACCTTGGCTGGCATTCAAGGCCTTCCTGGTCTTGCCCCAACTTACTGCATGGACGTTTCCAGATCTCAAACCTCTGTCCCAGACAAACGTTCTCAGCCCCACTCAGTGGGCTCTGCCCACTCCTCTTCCTGGGACTCTCCCAGTTGGCAATGCCCCTCGCTGTTCTAGCAGAGCCAACCACACCTCGTCCAGAGCCAGCCTAGTCCTGTGCCTAAACTCTAGAGTCCTGTCCCTTCTCAGACTCATATGGTCCCTGAAGCTGTGGCTTTCTGACACAGACCTGCACTCACATCTGTGACTGGTCTGGATCTCTCCGGCCTTCTCATTTAGATGTGAAGGGCCTTGAAGAATAGAAACCCTGGGTTGTTTCTTTGGATCCTTCACCCATCAGTAACTATGGAAATGACAGGAATTACACAAACACTGTTGAATTCATTAAGAATGGATGGAGGATGGTAGAAGTACCAGAAGTGATGCGGCTCTCTAAAGACAGAGGTCCCTGAACCCTGTGAGCTGGGGCTGGCAGGCCAGGCTTTGCAGGGAACATGAGTACAGGCACAGAAGGATGCTCAGGGGTGATGTGGTACCGCAACCACGGCTCAGGCAGGTGACTCTGGTCTTGCTCAGACACCTGTGGAAAGGGCCAGCTTCCTGAGGGGGACTTCTAATAGCTGGCCTTGGTACACAGCAGGGAATGGGTGCCCAGTCTCCAGGCAGCACCCAAACATGGACTGGTACATTTCACAGGAAGATGAAAGCCCAGGAGGCCCCTCACTCAGCCCCCGGATCCCCGGCACAGTGCCCAGTCAGTCTGAGACTGGTCTCCTGCAAGGGACAAGACAACTCTCACCTGTCAGCCGCCCCCATCCCACTATCCAAGGCACAGTGCCAAAAGCCAGGCAGGGCCAAGGACAGACCTACCTGCTCTACAGGGAGGGCTACCCTCTGGGGAAAACTGCCTTCAAATTCCAGCACCTTCTCTGTAAGCTAAGCAGACCCATAGCCCCCCGCCTATCTTCACACCCAGACACAACCCAAGCTGGCTACTTTGCTTTGAAGCCACAGGCCATCGTGGGGGGCATCTCTCTGGCTGGACACATGGTCCTTAAGGACTGCAAGCTTGGGGGAGTGTGCCTTGGTCTAAAGTCCAGCCAGGGTGGCAGGGATCTCAAGGGCACCCTTCGGTGCAGCGGGAGCCAACAGGTCCCTGGGAAAAGCTGCAGCATCTGGGCCTCCCAGTGTTCCACTCTACAGGACCCCCTCCTCCTCCAGAATCTCCCAATCACACGGGGCTTCCCTGAGAGCTGTGCCTGTCCTCAGCCGTGGACCACCGTTTCTTCAGCTCCTATAGTATCTAGAGTCGGGGCTGGGGAGCTGCCTGGAGGCAGATCACAGACCCCTCCAGGGAAGCCCATCTCTATAGCGATGGGGGGGGGTGTTAGTTGCTTAACAGGCAAAGGTGGGTGAAGCGGGGGTTTACAAGTGGCCAATCTAGAACACGTCCCTCTATGCTGGGGTTTCATTCCTGTGCCTTCATCTAGGCTGAAGCCCTCGCTTTTCCTCATCATCCTTCCAGGGCCACTCACCCGTGTCCACTGGCTCAGCCCTACCGACCTTCCCGCAGACCTCAAGAGGAGAGCAAGCAGGGGGCTCCGGAGGGGACAGGACCCTTCCTGAAGCCCTGCTGTCCCCTCCCTCCACCCCGTGGGCTTGCTAATATGAGAAGCCAGACCCCCAGCCATCCCCCAGGTGTCCGGTGAGATCTCCCGGGCAGGGTAACCTCAGCGGTGGTGGTGCGGCGGGAAACCGGGAGCCCTCGGCTGGCCGCCTCCAGTTCCTGGCGCTGGTCCCTCCTCCCGCACGCCCGGAGCGCCCAGAGCGCCCGGAGCCGGGCCAACAGGCAGGATCAACAATCCAGAAACTTTCAATGGATCGTGCGGACAGACCAGGAGGGGGCGAGGGGCATAAGCGCGGGTGTGTGTGTGTGTGTGTGTGTGTATGTGTGTGCGCGCTCGGGGGCAGCTTGCTCTCACTTACCATCTTGCTCACATCCATGACCGAGGCTGCAGGGCGCCCCCCACCCCCGGAGACCTCGCGTTCCCCAAGTGCTGTTCCGGGCTACTGCAGAGCCGATGCCATGCCGCAGGGAGCTCGACCTGGAGGCCCCCACGGCCGGAGCGGGCAGCAGGACCCGGCGCGGCGGGGCGGGGCACTGGGCGGGGAGGGAGAGGGGCGTGTGGAGCCGCAGCACAGGCGGGGGCGAGGAGGAGCACGGGCACCCCCGCGATTGCTAGCTGCGGGGGTGGGGGGTGCACGCAGGCCCAAAGAAGATCCCCGGACACGGCGCCCCAGCGCTGTTCCAGGGTGTGATTTGAATAACAAAAGGTCGCTTCTCCCCCGAACCCTGGTGGCTGGGATCGGCGAGCCAAGAGCAGGAGGCCGCCTGCCCGCCAGGAAGTGAGTGTGTCTGTGCGCGTGTTCGCGCGCGCGCGCTCGCGTGTTCTGGTGGGGGGATCAGTGGGACTCAGGAAGTGCGCAGGGGTGGGGGGAGGTGGCGGCGCAGTGAGCACATTCCAGCAGGGGCAGGGGGTCCGCTCGGCCCCTCCCCACTCTGCTTCCCTGGACAAAGAGGGAATTCAGAGCCAGTTGTTTGCCTCCTGCAGCTGATCCCCAGAGGCCTCCCAAATGAGTCTGGGGTCTCCGAACAGATGGCCAAATGGAAGGAAGTGGCACAGGTATCCCCAGGAGGGCTCTAAGTGCCCTCGTCCCCGCCCACTCAGGGAGCCACAGCCAGCCCTTCCTGGCGGAGGGAAACCGGCTCCCTCGCTTTTAAATGATGTCCTCACTGAGCTCAGAGCTTCCTCCTCCCCAGCCAGAATTCCCATCTCCTATTCCTTAGAGAAATGTGACGCCAGCTCTCCTGTCTGCAGGAGCCGCAGCTGGGGGCCGGAAAAGGGTTCCTGGCAAATGTTGCTTTGCAGTAAGATCCCTAGAAAAAGCCTGGCCACTCAAGCCTATATATAGTTTCGACACCGGCTTCCTCCCAAAATCAGGGGAGCACCAAGATTTGGAGTGTAGTAGAGACAGAGGAACCTGGGAATCTACTTAGACTAACTCTGCTTTAGACAGCAGGACACTGGGGCACAGAAAAATGAGTGATGTGCCCCACATCACACACCTGCCAGGACACAGCGTGGTAAGACAGGGCTGCCCAAGTCTGGAAGGACTCCCCAAGCTGCCATGGGCGGCCCTGCTGCAGCCAGAACAGCCCACTTTTTAAACCCTTTCAAAGGAACAGGTGACAGTCACTGGGCCTCAGTGCTGGGTCCTCTGCACCCAGGAAAGGGGCCTCCCTGGGATGACTGGCGCCCCCTCCCCTTCTGAGTTCTTATCTCTGAAATCTATTTCTCTGCCTGCCTGCTTGATGGTGGTGGGGGGATGTGAGAATACCATGCTATTCAAGAAGTTTCCACAGGAATGTCAGGGGCTTTCACGGTGAAGGTGATTTTCATGGCTTTGTCTGGAGGCTTGGTCAAGGGTCCCTCAGCTTCAGGCTGACGATCTTTAGGTCCAGGTCCCTCTGTCTGACCCCACGTATGGACCTCAGTCTTGACTTGCAGCTCTTACAGTCCCCCCACCTCCATCCCAAGGCCATGCGGCTGTACAGAAGCTGTGCTCCAGCCAGGGAGGTCAGGGGCACTCTTCTGGGCAGTTCTGGGGTGCTGGGCTCCCACACTCAAGTGCAGCAGGGGAACGGGTGAGGAGCCTGCCTCTGCCTCACCGTTAGTGCTGACATCCAAGGGAGATCAGGGCTCGCTGAACCCGCAGGCATCATCTCATTTTCAATTATCTGCTATTTGATTAAATGGACTATCCTTTTTTCCTTAAAAAAAAAAAACAAGACCAGATGTGGTGGTGTGCTCCTGTAATCTCAACTACTCTAGAGGCTGAGGCGGGAGAAGCAATTCAAGAACAGCCAGGGGAATTTAGAAAGACCCTGTCTCAAGCAGCGAAGGGTCCATGAGGGTGTACCTCAGCATGTACAAGGGTTCAGGTTCAATCTACAGCATCGCAAAAAGAATAAGAAAATATGTGCAGATTTTATGTTTGGAAAAAATGGTATGAATCCTCAAGGCCTGGGGTTGATCAATAGAACAAGGCTTCCCAATAGGTCTTGACTCCTAGCCTGGCGAAAACCATTTTCTTTTCTTATCTCTTAAGATGGAGAGAGTGACACTCCCCCTACCCACCCAGATGGGCAGTGACATTCAAATCCAAGTGTCCTCTCAAGAGCTACCTATAGGAGGCTGGATAATAGTCCCTAAAGGTATCAGGTCCCAATTCCTGGCACCTATAAATGGCAGAGACTTTGCAGCTATGTTAAGAAAGCTGGTGGAAAGATGGTCCCCAATTAACCTATATAAACACTAAACGCAATCACATGTCATTACGAGAGGGAGAGCTGACACACAGATGAGACAAAGCAGTACATCACAGATACAGAGGTGGAGTGATGTGGCCAGCAGCCACCAGCAGCCGGAAAAGGCAAGGAACAGGTTTTCCCCGTGAAGGAAGAAAGGGTATGGCCCTTTCAATGCCTTTGAATGTGGCCCTGTAACACCAGTTTCCAACTCCTGGCCGCTAGAACTGTGAAAGGATATGCGTCTGTTGCTTTAAGCACTGTCTTCAGCAACTACAGGAAATGAACATACCCCTCAAAGGTTGGTAAATGCTGTGTCCCAGCTCCACTCACCTCAGGGCTGCCCTCTCTTACGGATTCCTTGTCCAGGAGCTGCCCACATGGCAGCAGCAGGGCAAGCCAGCCAGTGGTAGAGACTATTCCTCGTTCCAAAGAAGGCACCCTGCCAGCAGCCCCTGGCAATTAACAAACCCCAACGTACAAGCAGGGTAACCCAAGCACATGCATGGTCCCCTGAGGCTGGAGCTGCCCTGCTCAGGTGAGGATTCTCAGGTGAGTGCACAGAAGGAGGAACAGCCAGCCCAGAACTAGTGAAGAGCGCTGCGGGCCGCACGCTGCGGCCTCGTCCCTCCTTCGCAGGCTCCCAGCCACTCTGCCTGACCACTTCCTCCTGGTCTTGGTCTCATAGGCACCTGCGCGCTCAAGCCCACAAATAAATTTTCCTTTTCCCTCTGTCTTCAGTCTGCTCCTTCTCCTATGTTTCCTACCTCAACTAAGGATTCCAGTTCCACTTAGCTTCTCACACTAGAAACTTCCACGTCGGCCTTAATTCCTCCACTGACAACCTCCCACTCTTACCCCAACCCACTGGGTCTTCCCAGCTGACTGCTCCTTCCCTGGCTGAGACTGTCCATAGCCTCCAGGCCTCCAGTCTCTTCTAATTCACCTTGCACACACTTAACTGTGACTCCCCACTGGCCTACCTCAACGGGAGACCTTTGCTACTGGAGATGAGGTCTTATCTCCCTCGCTCTAACCTGTCTTCTCATCCCACTCCATCACACCGCTCAGCTGTGCTCAGGACGCTCCTGGAACGCCCTCGCCATGTCCTCAGCCTGCCAGACTCTCACACTTCCTTCAGATGTGCGATTCCCTGTGAAGCCATCCCTGACCCATCCCGACATAGCCAGTAATGTGGGAGCCCCTTCCTACCACGGGCAGTCCTGGAGTGCAGCCAGAGTCACCGTGGTTTAGTGTGGTCTATAACTTGGGCCCTGATCTGTGCCTGTGAGCAGACTCAGGCCAAGGCTTGGGCCCACTGGCCTCTGCACCTTTACTTCCCTGTTCTAGGGCTCCTCCGGCCTACATTTATACCTACATCATCAACCCATCCTGGATACATGGAGGACCTAGAAGGTTCCTCGCCATAATCCGTGTGGCAGGTAAATGGCTGTATCCTGGTAGAGGCTGACACCTACTGGTGACCAAGATTCCGGCAGCCTAGCCCTACAGATTCCACACTGCTGACCCCAGATGACAGGCATGGGTAGGGCTTTATTAAAGATTACTGTACCTTAAAGGCACAAAAGGCCAGTAATTCCCACTAATAGGGTTTAAACTACAAATAGTCCCTATAAAAGGGCCTCATAATGTAAGTTATTATGCTGCTACTAAAAATAAGCCTGCACAGAGGATTGGAATGTTTACAAAATGTCCTTTGTCCCCTGGACACTTAAAATACCAGGTAGGCCAGATGGAATGGGCACTTTTGGTACAGCACATATTTTGCAGATGTGGAACTATGGGAAAACGTACAGCTGACGGCAAAGCGCCTGCCTGGCAAGCGCAAGGTCGTGAGTTCGGTTCCTGGTACCGGAGAAAAACCAAAAAAAAAAAAAAAAAAAAAAAGGAAAATGTACAGCTGAAACCTGGGCATAGGGAGGGGTAGTCAAAGGTTAACAAAAGTCATTTTGATTTAATGATGGTAAGTAAATGAGCTTAACGGGGGGAATCACTGACAGTACAGAGCTGAGCCGTGGAGGTCGTTGGCTAGGCGATTCCTAGTCTTCTCCCCTTAAGTACTCCCACAGGCAGAGCCCTCACCAGCATGAAGGAGATCCCAGCAGGGCCTGTGCTAGATTTGTCCGCCGGAGGTTCATGTGTTGGAGGCTTGGTCCTCAGTATGGCGATGCAGAGGTGGTGGACTGGGAGGTCCCTTTAAGAGGGGGAGCCTACTGGGAGGTCATGGGGGTAGAAAGGGTTAAAGCAGTTTGGAGGTGAACCCTTGGTTAGGTCTCAGAAGGACTGTTATAAAAGCAGCAAGCCTTCGGGTGTGGTAGCGCAGGTCTATAATCCTAGCATTCAGGAGGCTGAGGCAGGAGGATTGCCATGAGTTTGAGGCCAGCCTGGGCTACACAGTGAGTTCAAGGTCAGCCTAAACTGCACAGCGAGACCCTGTCTCTCAAAAAACAAACAAAAAAGCAGCAAGCCTGGCCAATCCCTCTGCTCTGGCTGTTATTCTGAAGGATCTACTTCTGTCTCGAATACACACACACACACACACACCCATGATGCCATCCACTACTCAGCCTGTACCAGAGGCCAAACCTTTGGGGCCACACAATCTTACACTTTGATCTGTGCAAAACTGATCTAAACAAGTATCTTTTCTTTATAAGGTAAAGCTATTCAGCTTCAGGTAACTTGTAACAGTAATGAAAAATGGATACAGCTGGAGAGTCTAGCGGCTACAGACAATGTGCACTTGGATTTATTTTTTTCAGTGAATCCCCACACCTTCACTTTGTCTCCTCTCTTTCTGGGCACAAAGTTACACTCTTAAGTTTAAAAAGAAGCCGATCGCACTGGCGCACACCTGTAATCCCAGCCCTCGGCAGGCTGAGGCAGGAGGATCATTGAGTTCAAGACCAGCCTGGGCTACAAAGTGAGCTGAAGGCTAGCATGAACTGAATAGCGAGACCCTGTCTCAAAAAGATGAAAATAAATAAAAAGAAAGAAAACAATCCTCTCAGGAAACACTAAAGCTCCTAGACCTACAGAGTATCTGAAAGGTACAGCGCCTAGGGACGATGGGAAGGTGGTGCGGAAGAGGGGAGAGGGAATTATGTCATGCGCTAGATAATAACAGGAACCATAACACTTACTGAGCTTCTGTCATGTATCAAGCACTACAGCAAGGGCTTTACAAGACTTGCCTCTTTTGGTCCACCCAACAACCCTACATAGCAAGCGTTATCATTATGATCCTAATACAGACAAGGAAACGGAGGCCCAGAGAGGTTAAGTGACTTGTGCAAGGGCCACACAGCTCATAGATAGGGAGCTGGCACTGAACACAGGAAGCCAGGGTTGAACACAGGCAGTTTTTTTGGAGCCCCCTTCCAGTCCCCACTCTGGGTCCGCCTGTCCTCTCCAGGGTTGGTAGGCAGTTTAAACGATGTTGTCATTAATGTAAACTCCTGTTTACAGTGCTGGTTTTCTTCATTCTGAAAGCTTGTGAAGTAGTTATGAGTCCCTTGAGTTTGGCTGCCTTCCTATCCTTTCCCTGCCTGATCTGTACAAATTCCAGAGCCAGGAACTGGGAACCAGTGACTCAGTGTGGGGCCTGCTAGCAGGACGTCCTTCCCTCCTCCAGGGCACATGCTGCTGTGCTACAGGCTTACCCACTGGAGGTGTGCAAGGCTGGGCCCTACAAAATGACTTCCCTCCCCTAGCTTAAACGTTTTCCCTGAACACAGATTTCCTCCTAACACACTAAACAAGCCCCATTTAGATACCTAACATTGTTCCATGTATTTAACATTCTGAAACTGAAGCTAAAGTAAGTATCAACTCTAAGGCACTAGGTAAGTGCCATGTGCTGTAATCCCAGAACTCTGGGAGGCTGAAGCAGAAGGATCACAAGTTTGAGCCCAGTCTCAGCAATTTAGTGATATAGCAAGATCCTATCTCAAAATAATTATTAAAAAAGGGCTAGGAATGTAGCTCAGTGTAAAGGCTCTCAGTTCATCACCAGTATCACAAATAAAATACAATTTAATAAAAGACCAAAAAGAGCCAGATACGGTAGCACACGCCTGTAATCTTAGCACTCAGGAGGCTGAGGCAGGAGGATCTTTGCAAGTTCCAGACCAGCCTGGGCTACAAAGTAAGCTCAAGGCCAGCCTGAACTGCACAGCGAGACCCTGTCTCAAAAAGACAAATAAATAAATAAATTAAATAAAATAAAAAGATCAAAAATAAAATAAAATAAAAAACCACCACCAACAAAAAATAAAACCCAGCAATCAGGTAGAAAGAAAATGACTGCTTTGACAAGAAGTTGTAGGAATGAACAAGATCACAGTGATGGCGAGTCTTTTTGAGCTTTGAATAAGGCAGCCCACTGTGGTATGTGTGCCATAGGTTTGCCACAGCTGTCCTAGGACATAACACAGAGAACCTCATAACCACGGGGAAGGAGGTGAAACAGAAGACAGGGAGAGAACACAGAGGGGAGGCCCCAGAGTTAAGAAGGTGCTAGAAAGGGGAGTGAACTGCTAGGTGGGCACTGAAACTCCCACCTCCTTCAGGGTTGCTGTCGGTGACGAAGGGGTTCAGCTTCCATCTCAGCACATCCTTAGCCAAAATCTTCATACTCAATCTCTGTGAAGTCTTTCCCTTGACCTCTTAAAACATAACTCATGCTGGGCATAGTGGTGCACACCTGTAATCCCAGCACTTGGGAGGCTGAGGCAGGAGAACTGCTGTGAGTTCAAGTCCAGCCTGAACTGGATAGCAAGACCCTGTCTCAAAAAAGAACCAACACAAACAAACAAACAAGCAAAAATAACTCATGGACTCTTACTTTTCAGATGCAAAATTTGTTCTTATAGAAAACTCTGAGAAATCCTAGTGACATGGTGACAATAAAATGTGAAGCTGAACAGCTCTCTTGGGGAAGTCCTGGGCTGGCAAGAATGGTCAGTGGCACCATCTCCTCAGCCTGATTGATGCCAAGCCCTGAATCTCTGCAGACAGAGACTCACTGAGTGGCCCCGGCAGCCCCCACTGTGGTCCTGCGGGGCCAGCACATCAGAAGCTCTGGTCTGAGCCCGGTGCTGCCTCACTGTCAGGCGCCCTGATGACCTGCTATCGCCAACCCTCCTGACCCAGACCGCCCACCCGCGTCGACATTCACTCAGTGGCCAGAACAAGAATGTGGGCGGTCATCTCCGGAAATCGCCATGGAGAGCTCTGAGCACGGTGCCCTCCCCTCACCCTCTGGCAAGGGTGGTCAGTGAAGACCTAGTTACAGAAGTCTGTGTGGTGGGGCCTACGTGAAACCCGATAACCATCTGTGCTGTGTACTGCCAACCACTGGGTCCCTGGCGGAGCGGGGGGTTGTTCACCTGTCCAGTGCTAGGGGTCAGGCTCTGTCCTGTCTGGTTACCTGCTTGCATGGTCACTGCTTCCCCCACATCCACAGCCCACCTTCCCCAGGGGTCAGCTCAGCCCAGCTAGGGCACCGATCTCTTTCGGCTGATGGTCTGTCAGCTTTTGAGGATCAAGGCAATCAGCCAGGACGTGCCGGCCTCAGGGCACTCTCCAGGGAGGGCCGGGGATGCCAGCGCTGTCCAGAAGCCGGACAGAGTAAGGAGAAGAGGCCTGGAGTGGCATTTAGAGCCAGGAAAGGTCAAGTGCTTTGCAATGGTGAGGTGAGCACCACGGTCGGGCTGGAGGACACGCCCGGGAGCGCGGCCCATGACCGAAGGCCCTGGCAGTGTAAAGTGTACCTTCCATGCCTGTAAGCCCAGCAAAGGGCTGCTCTTCTCTCAGAGTATAGGCTGAGGAGGCGTGGCGCTCCCCTCACGCCTGCACGACCGCACGCACGGCCCCGGGGACTTGGCTGTGGTTTCATCACCTGTGAGCCTGAAAGCACAACTCCACCTCTAGTTTTGCTAACCAGTGGCTGCCATCGGCGCTCAAGCTGTGGCAGCTGCGGAGTGAGGCAGAACTGCTTCCTTCCCAGGACGGACGCAGACAAGCGGGGACACAGAAGCTAAAGTGCTCCCCGTGCTCAGGCCATCTCAAGGGTGCCCGGCAAGTGGCAGGGCTGCTTCTGGGCCCAGGGGTCTTGGCAGGTGATATGCACAGCTCCGGGGCTCTACTTAGGGAAGTACCAGGGCCATCTGTACAGGCCGTCTGAGTCCTGTGGTCTCCTAGGGGACGGTGTGTGGACAGAGCTACCAAGGGGAGACCAGTGGCGAGGGACAGTCGGGGCACAGTATGCTCGGCAAAGGGGACAGCAGAGCTTAACCCAAGTACCAAAGTGGCCAAGCGGAGTATTCGGCACGATCTAGCGGTGCTCATCTCACTGAGCAGATCCACGCGAGGGCTGGGAGCTCCAGCCAGGACATTCAGGGTCCCTGTGCAGGCACTGGAGAGGGAGCACAGGCTCCCCTGGCTAGGAAGGGCTGGGCCATGAGCCGGCCAAGTGCAGAGTCAAAGGCAAAGTGGGAGCTGAAGCAGAGCTGGTGGGAGCAGCCGCTGCAATCATGAAGGACAGCGAAGCCACCTGGAGGCGGAGGCACAGCCTCTGTAGGCCCCCAGCCCGAACCTCGTGCCCAGCAGTGTCTCGGGCACCCGTGCGCATCGGTGCCTGAGGAGCTTTGGGGAGTGGGCTGGAAGCTGCGGGGTGTTGTGGGCGCAGTGGGACCAAAGGGAGGGACGTGACATGACCCGCTGCAGGATGAAGGAGGCAGCGTCAGCCTGACGACAGAGCCGAACCTGGGGACCAGGAAGAAGGAGGGCCACTGAGAGGAAGCTGACCCTGGTGTGGGGGCACATGCCTGTAAGCCCAGCTATTTGAGAGGCAGAGGCAGGACAATCATGTGTTTGAAGCCAGTCTGAACAAAGCAAGATTGTGTCTTAAAATACAAAATAAAAAGGAGCTGGGGATGTAGCTCAGTGTGGGGCCCTAGGTTTAATCCCCATTACTGGGGTAGGAAGAGAAGAACCTGGAGGGATCAAGACAAGGGACTGATCTTCAGGGCGGTGGGGCCTTGCTGTGTGGAAGGCAGTAGAGTGACACACTGTGACTTGGGCAGGTCAGCAATAAGATCCAAGAGTCAAGATCCTGTGTATCCAGGAGGCCAGGGGGGGCTCACTTGGCTGGCAGGATGAGTCCGCTCAGGCAGCCCCAGGTGGAGCAGAGCAGGGGCTGTTTGCCTGGCTGTGCGTTATGGGGAGCTTTGGTTTTAAATCCCTTTGGACCTTAAATATAGCTTTGAAATGGATCTCCTCCTTTCTGTGTTTTTAAGGAAACTTTTACAATGATATCATAGAAAAGCACTTTGCAAACACTTTAAGCTCCTTGGAGTATGTCCCAAGTGGTGATCATGATCACAGCGGTAGTGACAACATTTCAAATTCTGTTTTTAAATTTTTGGTGGTACTAGGAATGGAATGTGGGGCTTTATGCATGCTAGGCAAGTACTCTACACTGAGCTACACTCTAGTTCTTTTTGGGGGGCAGTAAAGATGGAATTCAGGGCCTTCCCACTGAGCAACATCCCCAGCCATTTTTTAGAACTTTGAGACAGCGTCCCGTTAAGTCACTCAGTTGCCCAGGCTGGGCTCAAACTTGGAATCCTCCTGCCTCGTCCTCAAGTAGCTAGGGTAGCAGGAATGTGTTACCATGCCCAGAAGCACCTTCTTAACCAAGCAGATACTATGTCCAGGCATGCCTCCCTCTGAACTTCAGCAATCAAAAGTCAAGAAACAAGACATGAAGTAAAACGGGGGCCACTTTTGCTAGCTGTGTTCTCTAGCCTGGCTGCACAAAACAATCACTTGGGACACTGCTCCCCCCAGGGATTCCGATGTCAACGGCCTGGAGACTGCTGAACTTTAACACTCCTTCAGGATTTACAGCCAAGACTGAAAACAACTGAACAACCACTGCTAAGAGACTCAGGAACCGCCACCTGGGTCTTGGCTGAAAATGAGGGGTGCAGGAGGCAAGGAAGTAGGGCACTTCCCTTACCGCCTCTCCCACTCTGGGAATTTCCGAGCTTCCACCTGGAATTTTCCATCCCTTGGCAAAACCTTGGTGTAAGCAGCGACCTCTAAACCCTTTGCTCCTGGAAGCCATTTTTCCTCTTTACCCTGCCATCCCCCCAGATCAAACACAGTGTCCATGCGCTTTTCTGGACATTTGATATGACAAGGGAAGAAGAGCCGCATTGGCTGGACTATTCAAAAACGCCTAGGGCACCCTAGCACCATTTTCCAAGAGAGACCTTGGCAAGGAACAAAACCAAAAAGCCTGGTGTTAGGATGCTGCTTCTCACTGGCAGGTTAAGGCAGTAGCAGTTACCTTCTGGATTTGTTTGTTTTTATTTTTTGAGACAAGGTCTTGCTCTATGTAGTTGATGCTGGCCTTAAACTCACTATATAGCCCAGGCTAGCCCCTAAACTCATGGTGATCCTCCTGCTTCAGCCTCCTGAGTACTGGGATTATAGCCACGCACCACCCAGCCTGGCCAATCTTCTAGATTTCTAAAACCTTCCCGGCAGGTATGTGTGGCCAGCATGGGTAAAGGCGCCTGTGAGAGGCACCCAGACAGACTGGAGCCACACCCTGAGTCAGCAGCCGGCCTGGAAGTCTGGCCCGGGGGCCCAAGCTGCTGGAGCTCTCTGCCTCAGCCGCCTGGCCTCCCTTGCAGGCAGCAATTTGGGGCACCCTCTATGGCTCAGCCCATACGCTGCCAGCCTTGTACTGCAAGGTTTTTCCAGTGCCCCACCCAGTAGAACACATCCAGAAGTGTGTCCCTATCCATTGATCCCTGAAGCCAAGATGTGTCCCAGAAGCATGGACCAGCCAGAGGACAGGAAGTACCAGCTCAGAGATGCAGTGACCATGGCTAGCATCCCTGCCCTGGGGCAGGTGGCAGCCAGGATAATTCCATGTTATTACAGCCTTACAGGAAGCCAGCCTGGCCCAGCTGTCAGCCAGCAGCAATTACAGGCCCTGAGGGGAAGAGGGAGGCAGCCCAGGAAAGAGAAGGGAAAACATAGCCTCCTCCCCCTCAAATTGATCCTGGGCTATTTTTAGGTGCTTATTCATCCCACACATTTCTTTTTAAGAGTCACAACATGAGCTCTGTACCACAAACAGCTGAGCAGCTGGCAGCTGCTCAGACAGGTGGACCGTGGAGGGGGCACCTGTGAGTGTCAGCATTGGCCTGTGGGGAAAAGAGGAAGGACAACAGGGTCTCCCAGGGCCCTCCGTGCAGGGAACATACCCACAATGCTACAGGAGGAGGAAGGGTGTTGGAGGAAGCTTGCAAACCAGAATCCTCAAGTTCAAGTCCTATCTCCACCTCTTACTTGCTGCCTGGGCTCTCAGAAGAGATTCCAGGCATCAATACTTTCTGGATGGGTGGTCTTGAGCAAGTCATTCAGCTGCCCTGTGCCTCAATTTCCCCATCTACAAAAACAGGGCTAATAGTAGTAGATACGGCCAAGTGTGGTGGTGCCTTCCTGAAATCCCAGCTGCTCGGACCTTCAAGCAGGAGGATCACAAACTCAAAGGCTGCCTGTCTCAAAAGTGCTGGGTGCAGCTCAGTTCTTGAGCACCCCGGGTTCAAACACCTCCAAAAAACCCAAAAAAACCAAAAAAACCAAAAAACCAAAATAATTACTTCCAAAGGTTGCTTTGAAACTGAAGGAGTTAATATATGTAAAGTACTTAGAAAATTGCCTGGTATACCTGGCATTATATGAGTTGGCTCACAATTTTATTAAGGTGCTATATATACTAATTATTATTATCAGTAATAATAATTTCAAATAATACAGTAAGCAAGGCATGGTGGTACATGCCTGCAGTCACAGCTGCTTGGGAGGCTGAGGCAGAAGGATCACTTGAGTCTAGGAATTTTAAGGCCAGCTTTGGCAACACAGCAAAATCCTATCACAAAAAAAAAAAAAAAAAAAAAAAAAAGGACTGGGGATATAGCTCCGTGGCACAAGCGCCTGCCTAGCAAGCGCGAAGTCCTGAGTTCAATCCCCGGTACCGCAAAACAAACAAAACAAACCACCAACAACAACCACGAAAAACAGTATACTGGGGTACACAGAAGATGAAGATACAAGCTACAGGAAGCCTGAGATAAAAAAGAGGAAATAAATTCACTTTCATAACCTAAAACCCAAACCCACCAGAGAGAGGTATGCAAGGGCTCTGCTCCCCTACCACTGGATAGGGACGGACTTCTGGATGTGTTCTACTGGGGGGAATGCAGACTCTCACCTCTCCCGTCACGGTTAGGGGACATAAAGGGTGAATGCAACTGGTAGCCTGCGGCAAAGCTAACAGGAGGAGCTCGGTGACGTCAGCAGGCTGCAAAATCACCTATCAGGTGTGATGGTTAATTCTGTGCATCAACCTGACTGCACCTGGGCCACCCAGATACTCGGTTATTTGTGGGTCTGGGTGTGAGGGTGTTTGGGGGAGAGCCCGGCATGTGCCTCTGTAGAGCTGACTGCTCTCCCAGTGTGGGTGGACACCATCCAGCTACTGGCGGCCTTCAGGGAACAAAAGATGGAAGAGGAAGAAATCAGCCTTTTTTCTGCCCGACTGCAGGGCGGGGACAGCTCATTTCCTGGGACTGACACCATTGGGATCCGCACCATCAGCTCCCTGGGGTCTTGGGTCTGCAGACTCCCACTGCATTTTGCTACCAATTTTTCTGGGTTTCCAGTTTGCCAGTGGTGACCATGGAGTTTCTCTGCCTTCATAATGATGTGGGCCACTCCCTTATAATTAATCAGTCCCTCTCTAGGTCTCTCTCTGTCTCCCTTGCCCTATCTTTCTGTGTTCTCTAGAAAACCTGACAAATACACCTGATGATCACAGCTCTCTAGAATCTGGCCACCTCTGCCCACCCTTCTCCCTGCGGACCCTCACGTGATCAACCCAGCCCCCCACCTGTCCCTCCAGCCCCACCCATCAAGTGTCTGCTATATGGATGACACTAACAAAGTCAGGGTCCCAGCCCTCCGGTCTCCAAGACACTGTGGGCGTCACCTGCACAGGAACACAGAACAGGTGCCCCAAGCACGGCGCGGAGGGGGCGGCGCACAACGCCACAGCATCTTCTGGGGAGGTAGTGACAGACGAAAACATTCCAGGCAGGGGCTGGGGATTTAGCTCAGTGGCAAAAGCGCCTGCCTGGCAAGCGCAAGGTCGTGAGTTCGGTTCCTGGTACCGGAGAAAAACCAAAAAAT
>NW_004955456.1:14481992-14539592 GCF_000276665.1 Chinchilla lanigera
AAAAAAAAAAGAAAACATTCCAGGCAGGGGTAAAAGTGGTCCCCTGCCTGGGGAGGTGCCAGGGACCACTGTGAAGCAGCCAGCTCACCCCTCCTAAAAACCCCTAAGAGTTCCCCTCCTTCAACATTCAGGGATCCCACAGCTGTGCAGCCTTGTCGTCCTACTTCTGCCCACGTGGCCCAGCCTTTGCTCAGGCCCTTTCCAATTTGTCTGTCCCTTTCTGTTTTTCTTTTTTGTTTGTTTGTTTTTTTCCGGTACTGGGAATTGAACTCACGACCTTGCGCTTGCCAGGCAGGCACTGTGCCGCTGAGCTAAATCCCCAGCTAACCCCCTTTCTGTTTTTCTCTCCTTGCAGAGAAGCACATACACATACTGCCTGTTCTGCGAAGTCTTCTCGGGCAATGTCAGCCTCCTCAAAGTATACAATCTGGATCTCTCCTGGGATAACTGGACCCTTGGAGGGCAGGATCCTGGTCTGATTCCAAGCTCTGCCCCAGGTAAGCAGCTTTTCCAAACCTCTGGTGAGGCCCTTGAAGCATAAGCACAGGGAAAGTTCCACCACTGTGAACCATAATACACTAACCCTCTATTGTCTGTGATCCCAGTTACCTGCTGTCAAATGCTGACAAAAAAACCCTACACGGAAAATTCTAGAGATAAACAATTCATAAGTCTAAAATCACCTCTATTGTAGTTCATTGTTACAATTTCCTACTTTATTATTACTTATCATTCTTAATCTCTTGCTGTGCCTAATGTATAAATTACACTTCATCATAGGTATACATACATAGGAAAAAACAGCACAGGCAGAGTTCATTACTTCCTGCAGTTTCAGGCATCCCCTACGGATCTTGGGTGAACTCCCAATGTTTAAAGGAGACCACTGTGCTTTTAATGGGGGGGGGCATGTCTCCTTTGCTCTGAGAACACTCTGACAGCAAAGCACTTGACAAGGCTGCTACCCAAAACTGTCAGACCCCACACTCATTAAGCTTCACACATACTGGCTGTGTGATCTGGGGCATCTTACTCTCTGAGCCTCAGTTTGTGTGTCCATAAAATGGGTATAAATACACCATTCCTGCAAGAGGGTGTTATAAGGTTCAAATGAAAATACCACCTGGGAAAGTCTTAGGAAACTATTAATGCCCATAAAACTAGATGAGCTGCAAAAAGTTATTTTTATTGCTAAATCCTATTAGTAAACAATAAAAAATGCCCATGGGCAGGTTGTATTATTACCAGTTCTTGCCAGTTCTTATCCCATCAATATCAATGTCTTCCCTCTTGCACCTCCACAGATCTGGCCTGAGTGGTGTTCTGGGAAGTGAAGGTTTCTGCATCACCATGCAGAACGGCAGGACCCAGAATGGGCTCCTACCTTCGCTGAGCCTGTTTTCTGGAGGTAACTGTGGGCTGTGGGAGGATTCAGTGAGATAATCAACACCCAGTGCCTGGCCCAGACTGGCCCACAATGTACGTTCAGTGGGCGGGAGCTCTTGGAGGGCAGCTGGAGAGACAGGGTCCAGAAACCAGATTAATGGGCCAGCACTGCTCTGAAGATCTGTCTTAGTGGCCTGAGTGGGGCCACGAGGGTCACGTGGGGCCATTCCCAGTTAGATCTGCTGTCCTGGTCAGGACTCCTGATAACAGTCCTCTGAACAATTGCAAGAGGCCTGGAGGCCATGCTCTTTGTTCCTGAGGTCGGGGCAGGCAGTGGGGGAAGTATCAGAAATCTTTGCTTTCTCCTGTCTCCAGCTTGACCTGCAAGATGCCCGGTGGACTGTGTTCCTCATTTTACAATCTGTTCTCCTTAAAGCCAGAGATGCCTCCTTAAGATGCAAACCGATCACCAGCCCTTTTCGCTGTGCTATGAAGAGTCTAGGGCTGGTGCCGAAAGAATGAGAGGGAGTTAGGGCTTTTGGGACCCATCCTGGGTGACCGATGTGGCTGGGGGGCTTTTTTTTTTTTTTTGGTTTTTCTCCAGTACCGGGAACCGAACTCACGACCTTGCGCTTGCCAGGCAGGCACTTTGCCGCTGAGCTACATCCCCAGCCCCTGGCTGGGGGTCTTGACCTCTCTTTCTAGTGGCTGAATCCCAGGTCTGCAGCAGTGTGTGGCACAGAGCAGGCATTCAACGAATTTTTGCTGGATATATGCGTGACTGCACGCAAGAAATCATTTCACCCACCTGCCAGGCCCTCTTCTGAGTGCTGGGGCCCACCTAGGGCTTTAGCATCGGGCTCCACCCTGAGCTCACATGTCTCAACTCCCTGCACAGTAGGAGGGCAGCAGCGTTTAGGGATGAGCTAAATGAGACACGGAGAAGCTAAGGGCCCGCGAGGCAGCACTCCTGTCTCCTGTCTGATTTGCTCATCACATGTGATGGCCACAGGATGCTTCCATAGTTCTGTTACACACAGTCAGCGGTAGAGTGCTTGCCCAGCATGCAATGCGTGAAGTCCTGGGTTCAACCAAAACCAAAGCAAAAGGAAAACTGTGACAGTAGTGGTAGGTATAGGAGTAGACATATGGATTAGTGGAACAGAACAGCAAATCTGAGAAGAAATCTACATATCTACGGGAATTTATTCGGTCCTAAAGGTCCAAGTTAGCTGGGAAAAGACAGACTATTCGGATGGTCCCCATAGGATGGGAAAAAGTTCTTAGGGGGCTGAGGAGGTATCCCAGCTAGTTTAAGGAGCCAAATGTAGAAAGCAGGACCATAAACTCAGCAAAAAATACTTCTAAAAGTGTTTATAACTTTGGCATTAAAAAGACCTCAGGCAAGATATAAAATGATGAAACCATAGAGGGCGACATTTCTCCTATGGAGCCGTGGTCTGAACAGGACAGCGGGGCAGGCTCTGACCGATGGGCATCTCTCCCAGGGAAAGGCTCCCATAGGCGCATCACAGTGTGTCAAGTTCAAAGACATTCTCTGAAGCGCTGCTCCCAGGGAAACTTAAGTTATTTCTAGCAATGGCAGACGGCTGAAACAAACTAGAGTGCTGTAATGCTAAGGACTACTATGAGGTAGTTGAAAAGAATGTGGCTGACGCCAGATGTGGTAGTGCACACCCGCAATCCCAGCTACTCCAGAGGCTGAGGCAGTAGGGTCGCAAGTTTGAGGCCAGCCTGGGAAACTTAATGAGCTTCTGTCTCAAAATTTAAAAAGGGTTAGAGATGTGGCTCAGTGCTAAGAGTACTGATCTGGCATGCATAGGCTCCGGGTTTTGCCCCTAGCATGAAGGAAGGAGGATGAGGATGGAGCTGGAACTGGAACTGGAACTGGAGAGGGGGAGGGAAAGAAATTTAGGTTGGCCTTGAGCTCACTTTGGAGCCCAGGCTGGTCTAGAACTCACAATGATCCTCCTGCCTCAGCCTCCCGAGTACTTTACAGCGTGCACCACCACGCCAGGCCTATTGTTGTTCATTTCTTACTGTAATTTATAAATTAAGTCTTATAAAAAATGTGCATAAATAGGAAAACAACATAACATACACAGGGTTTAGGTGTTTGCAGAGCTTCCTGGGATGTGTAAGTAAGGGTAAGTATAGAGAGGGCAAGGGGCACAAAAAGGAACCAGAATGGGTAACGACTCCGTGAGACGTGGAGGCCACTTGTCTTTTGATGGCTTACGGTATTACTTTGTGCAGAAACTTGTACTTCGTACATAGTCATGCTTATCAGCTATCCCACTATCCCTTAAATGGCAGTTTGAACAAAAGAAGACAAAACAACTAGGCAGGACACACGTATTGATCCAAACAATATCTAAAGTGTGTACTAGTGACATAGCATGCAACCCCACGGTGATATGTAGACAGGGATCCATGCGGACTGACTTGGAAAGAGCACACAGATGAAAGGGGGCTGGCTGTCTCTGGAGAGCGCAACCAGAGGCCAGGGGATATAGGTGAAGCATGTCGCACTCTCCATCGGTTACCCTCCGGGGTGGTAGGGTTTTCTAAACATCTCCATGCATTACTTTTTTTTCTTTCTGCAGTACTGGGTAGAACCCAGGGCTTAGTGCATGGCAGGGAAGCACTCTACCACTGAGCTACGCCGCAGCCCTCATGCATATCGTATTTTAAAAATACACAGAATCCAACAAAGGGGCTGGGGATTTAGCTCAGCGGCAAAGAGCCTGCCTGGCAAATGCAAGGTCGTGAGTTCGGTTCCCGGTACCGGAGAAAAACCAAAAAAAAAAAAAAAAAAAGAAAAAAAAAAAAGAATCCAACAAAGGAAAATTACACAGGAAGAAAGAAATGGTGAGAAAGCCACAGAGACACTAATACTCTTTGCTGTACGGTCACCTCCAGCAGCAGTCAGGACCCGGGCCCAGGTGGACCCAGTGTTACAGCTGGCGTTACTGCAGCCGTAGGACCAGGGATTGGAAAAGCCAAGCTCAGAGACCGGAAGGCAAAGACCCTGCTGGCCAGCGGGAGAAAGAGCAGGTACGTTTCAGGCACAGACCATTCCTGACCCTAAGGGTTGAGATCCCCTAGAATCAGAGCCCCCTAGGAGCCCTTAGATCAGGAAACTAAGATACAAAAAGATTAATTCACAGGACACACCACTAACAGAGAATTGCACTTCGGCTCCTTTGCCCATGACGCTGTGCTGCTTCTCAAAATATCACACAAAGTAGGAAATCAGAATAGCAGGATGCAAAACCATTTATAAAGTATGAGGATAATTTTGTAAAAATATTATAAATATAGGCAAGTATGCATATGTGTGCGTGTATATATATTTATAGGCAAAGTATTTTTAGGCAGATCCTGGAAACAAATGTACTAAAATGTTAACAGTGGTTATGAGTGGTGAGTTTTTAAAACTATTTTGGTGGCTTTGCTAAAATTAATGTGATTAACAGGAAAGACATGTTATTTAAAATAGTCACGGGAATGGGCAAGTATCAAAGACATTCTATAAAAACAGACTTTCTGGAAAAAGGTACTGTGGATGCATACACACAGAATGTGAGGTAAACACAAAGTATTCTGCTTAATTCATGAAATAATAGTGGAGAGAATGTGAGATTTCAAAGACTTGGGTTCAGACTACACAGAAAAGTGTTAACTCCCAAGCCTCCAGTTCCTTCTATAAATATGAGTATGAAAATAATAAAACCTGCTTCACAAGGTTGCTGAAACTGAGTAAGATACTGCAAATGAAAAAATTCTAAAAACCAATTAAACTGTTTAATAGTATTAAGTCTACCTTTCACGTCTTCATTAATGCACCGGCGAAGATGCAATTCAAAATTAAACAATAACTGTAAAATGCAGGGTCAGTTCTTGATTAAGCAGTCACTTCAACTTGAAAAAACAGACATGTGGGGGTATGGGGGATGTAGTTCAGAGGTACAGCACCTGCTAGCATATGAGAGACTCTAAGTTCGATTCCCAGCACCAACAAAACAAAACAAAACAAACCCAGACATGCCAGCCAGGTATGGCGGTATATCCCCGTAATTCCAGCACTCTGGGAGGCTGAAGAAGGAAGATCATAAGTTCAAGTCCAACGTGGACAACTTAGTGAGACTCCATCTCAAAATAAGATTCCTGAGGCTGTAGCTCAGTGACACGACACTTGTCTAGCATGTGCAAGGCCCTGAGTTCAATTCCCAGTGCAAAAAGAAAGAAAGAGAGAGAAAGAAAGAAAGAAGGATTAGCCACATCAGGCATTTCCAGATCTAAAGCTGTCTATGGACTGTATTACTGAAATATGATAATTAGGACAAATATCTCAAGCCTTCCCATTTCAACTAAAAAAATAATTGCTGGGCACATTAAAAAAAAAATAAACCAGTACTGGGGATTGAACTCAGGGCCTTCAAAATGAGCTACATCCCCAGCCCTTTTAAAATTTTTCATTTTGAGGCAGTCTTGCTAAATCACTAAGTTGCCAGTCTGGGCTTGAACTTATGATCCTCTTGCCTCAGCCTCCCGGAGTGCTGGGATGCACACCTAGCGGGGCACATTACCTAATCTAAGATTATGAAGACTTAGACCTATGTTTCCTTGTAAGAGTGTTATAGGTTTAGGCCTCACATGCTGGTTTGTGACCCATTTGCAGTGAATTTTGCATATCGTACAAGGTAAGGGTCCAACTTCATTGTTTTACATATGGATGCCCAGTTGTTCCGGCACCACTTCTTGAACAGACCATACTTTCCCCATTGAATAGTTGTGGTGCTCTTGTTGAAAATCAACTGGGGGGTTAGCTCAGTGGCACAGCACCTGCCTGGCAAGCTCAAGGTCATGAGTTCGATTCCCAGTACTGGGAAAAACAAAAAAAAACAAAACAAAACAAAAAAAGAAAATCAACTGACCAAAGGCATGGGTTAATACCTGGTCACTCAATTTGATTCCACTCATCTATATTGCTACATTCATGCCGGTACCATGATATCTTGATTACTCTGTATAAGTTTTGACTGATGGAAAGTCTGGTTTGAGGAAGTAACTGCTTCAAGTCTGTGGAACATTTTGAAATTGGGAAGTATGGCATTACCAACACTACTCTGAGAGGCCAAAGCAGGAAGATTGCAAGTTTTATGTCCAGCCTGGGCAACTGTTTTGTCAGATGGATGGATAGTTAGGTAGGTAGGAAGGTAGATAGACAGATAGATAGATAGATAGATAGATAGAGAGATAGATAGAGAGATAGATAGATAAACATTTTAAAGGGGCTGGACATATCGCTCAGTATAAAGGTCCTGGGTTCAATCTCAGTACTTTTTTTTTTTTTTTTTTAAATGATGTTAGCTGTAAGGTTTTGGTAGATGCCTTTTACCTGGCTGAGGAATGCCTTTGTTTTTGATTTTCTTTTTTCTTTTCTTCAGTGCTGGGGCTCAAACCAAGGGCCTCTCATTCATTTCTGAAGGAGAGTTTTACCACATATAAAATTCTTGGCTGGTAATTCTGTCCCTCCTTCCATCACTCTGAATATGTCATCCCACTGTCTTCTGACCACCACAGTTTCTTATGAGAAATCAGCAGTTAGCCTTACTGAGGATCCCAGGCACAGGACAAGTCACTCTTCTCTTAGTCTGTGGCTTCTGACAGTGTGATTATGCCATGTCTTAGTGTACATCTCTGAGTTGGTCCTTCTCGGAGTTAACTGAGCTTCTCAGATGTGTGTATATTAGTGTTTTCATCAAATTTGGGATGTTTTCAGTCATTATTTCTTCAAATGTTCTTTCTGTGCTTTCTCTCTTCTGTCATTCAAATTCTATTACGCCTATGCTGAGACGCTTAATGGTATCCCACAGGTCTATTTATTTATCTCCATTCTTTTTCTCTCTGGTCCTCAGCCTGGATGGTCTTAGCTGACCTATCTTTCGGGTCACTGATTCCTTCTGCTTGCTCAAATCACTCCTGAGCCCCTCTAGGGATTTTTTGTTGTTGTTTCAGTTATTGCACTTTTGAATTCTGCACTTTTTTGTTCTTTTTTATAATTTCTATCTCTGTATCTGAAACCCTTCATTATTTCCATTCATTCTGGCTTTTGTAGCAGTGGGGATTGAACACAGGGCTTTTATACTCAGCTACATCCACAGCCTATTTTTACTTTCTATTTCTGATACAAAGTCTTGCAAAGTCGGGTAGGCTAGGCCTGAACTTGTAATCTTCCTGCCTCAGCCTTCCAGAGTGCTGAGAGCACACCATACCCAGTTTTCCCTTCATTTTTTAGATATGGTCTCCTTTAGTTCTATGAACATATATAAAACAGCTGACCTAAAGTATCTGTCTAGTAATTTCAACTTTGGGGCTTCTTCAGAAACACTTCCTATCATTGATTTTTGCCTTTAAAGATGATTATTGTTTGTATGTTTTATTTTTTTTAGAACTGGACATCTCAAATAACATAAGCTGGCAACTCTGGAAATCATATTCTGCCCCTTCAGTGGGGCTTGCTGTTGCTGCTGCTTTGCTTAGTTGCTATTTGTTTAGTGATTTTCCTGGTAATTATGCAGTCTTTATTCTATGTCATGTGTAGCCACTAAAGTTTTGCTCAGCTAACTTTGTGGTCAGCTAATGATTAGACAAAGATTTCCTTAACCTTCTAGAACCAACAACTCTCCCACTCTCTGAGTCACTCTGTGTGCATGGTGAACATACGTTTCGCACTCAGCTGGGCAATTTTATACCTCTGCCTCAAGGTCAGTCAGAGGAGAGAGATTACTGCCATCTCATGTCTTTCTTGGGCATGCACACAGCCAACATGTATGCACTGGTCTTCTAAGTTTCAGGAACAGTGCAGAACTTGTAAAAGCCACGTAAGGACATCTCATTCCCTTAGCCTTTCCTTTTGAACTTTATGTTAGTCTATTTTTTGTCCCACCTGTTATCCACCACCTCAGGCAGCTGTGATATAAGAATATTCACGTTTTCATGTTGCCAGGTGAGGCACTTAGCACCAGGAAAGCTTAGGTAAGGTTTAAAAAAAAAAAGACTATCTTTCCAGTGGGGTCTTCAAGGGAATGGCCAGACCAGTCCAGTAATGCTATGCCTTCTGCAAGATCTGGCTACTGCTTACCTCTCCAACTTCATCCACCCCTCTCCGCCTCACTCACTGATCCCGCTACTCTGACTTCCTTAGAGTTTCTTGAACAAGCTTACTCTTGTCTTGGAGCTTTTGTACACAGTTTCTTACACGTGAAAAAGTTTCTCCTGAGAGCTCTGCTTAGCTGTTTCTATGGCTTCTTTTTGGTCTCTGATGAAATGATTTGCCTTTTAAAAGGTTTTCCACCAACCCCTTCTAATATAACCTCCTCAGCTAACGCTCACACCCATCACTTATTATTCTTTCTTTGCTCTTTTTTTTTTTATTTAGAATACTTGTAACAATCTGGCATTCTATTGTACATCCATTTGCTTATTGTCTGACTTCTCAGCTGGAACCTATGTTTTATGTGGACAACCTTATTCCAACTCATCTATCATTCCTACCTCCAAAAACTCAGTGAGACCTTATCTCAAATAATCTTTTTTAAAAGTGGGCTAGGAGGGGCTGGGGATTTAGCTCAGCGGCAAAGTGCCTGCCTGGCAAGAGCAAGGTCGTGAGTTCGGTTCCCGGTACCGGAGAAAAACCAAAAAAAAACCAAAAAAATAAAAAATAAAAATAAAAATAAAAAAAAAAAATAAAAGTGGGCTAGGGATGTAGCTCAATGAGAAGATTCTGAGTTCAATCCCCAGTACCACAAAAATTAAATAGTGTGGATATGCTAATAAATGTTTGCTTTAAAACAGCCTTTTATAAGCTCAGGAGTACACACTTGTAATCCCAGCACTGGGGAGGCTAAGGCTCAGTTTGAGGCCAGCCTCAGCTACACAGTGAGTTCCAGACCAGCCTGACTACATACTGAAGGCCTGTCTCAAAAACAACTCCCCCCAAAAAACCCCACTAAAAATAGTCCTCTATGATGGACTTGTATTCTGTCAGTTTAGCAAAGCTGAACTACACTTCTCAGAATCCCCCTCCTAGAATAGTACCAAGTTAGCATGAAACACTTGGCCTGGAAAGTGGAAAGCAGCCGCGACAAAGCAGCCATATTGGCCTTACCCTGAGGCAGATGGGGCAGGGCGCTAGGCCCAGCTGCAGTGGTGTACAGTGGGTCACCTGCCTGGCATGTAGCAGGAACCATGTCTGCAGTGCCTCCAGCTTTAGCTTCTAAACTCCTAGGAGAGGTACATGTGACAAAGAGCAAGACTCTGCCTAACACCCTCCGCATCAAAGCGGGAATCACGGGATCACTGAGAAGTTGGCCCAAGTTCCAGCGCATCCTGTGGGTTTCAGGGTGGATTCCAAAGTTCCAGCTTTTTCTCCTTCCTCCCCCTACCTTTCCTGTCCTTACTGTGGCCCTATGGCCCGTAAGGTCCAGCGCCAGACACAGAAACATTAGTTTCCCACACAGGGCAACCAGCTCCCACAACTGAGCAAGGTCAGATCTTTAAAACAGAAGTCTTATTACGCATCCCTCATGTGATTCTCCTCACACTGAACCTGGTACACCTTCTCTCCAAAAAAGTACCCATTCCCTGTCAGTTTATCTACATCTGCTTTTTTTAAAAATTAATTTTATTGGTACATTTGAGATACACATAATGATCACATTCATCTTAGGGAATTTGTACCTCTACATAATATACCTTGATTCTTCTTTAAAAAATTTAAAAAAAAAAAAAAAAATCACTCCTCGACCTCCATACACCGCCAGCCATGGCCCTCCCTCCCCTTTCCAGGTAAACTTACTTTATTTTGTTTTGTTTTTATTAATTTTTATTAGTACATTTTGTAGTACCTAAGGATGACACTCACCGTGGGCTGCTGCTGTATGTACTAATGTATTAATTCTTTTCACTTCCCTTCCCGCCCTGCTTGAAACACCTCACTCATTTCACAGAGTCAGCTCTTGCTGAATTAACCACTGGTCTCCATTTGCAAAATCCAAAGATGATCCTTTCTTGTCCATGTTCGTGTATGGTGCTAGGGGAGGCCCTGGAACGTCCAGGGGACGGGGCCTAGTTGGAGGGGTGGGTTACTGGGGTGCATCTTTGAAGGGGCTGTTTTGTCCCTGGCCCTTTCCAGGCTGGTTTGTTCACTTGCGCATGCTCTTTCACTCGCTCACTCACTCTCTACCTCCCCTCCGCTTCCCCCCTTTCTCTGCTCCCTGGCTGCAAGGAGGCAGCAGCTCTGCTCCACCACCACCTCTCTGGCCCTCTCTGCCACGATATTCTCTCTCACCACGGGCCCAGAAACAATGGAGCCAGGTGATC
Organism: Chinchilla lanigera; assembly: GCF_000276665.1. Lineage (NCBI taxonomy): Eukaryota > Metazoa > Chordata > Mammalia > Rodentia > Chinchillidae > Chinchilla > Chinchilla lanigera. The sequence continues at coordinate 14,492,790 of NW_004955456.1, forward strand.
CTGCACTGAAATCTTCAAAGGCTGTGAGCCTAAATCAATCCCTCCTCCTCTGAGTTGTTTTTCTGAGGTACTGTGTCACAGCAGCAGTCAGTTCCCCTCCAGCTAGAGCTGGTCTCTGCAGTTTCCCATCCGTGCTCCATGAAACTCTCTTCCCTTGACCCCCTAGCACTGGGCTTTCCTGCTTTTCCGCCTTTCCCTCTTCATTTCTGTTTTACTGGCTGGTTTCTTCTCCACTCTGTTAAAGGCTGGGGTCCTTAAGCCAGACACGGACCCCCCTGGCCCTCTGACTCTCTGCTCCGGCCCATGCCTCCAATCACCACCCACTCAACAACCTCCTGGGCAGCTTGCTGACCTCTAGATCTGACCAGGAATGTCGCACAGGACTGAGGACGTGCGATCAGATGGCCCTGTCCCCACAATTCCATTTTGGAAATATCGCCACTCACTTCTCTGCCCCTGTGGCCAGCATCCTGTCCTCCTAATCCACCCCTCCAGTCCCCTCCAACCCCTTCCTCACGCTGAAGCTTCCCTTTCCTCCATACCTTATCTGAACCTCTCTGGGGTTGCTACTTCATGCCCTAAGAATCTTTTCAAAAATGCATATGCACTTTATTCCTTTGCTTCAAACCCTTTGAAGGTTTCTCATTGTCCTTAGGATGAAAACAGCCCTATCAACAGGGCCTGGGGCATCTGCCCCTGCAGACTCCGCTGTTCCATGGAAAGCCATCGCCCCTCCCGTCTACCCTGCTCCACTGCTGGAATGAGCAGCAGCTCCCCCCACCGCAGGCCTTTGCATCTGCTGAGCCCTCCACCTAGAATGTTCTTCCTGACATCTTCTTGCAGCTAATTCCAGGTCTTTCTTCACATTTCAACCCAAGCACCCCTTCCTGCTGCCCCTAGTCCTGGGGGGGGTCTTCCTATAGTCATCCCACAGCACCTGCTCCTCTCTAGAGCTGCAGCATGCCGGTCACCCCATGTTGAACGTCTATCCACCCACCAGGTACAGGAATAAATACCTCCTGAATAAATCCATGTAGAAGGTTTGAAAGTCAATATCCTCAGTTTACAGACATAGAACAAAACAAAAAACTTTAACTAGAGAATGTTAATATTCCTGTATCTCAGGAGTCAAGAGTTTTAGTTGTGTATGAAGACTTCTGACCTTGGAATGCTTAAGGAGGCACTGATTTATATTTACTCTCTTTCTCTAACACACTTACTATGGAACCCAGAAATAGGAACAAATGATTCTGACGGTGTTGCTGCCTCCTCCTTGCTGATGGGTCCTTGGCCTGTTGCCCTACAGCAGTGGTGGTGAACCTATGGCACGTGTGCCGCGGCGGGCACGCAGAGGCCTCTCTGTCGGCGCAAGAGCCAAGTCCCCCCAGCAGCCAAGCATCTGGTTTAATTGCAGTCTTGGCACTTTGCAATAAATAAGTGTGTTTTAGATTGCAGTTTGAGTACTTCGTCTCTAGGAGGTTCGCCATTACTGCCCTAGAGGGATCTGCTGCTAAGTGATTCCTGCTCTGCTGGTCAGGCAAGGGCAACGTGCACGGGATTGGACGGTCCGCCCAAGGACTTACGTGGTGAGGCTGGAGGGTCTGAATTACCTGCAGGAGGGCATTCATCACTCCGACTTTATAAAGGGTCTGCAAGGTGCTGGCTGGCACACTGCAGAGGACCCAAGCTGTGTCAAATGGGGCTCTTTGTCCAAATGGGCTATCACGGTCCCTTTTGATCCTAAAAGGCTTTCTGTGGTGTTTCTGGGCAGGGCGTGGTCTGAGCAAGAGTAAATGTGAGCGTTTTGGTTGCTGCGCACATGCTGGAGGCGGGGTGGCGCATCAGGAAAGAAAGTCACTCGCTTGGCCGGTGGGAGAGATGCACAGGACCACAGGGCATGTGTGGACCTATTCATGCGTGTATGGGGAAGCCAGAGCGACAGGAGGAAAGCCAGCTTGAAAGGGGAACACCAGGATCCTCTTTTCCCACTTGGAGAAGGGAGAAGACACTAGACTCCCCACCAGGGCTGGGAGGTCAGGGGCATCTGTCCACCCACTCCCAGCCTTCCCACCTGGCATTGTGGGAAACAGAACACCGGCTTCCTAATTTGTTAAAGTGACTGTTCTGGTTTGAAGTTCATCAAGGAAGACACAGAAATAAATGATTGTTTGTGCAGCACTCGACAGTTTACAAAACAGTCACACGAATTAGTCTACCATGGGTGGCAACAGAGCTTAAATTAAATCCTAGCTCTGCAGCAAACCAGCGAACTTGAACAAACCATGGAACTGTCTGACGTTAAACCCTCATCCCTAAGTCAGGGTGACGGAAACCTCTAACTGGCTCATGGGCTGCTGGTGAAACGCAGGAAAGTACCACTCAGTGTCTTAGCATGAGGAAGCATCTGTACCTGCTGCTAGTCATTATTATTTAGCCCTCGTAACATCCTGGCCAAAGGGGATTCTCCTTGTGGTCCACTGGAGGAAACTGCAGCATCACAGATTAAGTGACTCATTAGGAGTGTCAGAGTTACAAGCTATGGTTGAAAATATGCTAAGAAATTAAATAGCTTAAAAATGTGTTTTAGTGAAAGACACATGGCCATGAATCTCCCTCCAAACATTCCCCCTTGCTGCTGCTTCTTTTTTTGTTTGATACCAGGAATCGAACTCAGGACCTTGCACTTGCCAGGCAGGTGCTTATGCCACTGAGCTATATCCCCGGCCCATCCCCCCCTTGCTTCTAACACACTTATCTCCTCATTGTTGCCACTTTCCAGAGCAGTCCTGGAAGTCCTCTGTCATGAGTGTCTTTAGCTGTATTGCCGTGGCTGCCTCAATATCCTGAATCAATTCAAAACATTCGCTTTCTGTGGTCATTTTGACCTTGGGGGACAGCCACAAAGCACACAGTGCCAGATGCGTTGAGCACAGGACGGAGACACGCTGTAATGTTCTCACAAACCCGCCTTTCTGTTGGATGGTGCAGGGCAGCAGCATTCACTGTATTTTTTATCACACTTTGTAAAGACCCTCACAAGCCTGTTTCCTCTTTTCTCTTTTTCAATCATACAGAAAAGTTAAAAAAAAGATGCAGTGTCAACAGGGTACCCATCAAGCACTACCCATCTTAACATTCTGCCATACTTGGCGGAGCTGAGCTCCCTGCGGAGCCGGCCCAACTCCATCCTGCTCGGTCGCACTCCAAACGTGACCATGATCCCGAGTTTGGTGTTTACCGTTCCCCCGCATGTTTCTATAACATTTATTCAGTGTATGCATCTAAACCAATATGTTGTGTTGTTAACTATATATATAAATGGGATATAAATGGAAGCGCCATTTCTACTACTTGCTCTTTTTTTCCTTTCTAACCTAACAGAAGCTGAACTCCTACTTGCCTTTCTTTCCCTCAATTTAGTGTTCCACTGTGCTACTTTATTTGGCCATTCTCATACAGATGGACACTGAGGTTGTTTTCAACTTTTCAAAATTACAAATGGGTTATTCAGTGCGTCGGTGATGAATCCTGTTTACACATCCTGGTACACAAGTGTCTAGAAGGGAACTTGCCGGGCCTCAGGATAAGTGCGTTTTAAACTCTATTGATCTCTGTAGTGATGGTGACAATATAGAATCTCAACACCAGGAAATAAAGGCCCTTCTGGCTTCATGTTCTTGCAGCATTTGTTTCAGACTTTTGCCAATAGAATGAATGTGAAAAATCATAACTGGTCGGCCGTTCCTCTGCCATGAGACAGCAATTAGTATCTTTTTTCTTTTTGTCTAAGACAGGGTCTCTCTATGCAGTTCAGGCTAGTCTTGAACTCACTTTGTAGCCCAAGCGGGCCTCGAACTTGCAACGATCTTCCTGCCTCAGCCTCCCAAGTGCTGGGATTACAGGTGTGCACCACCATACCTGGTACTAATCAGTATCTTTGTCCATTTCCCACTGGATCGCCTGTCTCCTTCTACATCTGTACAAGTGTTTTATGTCCCAATTACCAGTTCTTTATTGGTCTTCCCCATCACAAGATGAAGCCTGTCTTTTTATTTACAATGGCATCTTTGGTGACAAAGTTCAGTTTTAACCATTTTTCCCTTCACTGTTGTGCTTTTGGTGCCTAAAGAATTTTTCCTTCTCTGAAAAGGAAAGAAGGGAAAAGTAAAAAAAAAAAAAAAAAAGAAAAAAGGAACAAACCCTCTGTAAATGGGGGGCGGGGAAAGAGGGGTTGAAGGGAGAGTTAGGGAATGGGAAAAAGAGAATCAAGTTATATCATGTACAGGTACAAATTCCCTATGATGAATGTGATCATTATGTATATCTAAAACGTACCAATAAGATCTACTTGAAAAGAAAAAGGTTTTGCTGAATAATGATAGGAAAAGTTGAAAAAAAAAAGTTTTTCCCCACTCTAAGAGTGTAGAGATATTTTCTCAGACTTTCTTCTAAAAGTTTTAAAGGTTTGGTTTCATAGTTAGGTCTCTTACACACTTGGAATTCATTTTTAGTTACTGTAATACTCTAATTGCACTTGGTTTTTCTGTATGTGGAACCAGCTGCTCCAGCATCATTTATGGGAGAATCCATCTGAGTGTGGGTCCCCACAGACACAGACTCTAGGGTGGGGACTCAGAAGCAAGAGGTTTATTTGAGGAGCGCAGGAAGCTGTGGAAGGCGATCAGAAGGTGAGAGCACTTCCACGCATGTGACGCGCCTAAGTGTTTGTGCCAATGTTTCCGGTCACCCGGCCCCCCGTGAGGCAGTGACCAGAGACTCCAGCAGCCCTCGCCCTCCCCCCAGGAGTCACCTCCCCAGAAAGTGACCTTGGCCGCTTTCCTCACCCACTCCCCTCAGTGCTCGTCTCTAGACTGTTGGTAACATCCGAACGGGTCCCCTCGCCCATCTCTCTGCCCCTGCTTCTTCTACCAGGCCCTGCTGGTAAAATCGATTCTTCTAAAACACAAAACTGCCTTTGCAGCCCCTCCCTCCGCACACCTTTAATATCTCTGATGACACGCAGCCCAAGCCCTGCCCTCACCCGCCCCCCCCCCCCCAGCCCCCCGCCGGGCCCGGGCCGGTGCCCGGTGCGCATCTGCGTCTGTAGGGGACCCCGTTCCTGAGGCTTCCTTTTCCACCCGGAACCCCACACTCTCCCTGTGCCCAGAACCCAGCCCTCCTTCATGCCTCCGGGCCTTTGCCAGGGACATCTTTACTACACAGCTTTCTCTCCTGTGCCCTGCTGCGTATGCGAAAGTACTCCGAGGCAGAGCTCACGGCTGCCCCTGTGCAGGTTTATCCTCCCCAACGTGAGAAAGTCCTCATGTCCCTCCTCAGACCCCTGCACACCTCTGCCAGAATACGCACTCTCGTCGTTTACGAGCTCGCTGCTCTGCTAAACTGTGGGCAAAGACCAGTCTCTGCCACACCCACCACACTGCCAGTGCCCTGCTGCGAGCCACATTCCAGAAGGAGTAACTGCCTGTGTGGAGCCATCTTTGGTAAAGGGCGGGGGCAGCAGAGCTTGCAGTGGTGGGAAACAGACCCTGCTTCACACAGCCAGGAAACCCTCTGCCCCAAAGGGCCTGGCCAAAGCTGAGCCGTCCAGGGCAGACGGGTCTGGGGACCAAAGGGAGGCCCTCCAGCCTGCACCTGTAGGGGTAGGGGTGGAAGGCCTGGGCGCAGGCCCTGCAGGGCGAGTGACTGGAAGGGGGCCAGGGCAGCCCGGATGACAGCATGCTGCATTTAGAAGAGATCTGCTTGTGTCTGCCCCGCTGCATGAAGGCATCTGGGACACCCAGGACACAAAGCCTCACCTGTCAGGCCCTCCTCCCCCTTGTCCAGGCCTGGCCCTGTGCCTCCCTCAGCAGCTGCCTCCTCCCTCCATTCCTTGGGGGCCTTTGGTCCTCTCCCTGGACAGCTGCACCAAGCCAGCGGGTACACAGGATTCTTCAGAGCCCCAGGCTCTGGCTCCCAACAGCAACCTTCAGATCACAGGAGTCTCCCTGGGTGCAGCAGCAGAGAGGGGCCCTGGGGCACCACAGGGTCCCTCGCATGGGTGACAAGCAGAGGATCAGTGCTGCCTGCTGGACAGGGCTCTGCTCTTCGAGGTTCCTTTTGTGCTGAGGTCCCCTGGCTCAGCGCCACACTGCAGGTATGCTCAGGACCCCTGTCCTCTCTGTACAGAGCCTGCGGGCAGCCTGCAGCCAGCCCAGGAGCAGGACGGGAAAGGAGCACACAGGGCAAATGCCCGCAGAGCTCCAGAAACAAGCATTAGTGCCTTGTTACAAAGTTAGTACCAGCTCACTGGAGGAAGTTATCTGGCCTACAGAGTACGAACACAAATTATGGCTGTGCTGGCACTCAGTATCCACGCGGCACCGTCAGTGACTATGTCTGTACTTCCATGAGGAAACCACAAGAAAAAGTAGAGGATGAGAGCTGTCATCGAACAAGCACTCAGGTCCGCCAGCACTGGCTGTCCTCGTTTAAGATGTCAGCGGAGCGGCTGTGATGGGTGCACTGAAGAGTGCTGTCAAAGTGTACAAACAGGCACTCTTCTGAAAATGAAAATGTGACTCTGGAAGTCACCGACAGAAAACCCATAAACAGCGTCACTCTTTGCCACACACACGCACAGAGACTGTGTGCCCTGGCTGCAGGGATGGACCCCTGATGGATTTTATTTGACCCTGAATGTGAGCTCCTCGAGGGTCTACTTGAATTTTGGGTCCTTAATGGTGCAAAAGCAGTGACAGTAAAAAAGAACTTGAGGATAAGTTTCTTATATTCTGTATTTCCCAGAATGCTTTGCAAAGTTTCAGCTATTCCCAGGACCTTTAAACAACTTGATGGGGAAAGTGAGGCCTCCCCCTGCGATGCTCCCTCCTTCCAAGCTAGTGAAGTCCTGGGAAAACCGTCCTGGCCAAGAAGAGCCAGGTTATTGTGCAGCAGAAGAGTGCTTATTTTGTACACCCTGGTATTACTCAATTTTTAATATTATAATTCTATATTAACTCATATTTTTACTAATTTTCCATATGATTATGGATTTTTATCTTCCTTCTTGAGTTACCAATCCACATCTAGTTATTTTATTTGAGCCTGTCTTTCTTAGAAATGTCTACTAGCTTCTTGTGTACTAAGACATTCAGTCTACCATTTTGTAAAATACTATCTTTTTATTATCTCTGCTTTTCATCCTTTCACTAATTTTAAGTTATTCATAAAAATCAAAATCATTTCTAAAAATCAAACTCATATGTAAATATAGTTTAAAAGTCAAGTAGTAACACCATCAAGAAGGTAAAAACCTACAAAATGGGAGAAAATATTTGCAAATGATAGATCACACAGGAGTCTAGTATCCAGACTATCTGAAGAACTCATACAATTCAATGAGAAGAAAAACAACCCAATTTTAAAATATGTGAAGCTCTTAAAGAGCTACGGATATAGCTTACTGGCAGACCACTTGCCTAGCATGTGCAAGGCCCTAGGTTCAATCCCCAGTACCACAAAATAAAAATAAATAAAGCTCTTAGATAGACATTTCTCTGAAAATGACCAATGAGCCCATGAAAAGACACTCAACATCATGAGTCATTAAAGAAATGCAAATGAATGCCACAATGAGGTACTGTTTTGTGTCCTCTAGGACAGCTATAATTTTCAACAAAATAACAGGTGTCAGCAAGGATGTTGAGAAGTTGGAACCCTAACATGTAGCTGGTAGAAATATACAATGATGCAGCCACAGAGGAAAACAGCTGGGTAATTCCTCAAAAAGTGAAACACAGAACTACCTTAGGACCCAGCAATTCCATGCCTAGGTACATGCCCTAAAGACTCAAAGCAGGTATTCGAAGAAATATTTCCACAAGAATGTTCATAGTAGCACTATTTGCAATAGCCAAAAACTAGAAATAACTCAAATGTCCCTCAACAGATGAACAAATAAAGGTGGTATCGCCCATGTAGTGAAAATGGAATGTTATTCTGTCAGAAAGGAATGGAGTTCTAACACACGCTACAAAAGAGACAAACACTCAACACATTACGCTAAGCAAAAAAATATATTAACACAAAAGATTAGATATTGTGTGATCCCATGTGTATGAAACTTCTAGAGTACACAAATCCATCACAGCAGGAAGCAGAGGCCAGTGGTCGCTAGAGGCTAGCGAGAGGGGGCAACAGAGGAATAGGGATTGCTTAATAGGTACATGGTCTCCCCTGGGGGAACGAAAATGTCTTGTAACACAGAGAAGTGATGATTACACAGTGGTGTGACTGTAAATGCCACTGAACGTGACCTTTTAAAGTGGTTAACGATTAATTTTACGCTATAGACGTTTTACCTCCACTAAAAAGTACCGAAGGGTAAGAAGAGCTTCTAAAAGGAACCAGCAACCCTCCCTCGTGCCTTCTCAGCCTCCCGATTCCTCTCTCCAGGCAGTCTTGTAGTCTTTTCCCTTCCAAGAGGAATACACTCGGTATTTCTCAGTACACTTACACTGCTGTTTCTCTACTAATTTCAAAATTCACCTAATGACTCCCTATTGTGACAGATAAGCAGTTCTCCTAAGCTATCCCTCCACCTCTCCCCGCTCCATCTTCTCAGCAGCTAGGAAAATGTTTTAGTAAATAATCAGTGTTGAAACGATGGCTATGCGAATGCCATTCAGCACAGAGCCAAGTGGGAAACTATGATGACATTTCCATTCTTGTTCAGTTTTTTGTTTTTCTTGGAGTCAAGAACGCCTTTGTTATTTTATTTGCACAATGCTCTTTGTGCAGTACGCATTCCTTTTCCAAATACTCCATTGTGTAAAATACTCTGTGGGGTGCCTTGTTTCCAGGAGGCACCCCCTCGGTGCCCTTTGCCCACCTTTCCTGGATCTCCTGTCTCCTCTTCCTCTTGTCTTGCTCAAGTGTATCTTCAGTAAAAAGGACTCATGGTGTTGCACATCTGTAATCCCAGCCCTCTGGGAGGCTGAGGCAGGATAGCAAGTTTGAGGCCAGCCTGGCAACCTAGTGAAAGTCTGTCTCAGAAAGTAAAAAGGGGTAGGGATGTAGCTCAGTATGAAGGCTGAAAATATCTTTGCTCTGCTTTCACACTTTATTAGTTGTCTGGCTGGGTATGAAATAATAAATTGAAAATAATTTCCCCCTCCCCAAAAAATGCTAGCCTAGAATGTGATGCTAGGGTTACAGTTTGAACGTCTCCCTGACATGGTACGTGTTGGGAAGTAATCATCAAATGCAAAAGTTAATGGATTTGGAGGGGAGACCTGTGTCAAGAGGGCTGGGTCATGGGGAGACGGGGCCATGCAGGCTATGCCCTTATGAATGGATGAATCCTTTTGTGGATTAGTGGGTAACTGCAGGAGAGGCTTGGTTATAACAGCAAGCTTTCTCTGGCACACTTGCTCTGCCTTACTACGGGAGGCCGTCTCCTACATAATGACCTAGCGGGAAGCCTGGTCAGATGCCAAGCAGACAAAGGGACCACGCTCTTGGACTTCTCAGCATCCAGAACCACGAGCCAAACATTCCCCTTGTCTCTACAGATTACTTACTGTCATTTTGTTACAGCACCAGAAAATGGACCAAGACGTCTAGCATGCAGCAATGTTTTTGGAAAAGTTCAGAACCACTAGATTCTTGCTCCTTCACCTTGCACTTGTTTCTCCCCTCAGGAAGCTTGTAGAACCCCCACCCCCACCCTCACCCCATTAACCCTAGTGTTCTAACCCTTTATAGTACCATGCCCTGCTATTTCCAGCGCTTGGCATTTGTGGTTTGCAGATCTGTCTCCCGGGAGACTTTCTTCTACAACTTTTTCCTTTTTTTAATCTCTTCTCTTTCTGGAACTCCAAGTATTTTCATATTGAACCTTCTAGATTGATTCCCTTTTATCTCTGTGCTGTCCAACTCCCCCACCACACACACAGACACACACACACACACACACACACACACACACACACACACACACACACGTTTTTTCATATTTGCTGAGAGGTTTCCTTGACTTTATCTTCCCAACATGCTGATAAAATTTTGGGCCCTTCCCATGGTATTCTGCTTTTGTTTTATGATTCATGTCCTCTTGAACTGTATGCGAATACTATTTAAAAGTTTCTGGCAGGGTGTGGTAGTGCATGCCTTGTAGCCCCAGGACTCTGGAAGGCTGTGGTAGTAGGATCGGAAGTTTGATCCCAGCCTGGGCAACTAAGGAAAACCTTACCTCAAAACAAAAAAATTAAAAATGGGCTGAGGATGTAGCTCCATGTGAAGGTTTTGGGTTCAACTCTCCAATACAGAAAAAAAAAAAAATTGGATCTTGATAGTTTCTTCCAAATTTAGCGTTTTCTTAACTGTTTAATTCTTGTGTTCATACAAATTCTTGCTTTCCTTTTACGTCAGCTGAACCTTTGTTAGCTGCTATTAGTAATGAGGCTCTGAAAAGTTAATTGGAAATTCTGTGTGCACAGTAAAGCGCATCTACTGGCCAATTTCGATCTAGGGAGAGCAGGCAGGGAGCCAGCCTTTGTAAGCAGACTGTTAAATGTCAAATCAACACAGGGTTTTTCTCTGACACCTTCAGTGTCTCTGGAGAAGCTTTTGTTTACTGCCATGCGAGAGCTACAGGGTGCTAGATGACCTGGAAGAAGACTTTCTTCAAAGAATCACATTTGCTGCCTAGACCCTTTTCGCTTGTCCTCGAACTCATAAAAACCCCCATCTCTCACCTTCAGGACACCCACTGCCCTCCTGGCAGTGGATTCTCATCTGAATAAACACTTTGTCTTTTTCCTGCCGGTGTCACCGGCTCTCTGTACGCTGCCTCCTCGATGTGCAGCCCTGCACAGCGTTTACCTACTCCTGGGAGGCGGACGCCAGGTGGACTGCACTTGGCTCATCTGGATGGAGGGAAGTTGCTAGACTTCCAGGTAACTTCACTTTAAGGCACCTGCTGAATCCAACCTTCTGCCACAGGGAACCTGGGTCTAGACCTCTTGCAGGTCAGTTTCTGCAGCCCATTCCACAGCTGTGGGATAACAGCCTGCTTGAATTCAGTTTATCCTGTTCATCCTCTCCATGGACTTCAGCCCTGCGTCCCACACAGGACACCCCTGAGCATCTGCCCTCTCCGCATCTCTTCTTTCCAAAATGTGCTGAAACATCTTACTGGATAATGATCCCTCTTGCATTGTCCTTATCTTTGTGGGTCTTTCTCATTTTTATCTCTTTACTATTATGTATGCAGCAAATATTAAGAAATGAAGGCATATGGCCAAACTGCTACATGAACTGAAGCGCTTTCCTAGGCTGTGATAGATGAAACCTGATATAAGGTGAATTACGACCCTTCCACAAAAGATATTTTGAAGCCTTAACCCCCATACCTTAGGATGCGACCTTCTTTGGAACTAGGTTGTGGCAGATGTAGCAAATTAAGACGAGCTGAGGTTGTGCTGGAGTAGGGTGGGCCCTGCATCCAACATGACTGGACAGACACTGGGGAGAAGCCCGCGTGAAGAGAGACAAGAAAAGGGGGGATGTTTCTCCAAGGCAAAGCATGCCAAGCACTGCCAGCAAACACCAGCAGCTGGAAGACCTGAGGAAGGGGTCTCCCCTGCAGGTTTCTGACAGCTTCCGTTTGGACTTTTAGCCTCCAGAACTGTGAAATAATAGATTTCAGTTGTTTTAAGCCATCCAGTTTGCAGTAGTTCTTACAGCTGCCAGGAAACTATCCCGGAGCCCTTAATGCACACAATTCAGCCCTTAATTCACGTAATTCAGTGTTTCCATCTCCCATCACTGTAGTATTTTTGACTGCTTTAAAACCCAAAGGTCCTCTGCTCTCTTCCGCCTTTTTCAGTGGTTGCTGTTGTTGCTTAATGGTTTTATTCCACCCCAGCCCTGGAAACTTTAATCTGTTTGGCATTTACCTAGGTATGCAGCCTGTATTGATTATCTCACACAGTCTCTTCTCACAATCAGCTAACCAAATTAGCCTCCCCTAATTTATCAAATGATCTTTCCACTCCTACCATCTGCAAGGTCATCTTTATCATATGATTAATTTACATGTGTCTAAAGGCAAGTTTCTGGGCTATTTAGTCTATCATCTGATAGACTAAATAAATAGACTGTTTCTTTTTAAACCATTATTGATGTCACTGTTTTAATCATTAATTTTGTTTTGGCAGTACTTCGATTGAATCTAGGGCCTTTACAATGAGCTATACCTTTAGCCTTTTCATATTTTATTTTGAAACAGGGCCTACTAAGTTGCTAAGTTGCCCAAGCTGGGCTTGAACTTGCTATCCTCTTCCCTGCCAGAGTGTTGGAATTACAAGCGCACACCACTACCCCTGGCTAAAATGTGTTTTGATATTTAGTAGAGCAGGATTCTCCTTGTTGCAATCTTTCTCAAAATTCTAAAATTCTTCTCACTTTTCCATCCAGATTTTAGAATTTAAGTATGAGAAGAAATCTTATTGGGGCTTTGGTTACAAATGGGACAAACATATAAAGTACACGAAGTAGAGCTGGAATCTTTACAACTTCCATGTCTTCCACTTAGAAACAAAGGATAGCTCTCCATTATGTCATCTGCTTTGTAATTCTCAGTAAAGTTTTATAGTTTTCATCTAAAACACCCATCTAATTTACACTTTATCCCTTTTCCTGATTTTGCATTTATAGGACTCATGATTATAAAAAACGAGAAGTAACAAATATTTAGAGAGCTTATTAAATGCTAGGCATTATTCTAGAAACTTTTATAAGCATCATCTCCCTAAATTCTTGTAGTAGGAATGGGTACCTACACATACACAGGAGGTAAGTTATCGAGAGATAAGTTATCAGGCCAGTATCATGATGGTAGAGCCAAGTTTTCAAACTGACAATTTCACTCTCGGGTTTTATCTAAAAATAAGTATTTTTACTATTCACCTGGAAAAAGGAATGAGGAAGCCTTCTCTCAGGTGATATGACAAGATATTTAGTTAAGTGAAAAAGATTCTAGATTATCACGGTATTGAGAGGATGGGGGAGGTAATATTACAACATATTTGTATTTGCTTGTATAAGAAAATAGGCTATGGATGACGCAAGGGCTGGGTAACGTGCTCTTGTCCTTTTAGAGCTGGGGTGGTAGGGAGTCAGGAGTGGGAGAAGCCTTTTCATTAAACCAGCTCAGTGGGAGAGCACTTGTCTGTTGAGGGCAAGACCCTGGGCCTGATCCCAGCACAACAATGATACATAAATGTGCATTTAAAATTTAAAATGAAATAGACTGTGAGTGAAGACTTCACATTTTTTTAACCCAGGTGCTCACGCATGCTTGGCAAATGCTGGACCATTGAGCTACTCTCCTGGCTCCTCACAGATTCATATAAAGATCTTGCCGCTTTGCTGAACAGGCTCTGTTTTCAATTACACTTCCAGCTGGCTGCTGCTATATAGATCCATATACTACTGATTTTTATGTACCTTGCTCCCAGCACTTTTATCCCTTACACTGAACTTGCTTGGTAAGTCTAAGACCTTTCTCTCTGGACTCTCCTGGGTTTTCACCAGACAAAATGAAGGCGGGATGTTCTGTAAATGTGTGTATGCTGGTTGGGGTGGTGAGAACTGTGGTTAAGGACACACAGAGTGAGCTCTCCACATAGACATTAAGTTCCAGTTTTTAAGAAAACATGGCATGGGATAAAATAAAACAAGCCCACAAAAGAATGCAGCCCTGGGACGCTGGGCCACGACCTTGGCTGTGGCTCGCTGCCATCTCCTCTGGCCCCCACCTTCTTCCCGTCAGAGCCACCCCTCCCTGCAAGGCCTTCCTCCGGGCACACCTGGTCCTGAGGTGGGCTCCTCGCTGCCTGGCTCCTGGCAGCCTTTCTCCTCTCCCAGCCGTCAGAGTTAGACAGACTACAAGCCACAGCACGGCTCTGAGTTCCTTCACGACACCCCAAGACAACGGTCCAGGCCACCCTCTCGGGCTCCTCCTGTCCTTTCCAGGCATCCTTGGCTGCTCTGGTTACACAGTGCACAGCTCAGGTCTAGGAGCAACCTGAGCTTGGCAATCAAGGCCAAGTCACTCCTGACTCTGCCTCTTGGGAACCTGTGTCAGCTGAATCACGAGCGCTGTTGGGCGCGCACTGATACCCTCACGAGCCCACTCACGCCGAGCCCTGACACAGCTCTGCAGATCAGGCAAAGGAGATGGCAGGCCCCCACATTTGAGACACAGCCTCCCTGAGAGCAGAGTCTGATTTTACACCCAGCACTTACAGAAGCCCTCAACTTCGTGTTTGTTGGTTGATGGACACAGAGCTTAGCACCTGGAACCCAGCCACAGGACAGCCAAGACGACACACGAGGACAGCCAGCAAGAAGGGCCTACCTGATGGCTCAGGGGGCCACGAGGCCCCTGTGAGGAGATGGCATGTAGCCCCTCACCGAGGACTGGAATGCCCTACCCTGCACAAGGAGGATGGCGTCACTCCTCCCAGTAGATGAAAACATTCACATTTCACTTCCACAAAGATCCCGCCACCTATGACTGTGCTCATTTTAGAGATAGCACATGAGAAGTTACATCACTTGCCCAAGATCACACAGGAATATGCCTTGCAGACCAAAGGGGGACACTGGTCTTTGATGCTAATACTGTTTATTCCTCGGAAATTCAAGGCGGGAGTTGTGGACAGGGCAGCAGGGGGCCAAATGACCTACATGGGAGAAGCCGGGGGTTGACTTTGAGCCATTGAACTGTGACACAGGCTGAGGATCCAACAGGAAGGCGGGTTCTCCGAGTGCTCACAGCACTCGCGACGGGAAGACAGATGAGAGATCCCCACCCCAATAAATGACAACATCATCTCACCAGTGACAACACAGCTGATGAGATGCAGAGGGGGTCAAGAAAAGCCCGTTGCAAGAGATGGAGCAAACATTGGACACAAACATTCAAGAATGGGAGCGAGAGAGGCAGAGAGTAGAGTGGGCAAGAAGAGGGTGGCAGAGGCAGCATGGGGAGGACCTCGGTGTCCCTCAGTGAAGGTGGATTGTAGTCTAAGCCGCGAGGAAGCCATGGAAGGATTTAAGCAGAGTAGTGAAATGAGCTGGTTTATGGGGGTGTTTTTTGTTTTTTGAAAGAGGGTCTAGCTATGTAGCTCAGGCTGGCCTTGAACTCACTGTGTAGTCTAGTCTGGCCTTGAACTTGCAGCAATCCTCCTGCCACAGCCTCCCAAGTGCTGGGATTATAGGCATGTGCCACCATGCCTGGCCTGGTTTATGTTTTTAAGCGGTCTCTCTGCCTGCTTTGCAGAAGATATATAGAAGGGAACCAAGACTTCTGGTAGTAAAGCACATTTAGACTGGCATAACACATAGATCAGCTTGAAAGCATCTCCGGAGACCATAAAGCAAATGCAGCAAATGAGATTTGAAAACATGCTACAGAATAAACAAACCAGATATATGCCAGCTAAGGGACCAAGGTGAAGGCCACAGACAGTGTACAAAGCCTCCAGATCCAGGCCTTTGGTGGAGAGTCCAGAGAGAAACCAGAACCTCTGGCCTGGGTTGCACAGGTATGCCAGGCCTTCCACTTCTCATGCTGCATGGAAATCCTACCCTGGAAAACCAATAAAAGTTGATCTAGAGCCTGCTGTAGTGGCATACACATGTAATCCCAGCACTGGGAGACTGAGGCAGGGGGATCCCAAGTTCTAAGCCCCACCTGAGCAACTGGGTGACTTAGCAAGACCTTGCCTTGTCTTCAAATAAAAGGCCCTGGGTTCAATCCCCATTATCAGGGAGAAAAACTGACCTGGAACAAGTAGGCTCAGTAGGACCTGGCAGAGACAAGCATCTCCACAGTCAAGACACACAGAACCCCACAGAATGTAATCCCCACCAAAGAGGACCCCACAGACATGAATAATAGGAGGTGTAGGAAAAATCAAATGCTACCAAAAAAAGCAGATTCAGCAAAGTGAAATCATACACCAGCGGTCCTGTGAAAGGGACATTTTAAAAAAGAATGCTTCATTTCTTATATTAGAGACTGAGGAAAGGAACAGAAACCACAAGCAAAAGGAGGACACTAGAAAGAGTAAGCCGATTTTTAAAAGAACCATTTGAAATTCTAGAAATCTCGGTGCAGATTCAGGTGCAATTAAAGAAGGAATCAGTGAATAGGAAGATGAAGCTGTCCAGTCCTCTCAGAGGCAGAGACGGTTTCCTGCCTCTGCATCCCTACCTGACTCTCCACTAGGAAAAGATCCCAGGGGCCCATTTCTTGTCACTCGCCAACTGTCAATAAACACTTGAGAGAGTGATACTATGGGCGGAGCAGCCTCTCTCGGGTGGGCTCCTCACTGGGCCCCTAGCTAGTCCTGGGACTCCGGGGCAGAGCACTCTCAGCAACACCTCCCCGCGGCCCAGCTCTCCTGGCCGTGGCTCGAGGGCATACTCGCCTCTCATTCTCCAGGACAGGAGGTATTTTTAAATAGAGACAAAAAAGAATTATCAAGAAATGACTGCCTGGCAACAGACTTTAAACTCCAAGCCCCAAGCTGGTGATGGGCCTCGGATCAGCATCTGATAAGTCCATAATTAAAACACTGACATCACACTGTCACTATTCTCCTTCGGGCCCCAAGAAAACCTGATGAAACTTTGCTCTTCTTTGCAGAAAAAAATAGAAGTTATTTTCCCCCCTTCTCTGTTCAGACATAACATCACCAGCATAGCTCTTTAAATATCTGTGCTGGAGGCTATATTTAGAGACGATTTGGCCCTCAAAATGAGCCTGATTTCCTGTGGCAAGAAGTTCTCAGCAACAAGGAGAGGCCCCGAGGGCTCCGAGGCCCTGACAACCAGCCCGAAGGCCTGAGATGTTCAAACAGTATCAGAACAGGAGCCAACTGCTTTTTCTGGACAGGTGACTGGCACCCGATGCGGTGGCAGATAATAACTAAAGGGTATGTTTGTCCTCAACATTTCCAAAGTCATCTTGGAGAAGAGCTTGATGCAGACCAACAATGTGGACCAATAATCCCACATGGAACACAGAGAATCCATTCATTCATTCATTCACACACTTCTTCATTCACTCATTCACACTCCATTTACTATTCATTCATTAAAACCCCACTCACTTATTCACACCCATTTAGTCATTCAACCACTCCCCCATGCATTCATTCACTCACCCCCTCTTTCACTTAATCACTCACTCCTTCTTTCAATCAGTTATTCATTCACCCAACACTGTTCCTCAGTAGCTCCTACAGGAACCCTACTCACAGGCAGACCAGACACACAAATCCTGGGACCTTCAGTCCCTCCCAGGAAAGGGCCATGGAGGGGTTGGCACAAAGCGAGTGCCCCGTAGAGCAGGGGACACTGCTTCTGGGGACCCAAGGGAAGGTTTCCAACTGAGGGGGCAGCACTGACTGCTGCTCTAAACCCTCTGAACCCCCGCAATGAGTCAGACGTCGGCCCATCATCCTGAATTACAGCAAGCAACTGTACCAGGGCTCCACATGACAACGGGAACAAAACTGGAGCTGAAACACAATCGTGGCTGCACATCTTCCATCCGCCCCACCTGGGCCCGCTGCGACAGGTGGAGGTGAACATGGGCTTTTGCTGACCTGCGTGAGAAAGGTGCTGCTCATTTGTGCCTCTAAAGCCCACTCGCATGGGCCGCACCTCTTGGCTTTCTCCTTCTTTCCTTTCCAGCTCCCCGAACCCTTGTCCCCCTCCCCATCGGAACATTTTCTTCCGACTTCACAATACCTATTATACCTTGTGGTCCTTATTTACACTTTCGGTTTCTTACACCAGAGAAACAATGTGGTATTTCCACATGCGTGTCCGGTTAATTTCACTTGAGTATGGTCTCGAGGGGGCTGCACCTCTTTGGAGCATGCACCAGACCCTGTCTGTCCTGATCCAGCCTGGACTACTCCTGTTCCCGCCTCAGGGACTGCCCTGTCGCATACCTCTGTGTGTGTGTGTGTGTGTGTCTGGTGTCCCCAGGCATGAAAGACCCCAAGGGGAGGGAAGGGAATGCACATTGCTTAGCTCTGACTGCAGCTTTGGCAAGCAATGTGCCCTTCTTTTTTTCTTTTTAACATTTTAGTTTGAGATAATTTTAGATCTTCAGAGAGTTGCAAAAATAGTACAGAGTTCCCATATACCCTTCGCCCAGCTTTCCCATCTATATTAACATCTTATATAACCACAGAAAAGGCAGGAAACTGAGAAATACACCTGGTACAATACTCTTGAGTCTACTATAGAATTAACCTGGATTTCACCAGCTCCCCACTGCTGTCCTCTTTCCTGGCCAGGGTTCAACCCAGGATCCCACCTTGCATTAACTGTCCTATCCCCTTAGTCTCTTCTGGTGTGTGACTGTTCCACGGTGCTTCCTGGTCTCTCATGACCTAGGCACTTTACTCAAGGTCTACGGAGCGAGGTATTTTGCAGAACACCCCTTACGCGTTTGCTTGAAATTTCTTCTTCATGTGACTGAGGATCTGAACTTCTGGGCAAGAAAACCACAGAGATGACAAGCCTGGCTCAGGACATCACCATGGGCACCATTCCTTTTAATACACTGCTTTCTTGAGTCTCAGATCCTCAGAAGACAGGAATTATCTTCACTATAGAGAGGAAACTAAGGCAAAGAAGTTAAGCCATTAGCCTATGGCCACTGTCATGGTAAACGATAGAGACTGAATTTGAACCAAGTTTTGTCTTTGGATCTTTCCAACTCTTTGTAGTTTAAAGTAATTCACCAAGACCTTGACTGAACACAAATAGTTGTATTTAGATGGCTAATCTTTCTAATCATTCCTAGTCCTATGATTGTAAGGCCAGTGAACAGTAAGGACAACTAATGTATTGAGCACCTACAATGTGCCTGGCACAAGGCTTCATCTTTTATAAATTCTGCCAATTCTTCTAAATTCTGCCAACACCACAATGAAGTAGATATGACTACAGACAGCTAAGTTAGGTAGAAATATTATAGGCAGAGCTCCCAGGGTTAGGCCCTCGAGGAAATCAGTGCAGAGGAGAGAACACAGTACAGTTGTGGCTACAGGCACACTGCTGAAGGCCAGGCCTCAAGATAAAGATGGAATGGCCAGGCCCACATACTGCCCCGAGGGATAATTGTATCATCTGGCCCAATAACATCCAGATGGATATCAGTCACCCAGGTGAGTGACCAGGACCTCCTGGCCCTCCCTTCCTAAAAAAGGTCCTTGTTCTTTCCATGTACACCTGCTACATGACTTGGTTCACCACTGCCTCAACATTACCGAAGTGGTTATCCTTGTAATCTTATTGATCAGTTTTGACCCATGTTGTACCCACCCCAGGACTTGCTCTATAAAACCTCCTGTGTGAAGTGGGTTCTCTGGCAGCCCACTTTCAGCCCCTCTCCTGTCTCTCTCGAGCTACCTCTCTCAATAAATTTTTCCTACTCTTCAAATTCTGTTATTCCTTACAATTCATCCTTCACTTCCGGGGAGCATGAACTCGGCATATCTGACACCCAGTAGGTTGGGAGTTATATTATTTCCCCCATATCACATCACAGGAGCACAATCCCTTATCCCAAGTTCTTGGGGCCAGGTGTACTTGAGAATTTAGCGTCTGGGGGTCTGAATAACATCCTTGAATTAAGCACTATACTACTTTCCCAGCACAGTGTGGGAGAACTCACACTAAGATGGACACAGGAAGATCCAGACAAGTGCCAGGTCTGGTCCCAAACTTGGAAAAGAACTGGTTTCCAGAGCCTCAGGGACTCCAGCTCCGGATGAGGATGTGCACCTTGTGTGTTACATAAGGTGACCAGTACATGAAGAAACGGAGGCTTGGAGGCTCTCACTGCCAGCCCGTCCAAAACCTTGAGGCCAGGCAGAACCCTGGACGAGAATCTACCCCAGGCCTTTAAGAGCCTTTGGTCACTTGGTTTTTATTTTCCATTTCCTATGACAAAACACATGCTACATATATCCAGCTGGGACCCAGAATAAATGAAAACAAATTTTCCAAACTCCCAGGTCTGAGCTGCTCCTGGAACAGAACATAAAGTGGTGACCACGCCCTAACCATCAGGGCTATGACGCAGTAACTGTCTTTCTAGTAGGTATTTAGCAGGAATCTTCTCCTCCCATAGAAACAGGAAGCACCCTTTCATTTGCACTTTAATTATTTTCCAGTGTAGGGGGTTGGGAGGAAAGTTCCAGGCAGCGGTGGTTCTCCCCAGCTTATGTCATCCTCATGATTCCTGCCTTCTTACAAAGCCCTTGCCCATCTGAATTCTCACTTGACCCTAGGAGGATGAAATTGATGGAATATCTCTTGAATTAAGCGGCAATTTACACATTAGAAAGGAGAGCTCTGGAGCAATTAGTGATAAATACACAGAAATCTAGGCTAACAAAGGCAATGAGTTGCTGGAAAAATCTGCGCAGGAAAGGAAAAGATATTAAAGTATACCGGGTGCTCTGCTGTCCCTTGCACTTATAGTTGACACACAATATAGATTTAGGACACCGGGGCCAAGTGGAAGGGAAGGTCTGTCGTGAGAACGGGAAGACACATGTGAACAGACCTTTATACCTTCCAGAATGGCAGGACTGTAACAGCTATGAACTAAAGCAGTCAGAGGAACTAGCTGGTTACTTCTGGAAAGCAGGAAATGGTTGGAGAATGGGAAACAGCTAGAGTGAGAGACTGTTTTTTTATTAAAAAGACTATACAGCTATCTGATTCCTGTAGCTACGTATGTGTAAGGAACATTTTTCTTTCTTTTTCTGGTACTAAGACTGAACCCAGAGAACACTGAAATACATCCCCAGAGGTTTTGCAAACTTTTATTTTGAGATAGGGTTTGTTTTTTTTTTTTAGGTAGGGTCTTGCTAATTTGCCTAGCCACTAAGCGACTTGGCAATTCTCCTGCCTCAGCCTCCTGAGAGACAGGTACCACAGGTGTACACCAATAAAATCTAAATCAAAGAAATCAAGATCACATATGTGGAAACGGGTAAAGTCAGGGCTGGACCCTCGACTTCTGACACAGAGCCAATGTTCTTCCTGGCCCACCTACCTGTACTGTTGCTTTAGCCTTCTTTTTTTTTTTTTTTTTTTTTTTGGTTTTTCTCCGGTACCGGGAACCGAACTCAAGACCTTGCGCTTGCTAGGCAGGCGCTTTTGCCGCTGAGCTAAATCCCCAGTTCCCGCTTTAGCCTTCTTTCTAGACCAGGTATCCTCTCTGCATCCCTCCATCATTTCAGTTGTCCACTCTGAGCTGGCTTGGCGCTGCAACGTCTTTGTTGAGGACAGAGAGTCAGAAGTGCACAGACTCCCCAAGCACACAGTTCTCCCAAAGCCACGCAGGGGCTGTCAATATGCTTTCGTCACGGTGCAGGCGACCTCTGCCTGCTAGAGGGAACTCCCCCTGGAGTTCGGCACGCCACCTCAGAACAGCACACCTGTGAGTGCAGGGACTTCGCAGCACATACATCTGTGCAGGTGACCTTAACTCAGGCCTCAAGGAAGAGCCCCTAAACCAGGAAGCCAGGAGCTTTGCATCTATGTGTGCGACAGCTGTGCACCCGCTCCATGCTAGAGACTCCACGGCCCCCAATCAGAGCGGTGCCTGAGGAGTAGAAATGGAGAAGGGTAGCAAGGGCAGACGTGTCTGTACTACACGCTCGCTCAGAAGGGCGTGAGACATGGATTTTCATTATCTTGATGCTCTTACAAAGAGTCTCTATGTAAATGACTCGGATTAACCCAGGCCCGAGTGGCCTCTGTAAAAGTCTGCCTGGTACCCACAAAGGGTGAACTGTCTGGCTCCAAAGCCCAGGCTTAGGGCTCCCACAGTGTTGGGACTCAACCAGGACCCAATGCATAAGGTGGGTCTCCCTGCCAGCCCCTGGTGCTGACTCGTGGTATGGACTCTGCGCAGGTTATTTTTCTTTTCTACTCCACAGTTTCCATTAGGAAATTGGATTAAGTCAGAAACCACGTCTCCAAAGTGTAAAGAGGGTTCAATGGTATATTGCAAGTATAAGGTCCCCAGTTCAAACTCTAGCAAGGTCTTAGAAAAAAAAAAAAAAAAAAAAAAGGTAAAGAAACGTATCTGTAGCTCTAGCTTCCAAGCATTTACAGAAGAACCTCCCACATCTCTTACTGCTCTAACAGTGTTTAAAGTCCAATAGGTTTAGTAACTTGGGCCTCAGACTTATTGCCATACACTATATTATGGTACTCTATGTAACACTTTGATTTAGAATCAAAAGATTTTTTTTAAAAATTTTTTTCTTTCTTTTTGAGACAGGGTTTTGCTATGCAGTTTAGGCTGGCCTTGAGCTCACTTTGTAGCCCCAGCTGGTCTCGAACTCACAATGATCCTCCCGCCTCAGCCTCCTGAGTGCTGGGATTACACGTGTGTGCCACCATGCCTGCCTTTCAACATTATTTTTGCTGTATACTAGGTGAACACTGGGAAAGCCCAGGACCAGAAAAACCCCAAACTTGTGGTGCAGTGCTCAGCCTGTGTATTTGTGACAGCCCTAAGTGGAGAGCAGAAGACGGTGTCTGAGCTGAAGTGACCAACACCCTCAGGCCAGACTGGAGACCGGGAGGGACTGGGGCAAGACCAAGTGATGCCATGCTATAAGCCATTGCACCTGGAGCAGCCCCCAAAGGCCTGTGTGTTCAAGGCTTCATCCCAGGGTGCCACTGCTGGGAGGTGGTGGAGCCTTTAGGAGGTGGAGCTTAGTAAGAGGTCTTTAGGTCACTGAGGGCATGGCTTAGAAGGAGACTGAGGACCCCGATCCTCTTCCTCACTTCCTTTCTTTTTTTGCGGTACTGGGGATTGAAGTCAGAGTCTTCACACTGAGCTACATCCCCAGCCTTTTTTTATTTTTTTGAGACAGAATCTCACTAAGTTGCCCAGGGCGCACTGTAATTTGCAATCCTCTTGCTTCAGCCTCCTAGAGTGCTAGAATTATGCGCACGCCCCACCACCAGCTGCTCTTTTTCTTTTGCACTTCTTAAGCATAAGGTGAGAGGCTCTGCCCTGCTACCTGCTCCCACCAATTTACACTGGCTCAAAACAGGCCCAAAGCAAAAGGGCCAACTGGTGAGAGACTGAAAACCCCCAAAGCTATGAGCCAAAACCAACCTTTTCTTTTTATAAGCCGGTATCTCTGGCATTTCTTACAGTAATGGAGAGCTGACTACCACCACTAGCCTGAAGAAGTGAGACTTCCTCATCCAGTGTTCCGGAAGCACTGGGCTGCTCAAGATTCTTGGGGACATTCCGGACCCCACCATGAGCCTGAGATGGCATTAGGACACAGTGAGCTAGGTCTGGGGACACCACTCAAGTATCCCTCCCCTGCTTCCTGTCTATGTGTCAACTCTCTTCCCGGCAGAGATGCCACCAGGGTCCTATTATTACCACGGGATTTCCCACCCACTTTTTTTTAATAGCACAGCAGTTGATCAAAAAAAATTTTTTTAAGGTTAAGTACATTATATCTGTGATCTTCAAACTTGGAATTGCACCAAAGAACTTCATGGCCCAGCAGGAAAAATGTTTTGAACAGCTGCTGAATTGTCATTTGAGGATAAAACTTCTGTGAACTCATGCCAAGTGTGGAAATCCAACGTCTGACCCACAGCCACAGCAGGCACAGATGAAACAGCAAGGGCTGCTGCAGCCTGAGCGGGTGGGCTGTCTATGTAGCTGGCAGGGATGCTCTAGGCCTCTTGCCCTGGAGCTCAAGTTACCTGCCATCCTGCATTTGCTATCCCCATTGTAACCCATTCCCACAAGCTGAGCAGCCTGAACCAACAGCCCTCTATGACTGCATCGCTGTGCAGGCTCGGAGGCCAACACAGATCTCGGTGGGCTGAAGTCAAGGTGTCAACAAGGCTGCCTTCCTACTGCAGGCTCTAGAAAGACTCAGGTTCCAAACTCAGGCTAGTAGAACCCAATTCCTTGCAGCCTGAGGTCCCCGTGTCTCCTTGCTGGCTGTCAGCCAGGGGCTACTCTCGGTGCTAGAGGCTCCTGTCTGGTCCTTGCTTATGCGTCCTCTATGTCAGAGGCAGCAGTGGCACATCAAGTCCTTCTCGGGCTAGACTCTGTGCCCGCAGCTGGAGAAGGCTCTCTATTTTTGTGGGCGCAGGTCATTAGAAGAGTCCACCTGGATGGTCTAAGATACTTTCCCTGTCATAAGGTCCTTAATGACATCTGTCTCTTCGGCCATGTAACACAACATACAGGTTCCAGCGTTACACTGTGGACGTGTTGGGGTGGGGTGTTATTCCACCTCATACTTCTAAACCATCCCCTGGCCGCTAGAGAATGTACATCACAGGAACACCAGCTCCTAGCCCACTGGCTCTGCGGTACTGAAGAGGCACACAGAACCTCGCTCTCCATATGGCCCCTCTCACTAAACTGTCCGCTTGGTAAATGCACTCACCTCCTCCCACCAGTGCTCTCAAAACTTCTGTTCCGGATCCAGGAGAAAGAGATCAAATGTATCACCTCAGGTCAGGCACCTGCCCAAGGAGTGGGGACTGGCCCTAGCCCTTTTTCAGTTGTAGCAATAGTCAAATGCAATCAGGCCCTTACAAGGCATTGTTGGCTTATTCAATATTAAATGCCCCATGGTGTACTTGCATCGTGCTTGAGGCAGGTGGAGGAAGCCTCCCAAGAAGTCTTAAGAGCTATGGCGGGGGGAGCTCATAGTCCCATGTGGGACAGATTCAGACAATGTAAGACAAAGCTACTGTTGTTACATGACACAGAACTATAGGTTGGGTATCTTTCATCTAAAATGCTCAAAAAAAATTGATTTTTTTTTTTTCAGTACTAGGAGTTGAACCCAGGGCCTTCACAATGAGTTACATCCCCAGTCCTTTTTAAGTTTTTTAAAATTTTGAGACAGGGTCTTGCTAAGTTACTGAGTTGCCCTGTCTGGGCTCCAAGGTCCCACCTGAGGTCCTCCTGCCTCAGCCTCCCAGAGTGCTAGGACTATAGGAATGTGCCGCTATACTTGGCTGAAAATTCCACATCTCATTTCATGTGACAAGTCACAGATAATACAGAGGCAGTAAAAATACTGTATAAAAAATTACTTTCAATCTATAAGTGTATAATGTACATGAAATATAAATGAATTTTGTGTTTAGACTTGAGCCTGTCCCAAGAGACCTCATTATAAATATGCAAATATTCCAAAATCTGAAACATTTGTGGTTCTAAGCATGAGGACGAGGGTCATTCAACCTGGACTCTCAAATCAATCTGCCTGGAAGAGCAGAGGAAGCTTCTCAGGAGAGGGCATACCTGAGGTGGCCCTGAAAAGAAAGATGAGCCTGGCTGGTGGACAAAATGGCAGAGGCATCCTAGGCAGGAAAATAAAATTGTGAAGCCTGGAAAACCAGAGGACGGAGGGAATGGGCCCAGCTGGAGAAGCACTCAGGGCTCTGCAGGGACTAAGCCGTAGGAAGGGAAACCGCAGGACACTAAGTCTGGCAAGGTTTGGGTTTCAACACAACACAGATTTTTTAAATGCAGGTGATGCAAGCAGTTGGCTTTTGAAAGGGAACCCTGCCAGCCAGGGAGAGGGTGAGTCTCACCAGGGCAGGGAGCAGCGGGCAGGACGGCCATTAGCCACCCAATCTGCAGTTCGGGCGAGAGAAGAGCCCTGAAGTAAGGCAGAGCGGACAGGTAGAAGAGCAGGACCATGCAGAGAGCAACATAGACAGGTAGAAGGGCTCTGGAACCAGCTGCAGAGGAGCAGAACAGGAGATGACAACAGTGACAGGGCTAGGACCGTAGTGGTCCAGAAACCGAGATTCCCCAAAATTGAGATGCACGGGAGGGGCAGGCGCACCTCAAGAAAGAGCTCAGACTGGGCTGCACTTCCTCATCAGCAGTGCAGCCCAGCGGGGAGGTGGCACCCTGAGGCAGGGGCCTCAGGGAAACAGGAGGGAACCACCCACCAGGCCTGGGAGCCCGGCTCCTAACGGGCTGAGGGGCTTCCTTGGGGACCCCCGTTGTGCTGATCCACTTCCACATTCACGGTTCCTAGTCCAGAAGGGGGACGCAATGTGGCTGGTAGTTCATTCAGCTCTTTTTTTATTTCCCTTTGGTGCTGAGGCTTGAACCCAGGATCTTGGCACGCTAAACCCACCCACGTTCCACCACTGAACAACACGAGGACAAGCCTGGAGACAGGGAGCCCTTGGGCTGAGCTGCTGCTCCAAGAAAGCTGCCTTGGATCTGGCCCAGACGACCACAGAGCTCCCGCCTACGTGTTTCCTTCTGAAAATGTTAGGGAAGAACATGGCACGAGTCGAGACATCCCCAAGGAAAACCAAAAGGAGAGGCATCTGCTTTCCACCCAGGACGGGACAGGAGACAGGAGAGCTCACACAGCAGCCACACACCTAAGAACCATCCACTGGGATGACCACCTCCTGCTAGAAGGTCAAGGTTTCTGCCACGGCTTGATGACATCCCCATGCTCCCAGATTCTCAGAGCAGCAGTTCACCAGGCTCCATCATTTGCAATGCGATTACAGGCTGAGATTACAGGCTCCAAGTCCACCGCCCAGGCCTTTGATTTTCTTTGGAGAAGCTTCCTTTGAGCCTGGAGGCATGCTGTCCTCTCTCAGCCTCCCCCTGAGAACTTTTCACCATCCGTTTCCTTTGTATTTGACAGACTGCCCTGAGCCTTAGCTGGTGTAAAGCCCTGTGGGGCAACATGCTGGGGATGAGTAAGAAACCTTAGGGCCCCGTGCCACTAAGGGAGGCAGACGCAAGTCACAAGTGAACGGAAGCCAAGGGCAACATGCTAAGTGTGGGCTAATGATAGGTCGCAACTTCCCGGCTACAAGTTGCAGCAGTACCGGGAAAAGGCTGCTTGTACGTGCATGATTCACAAATGAAAAGCTCCCCTGTTCTAGGGAAGGACCAGGAATGCTTTCAATGGGAGGCTGTCTGTGAGAGACCTCAAAGGAGGTGTGGACAAATAAGGGAGGTTCCCAGCCACTGTTTTGGGGCAGACCTGTCTTTGCCTTTTACCTTTGGATTTTGAAATAAAATAGAAACACAGAAAACTGCACAAACAAGAATGCTAAGCTTGGTGAATTATCCCACCCAAGCTAATAAGCAGATTGCTGGCCCAAATCTGAAACTCCTCTGGCTCACCCACCTGATTGCTAACCTGCCCTGCTGCGACCAAGGACCAAGGGTAACTTTTAGTGGTCATTCTCTTTGTCCTTACTGTTTTACTATCTAATTAAGCAGCACCCCTAAGTATGTGTTTCATTTTGCCTCTTTTGTGAATCTAATATACACAGAAGCATACAGAAATCCTTTTGTGTCTGCCTTTTCTTCACTCAACCTTGTGTTTCTAAGAGTCATATTGTTAAATATAGCCAGAGTATATTTATTTTCATGGGTATATAGTATTCTAGAACACGATAATTACAATTTATGTTTCCATAGGTTTTTGGATTGTTTCCAGGTTAGGACTATTACAAAATACAATTATGAACATTCTTCTAAATATCTTTTGGTACATGTAAATTTATTTCTGTTTGGTACACAGTTACCAGTGAAACTTCTGGGTTCTTTTTGATGTTTCATTTTGGCTTTTGCAGTACTAGGGATTGAATCCAAGGTCTTCATACTGAGCTACATTCCAGCCCTTCTTTAGTTTTTATTTTGAAACAGGATCTCACTAAGTTGCCCAGGCTTGAACTTGGGATTCTCCTGCCTCAGCCTCATGAGTAGTTGGAATTAGAGATGTATGCCACCCCTCCTGGCTATTGCTGAGTTGTTGACACACATTTGATTTTGGGCAAATTCGGGCTATTCACAGTGCGGTAGTACCACTTTATAGCCCCATCAGCAGTACACAAGCATTTCCATCATTCTGTGTCCTCGCAAATGGTTGGCACGGTCAGGTTTTTGTGAGGCTTTTTAGTCTGTTTTGTTTTTTATTTTTATTTCGGCCATCCTGAAAAGCACACAGTGGCACCTCATAATGTTAATTTGCATTTTCCTGATTACTAATGAAGTTGCATACCTTTTCATATGTTTATTAGTCATTTGCTTGTCCTCAGGAGGTAACTTATACTTATTTTTCTGTTAGGTTATCTTTTTCAAAAGGTTGTTTTTAGTTTTTTGGTTTTTTTTTAAACATATTTTGGATTCAGGTCCCTTGATGGTTAGATGCATTACAAAATTTTTTCTTATGGAAGCAACTTTAAATGGCAAATAAATCCATCGGAAAAAAAATCTATCTTTTCTAAGTTATCAGCCACAGGCCAGGGTTCAGCTTTAAGGAGAAACATTAAGTAGAGCGTTTACAGTCAAACCTGGTGGTGCACTCTGGGAGAGGGAGGCAGAAGGACTGCAAATTCAAGTCCAGCCTGGGCAACTGAGCACCTTAGTGAGATCCTCTCAGATACATAGATGACAGTCAGATGGATGGCTGGGTGGATGGATGGATGGATGGGGATGTAGCTCAGTGTGAAGGCTCTGGGGTTCAGGCTTAGTGCTTAAAAGAACAAGAAGACAAGAGACAACAAGAGACAGAATCAGATCTGCCAGGTTTAAATCTCAATTCTGGCTGGGTGTGGCAGTGCACGCTTATAATCCCAGCACTAGGGAGGCTGAGGCAGGAGGATCACGGCGAATTTGAGGTCAGCCTGGACTACTTAATGAGTTCAAGGTCAACCTGCCCTACACAGTGAGACCCAGTCTCAAAAAAAAAACCTCAAAAACCATACCTCAGCTCCTCCCCTACCTGAGTGCTCACAGGCAAGTCACTAAACCTCTCTAAGCTTCAGGGTCCATGTTTGTAACCATCTATTGCATGGGTGTTCTGTGGCTAAACAGAGGTTATGGACAAATATGCTTTTAAACTACAGTACTGGCTGTTGTTAAATCAGAAGCAATGTTGGCTGCCTGACTGGCACAGACCAGCTTCCTGAGCTGTCTCAGAGCATTATTAGCAGAGGAAGTAGCGACAACCCTTCCAATGTAAGCAATACGCTGTTCTCTCCTCTGCTGTCTGAGCCTTGGGCACCTTAAATGCTGGTCCCTCTCCCTCCCAAGTGTCAGGCTATACTGCCCATGGCTGGGAACAGAGCTCCTCCCTGCCTGCCCAGGCAGGAAAACAGGAAGCAGCCTCCACCCTACGGGGAGGTGGGGCTGCCAAGCTCCCTGGAAGGTGGGCAGCCTTCCAGCCCATCAGCCTTTCTGGCCGCAGCAGGGACTGGCCAGCAGCAGGGACTGGCCACCGGTGGGCCGCACCCCACCACGCCCAGTCTCCGCCACGCTGCGTGTCGTGACGTGGGGGAGCATGGTCAGCGGGCCAATGATGCGTGCACAGTGAGGTCCTCAGACATGCTTTGCAGGCAGCCCGGCAAGGAACCTGTGGGAGCCCACATGCAGCAGGGGATCAGCCGTCCTGGGTCACAGAGAGGACAGGCCCCACCCCTTCCTGTAGGGCATCCCTGAGAGACCAACTCCCCATTCCACATCCAGGGGGATTTGGAAATTTCTTTGAAGATAGTAATGGAGAGCTCAGTAGAAATGCATGTCCCTGGTTCATCGTGTGAAAGCACTTGTAGGAATTTTAAAAGCTAAAATATTTGAGGGCTGGAAGGACCTTCTAAAATCTTTTCCAGCTACTCAGTTTGAAATGAGAAAGTCAGTAGCAGAGCCAGATGTTCTCCCTCTCTAGGGAGTACTCGCACATTGCTGGCTGGGTGTCCCTAACCTGAATTGCTTGGGATCAGAACTAGTTCAGATTTTGCCTTTTTTTCTTTCAAATTTGGAAATATTTGCAAGCATAGGAGATAGTTCCTCCTTTAAAGAGGAAATTTAGTTATTTTCATAGGTACTTTACCTACATTGGCCTGAAGGTAATTTTATACAATATTTTTGGTAATTTTGTACACTAAAAGTTTCAGGGTGTAGAGTCATGCTGGTGCTCAAAAAGCTTTGGATTTTGGTGCATCCTGGATTTCAGACTAGGGATGCTTGACCTGTATTTTGCACTCAGCTTGACATCTCTGGCCCTGCTGCAAACTCTGGCACCCACACACTGCAGCCAGCCACATGTAGGTGCCCAGGACACACAGCCAGGCCCTCTCCCTGGTGGTATCATCTGAAAGGAAACATCCCTGTCTTCATGAGAAAGAAGCATTGGCAAAGCACGGATCCTGTTTCAGGAATGCTCACAAAGCATCCTGAATTCAAATAACCAAATAACTTGAGCCCTAGTTCCATTCTAGATTCCAGAGGCTCTCTCCTAGAAGATTCTTCAGCCCAGCTCTCAGGAGCAGGCCGGGGGCTTCCCTGGCACACTGGATGAGCACTTGGTAGGAAATGATCATCAGAGAGATCATCAGAGACATCAGAGGAGATGGAGGAACAGTCTCCGAAATGTGCTGAGGAAAAGTGCTTTGTGAGCGGGGGTCTGCCTGCCCACATGGTCCTCCAGCTGTTTTTGTTTGTGTGCTTGCTTTTGAAAGAGGGTCTCTATAATGCTGCCCAGGCTGGCCTCAAGAAATTCTCCTGCCTTTGCCTGCGAAGTACCTGGGAATATAGGTGTGGGCCACTGTGCCCAGCTTCTCCCACTTGTTTATGTTCAAACACTTGGCAGACAGCCCTGCCTCCTGTCAGGGCCTCCAGTGGGTACTGAGACACACAGCCCGCCCCCAAGAGCCTACTGTCTACAAGGGAAGCCAAGAGGAGGGCTTGGATGAATGCGAAAACACACTGTATCTAAGGCCCCCAGCTCCCTCAAATACATTATCTACTGCAGGCACAGGGAAGCAGCTGTCTCGTGTAAATTTAGGCTGGAAAAGGACAGGGACCATGGACCCTGCTGGAGCCACATCACATGAGGTTGCAGGAGCCAGTAAAAGTTCCTGAAAAAAGGAGTTGTAGAAGCAGTGTTGGGCTTCAGGGACAATGCCTCTGCACAGGCTGCCTGGGGACGGGAAAGATGGGAGGACAACCACCCAGGCTGGCACAGTGAGCGGCAGGGGAGGGATGACAGAGGGCCATCAGAGAGCAGAAGCACCAGAATGCAGCTGTGTGAGTGGTGGGGAGGCAGTGACCACAGAGGTAATGGGGACAGAAGGCTGCGCAGGGCACTGGGGGCAGGGTGCAGAGGTCCTGGAGGTCACACAGGCAGGGAAGTCAGAAGCGAGAGATGCGGAGATGATGTCATGGAGGTGAGAAGGGAAGCCATGGCGGCGGGGAGGAAGGAGAAGATGGTAAAAGAGAAGTGGGGTGAGCACAGTGCTTGGCTTTGAGCGTGTGTCTGCAGAGAACAAACCTAAGGCTCAGCTTTTTTTGACCCGAGGGAAACAGGGACATCTTAGTTTCCTGGGTATAACCTGGACGCAGCCATCCCAGAGCTCATATAGCACCAGGGCTAGTGGTCCCCTTACCTGGCTGCACAAGAGAACTGGGGACTTTACAAATTGTCAGTGATCACCCCAGGTGTCCTGAGACAGAGTCCCTGCATAGTCAGCCCTGGAAAACAGTATTCGGTTAAGAGAGTTTTCCAGATTATTCTAACGGGTGGCCAGGATAGAGAAACACTGATCCTCGAGTCTCATCCTAAAACTTTTCAGCTGGGGAACCTAAAGTTGAGCATCTGCTGACATCATGAGCAAGATGGCAGAAACACGCCCAACTCCAACATGGACAAAGGACTTGGCCATCTGTTTTTGTTTATGTTTTGTTGGTTTTGTTGTTTTGTGGTACTGAGGATTAGACCCAGGGCCTTCACACTGAGCTACAACTCCATCCCTTTTTTATTATTTTGACACAAGGTCTAGTTAAGTTGCCCAGGCTAGGCTCAAACTTGTGATCCTCCTGCCTCAGCCTCCCAAAGTGCTGGAAATACAGGTGTGTACCACCAGATCTGGTTTGTTTTTGTTTTTCTGAGACAAGGTCTCACTATGTTGCACAGGCTGACCTCAAACTCCTGGGCTCATGTGCTCCTCCTGCCTCAGCCTCCTGTCCTATATCTGGCACTACAGGAATGCGTCACAACACCTACCTGCCAATCTGATTTTGAGGCTTCTGTTTATTCACCGTGTGACCATGGAAAAGTCACTGAGCTTCTCTGAACCTCAGCTATCAAGATACAAAGAATGTGAACTTGAGATCCTAAATGAGATAACGGATCTAAGTCACCTAGCAGCTTCCAAGCACCCAGCAGGCCCTCAAGAAATACTTCTTTCTCTTCCTCTGTAGAACCCAACTCTCCTGACTCTTCCTGGTGCATGACGCACTGCGATCCTTGACTCTGAGTTATGCTTCACTCAAAGACATTCTGAGTCTGAAGGCTGAGTCCTCTCCCAGAACCCCAGCATTCCCCCACCACAGAGCAGCATCGAGCAGATTGTGAAGTGCTGGCGGAAAGGCAGGCTCTAAACTGGTGGTGCAGGCAGGGCCCGAGATCCTGCTTTGGTCCTAAGGCTGCGGTGACGCTGGTATGGCCCGTCCTCTGACCACCTAGGAGCCCCGCGTGGCTGGTCCACTTCCCTGCTGACTCACACTCCTCTGGGGCTGGTCTCTAGCTTGCTCATCTGTGTCCCCTCCACGGTATGTGCTTCCTAAATGGATGTTAGAAAAATAAACAAACCATAGAGAAAACCATTTTCCGGCTCAGTAAATACCGTCAGGGTATTTTGTCTGTCCGTGACTGGCAGCCCTCGTGGTTCACTCCAGAATCGCCCTCCTGGCGACTGTGAGAACAGTGTGGTGGACCGGGCCTGTGACTTGGAGCCTGGAGTCCTGGCCTTGAATCTCCACCCTGTGGCTCACCAGCAGGATGACTCTGGGGAAGGTGTCAAACTCTGTGTCACAACATTCTCATCCAGAAGATGACGAGGATCATATCTAACCATCACGCAGCCCCGGTGATGGCTAAAAACATGCTTTATAAACTGTAAAGTGCTGCGTTGGAGAGCTACCACTGCAGCAACTTTCCTGAAGAGCGAGAGCTACTTTTCATGTCCCTAATACCTGAAAGTTGTCACATGTTGAGCAGGGAGGTTGGAGATGGGGGCTATGGCAGTGGCTGGACCAAAGGTAGGTCAGCTGACCCCACCCAAGAAGGGACAGTGGCTATGTGAGGTTCCAGGCTGGTTCCAAGGGAGCGAAGGGGTGAAGGCTTCCTGGAACAGGCTGTTGGCAGAGAGAAAGTAAGGATGGCTGAGGGCCCAGGCAGGGGACACAGGATGTCAGGCACCTGACTGCACGTGGGGGCCAAAGCTGGGCTGGGGAGGGAACTTGGGGCTATCAGGAAAAAATATCAGGCAGTTACTGGTGTCTCCTTTGGCCCAGAGCTGAGGTGCCCACCTAGGCCCAGGGCTGCCCTGCCCGTGCTAAGCAGTAATGTTCTACCCTGGACTACAGTCCCTTTGCCACTTACTGCAAGCCTCAAGCATCGGAGGACATAGGCAGTCAGTGGCCTCAGGAAGCTGCGTTTACTGAGGGCCACAGAGAGAAATGGTAACTAGACAGGGGACTGAGACCGGCCAATGTCACCTTCGGTTAGTCTCAGCCCATCAGCCTCCTCTGTACCCACTTCCACTGTGTTTCTGACTCTAGCATTTCTTTCTAACATTCCGCATTGCTGGAATACTGTCCCTTCTTCCCCACGAGGCAAGAGCTAACTCATGCAGGAGTTTTTCCCACCCTGCAGCCTGGCAGTCCAGCTTTCATCCTGGCGCCTTCCGTTGCTCTACAGAAAAGTTCATCAGAGCCTGCATGGTCAGTTACATGCTTGTACCTTCTCCTCAGCCAGATTATAATAATAATCACTGAAATGCTGTCCCACCGTCCCCAAAATGCCTTCCCATGTATCATTTACTTTAATCCCCACAATAAACCTGCAAGGTAAATATTATCCATATTTTACAATAAGGAAACCAAGGCTTTGAAAGGCCAGACCAAAAAAAAAGAAAGGTCAGACAATTTGCCTGAGGACACATGGCCCATACACATCACACGTGCTGGGCTACAAATCTGAAATGTGTTCTCGCTTCAGTGCCAAGGCTCTGCTGGGTACCAAGGCACTGCACACAGTGGTTAAAAGGTTGGACTCGCACCTGTGTCACCTCCTGCAGGTTACTTAACCTCTCGGTGCCTCAATTTCCTCGCAGTACCGCATGCCTGATACCCACCTAAGTCCTCATCAAAGATTAAAGAAAGTAATACAATAAAGTCCTATATTTAGAATAGTGCTGAACACCATAATTAGTTTAAATTCTTCATATACCTTGGGTGATTCTCTTGGTCTCTTAACTCATTAAACTTTTTTTCTAACTCATTTTTATATCTCATAATACATTTGATGGGTAGCCAGTAAAAAAGTTACATTTTTGCAGATTGACTAATGCTACGTTTTAGGATGGTAGTTTTCCTCCCCCCCTCCACAGTTTCAACAACAGAAAACTTTTTTTCTGTTCCAAACTATATCCCCTGTGTGTGTGCATACACACACACACGCTGAGATCTGGCCAAGAACAAGTGTTTCACAGAATGTAAAATACTGCAAAACACCTACGCTCTCCCTGCTGGGCTATCCTTGGACAGCTAGGTGATGTGCCAGTCATGTCTGGGAACGTTCGCAAACCTAACTTCTATCATTATAGTGGGTCAAACACTATCATTACAGTGGGTCATTACAGAGCATATTTCTCTATTGCTGCAGTTTCTACCTATCCAGCACTCCAGAAGTAAGTTCTTATAACAACCATTTATTTTTCAATAATTTATATAACATCATAATATACATATTATATATATATAATTTTGTGGAGCAGAGTCTTACATGACCAGACAGCTATTTAAGGCCAAAAGCAAGCTTTGTTCTTTTCAGAGGTCCAGTCCATAAAGCCAGAAAACAACCCCCAAACCCAGCTGGCCCCTGGGAGGTACAGTGAAAGGCCATCTCTCTCCCCTCCTAGATAGGATGACTCTACTTAAAACCCGCCAAACCCTTTGTGGGTGTGGCCACAGGTTTTAGGAATCAGAGAAGGATCAAGTCCTCCCCACCCCACCCCACCCCACCCCACCCCCGGGCGAAAAGCTTTATTCTTTGCAAGATTCCATTTATAGAACACTCCGGCCCTCACTATCTTTTCCATCTTTTCTACTTGCAGAACACAAGGGAGAGAGGACCTGCCCTTGGCAGGAGAAACCCAACTAGATCTTCAAAGGTCCCACTGGGAGCAAAAGCAGAGAACAAATCAGCCCATACAACTTCGGCACTGGGATTAAAAGAAGTGTTGTACTCTTTGAAATGGATTTTACATACAAATGAACTGATGAACACCGTAAACATGTCTGCTTGATTCAGTCCAATCAATACACCAAGCATTCAAACTCGGAGGTAAAAATGGATTGTGGCTTTTTGTTGATAACACTGAGGAATTTTGGCTCCCAGCCCTGGTCAGGCCAGACAAATAGGGCGGTCTGCCTACTAGCTGTCAGGCACATCTTGGGGGATGAAACCAAAACCCCAGGTCTGGGCTCTAGACACCACCGGGAGCTCATCCTTAACAAGCAACGGGGAGTGGGGCTCGGCACTCCGAGTGCCCCCCCTCCAGCCCCGAGTCATTCTCCAGGCTCGGCCGCACTTCGCGTTTTCCTACATTCCTTCTCTGCACTCAGACCCCTTCGGCTCTCGGAGGGCGGACAGCTGGGGCTGGAGGGAGCCAAGCAAGAGGCGCCGGGAAGGGGGTGCTCAGGGCGCAGGGAGAAATGGGCGCGACCAAGAGGCGACCGAGAGGGGAAAAGAGGTCCCCTCACCCTTCGCGTCCGCAGGCCAGCGCCCCCACACTTGGCAATCCAAGCGGCTGCCTGTGGGGCACCGCTCTTCTCGGCGCCCTCCCCTCCCGCATTCCGGGTGACCCTGCCCGCTACCTTCCTGGCGAGGGTCCCCTCAGAAGCGTGGGTCCCGCCGCCCCGCTCGCTGCCCAGGCCAGCAGGGGTGTCCCCGGGTCCCCGACCCCGGCGTCCGCCTCGTCCGCGCGCCAGATGCCCCTGCTCACGGCCCCTTTGCAGGGTCCCCTCCTGGCCTGCAAGACCGCTCCTCTCTTCCAACACCGTCCGGGCCGCGGAGTCGCTGGGGATGCTCCAGAGATGCCCAGGCGCCCCCGTCCTTACCTGAGTCCGCTCGAAGCTCTCCCGCTCTGCAGCCTCCAGTCCCGCGCCGACCCCGCGCCGACTCAGCACCTTGGGCAGCGGGTTAGGCACCTGCTTCATAGAGCTGGCCATCCGATCCATGTTGCCGCGCCGAGTCAAGAGCGGCCCTAAGCGGCCCCGGGATCCCCAAGGCGCCGTCCGCCTCGCCCTACCCGCGGGAATCCGGCGCTAACGGGACGACTCCCGTCTCCCACTGGCTAGAAATACAGTCCATCTCCGTGAAGCCCCGCCCCTCATCCAGAGGCTTCCCCCACACGCCTCCAACCCTCTGGAGCCGCTCCGCCCATCTGGCCCCTAGGGAACACAGACATATTGTGATTGGTTCAAAAGCCTGTCTGTCACCACGATCCCGCCCTCCACAGCGGGGGGCGGGGCCTGATGGACTGCCCTGACCTGCCCCCGACGCCCGGCGCACCGCGCCTGCGCTCCCGCCTCCCGTGCGCTGTCGCCAGCGCTGCTCTGGCTCCTGTGGTAGGCATCGCTGTGTCCGGCAGTGAGGGCGGCGTAGGGGCGGCATGGGGGCCCTTCCTGGCCATCTCGACAGTCTGGGAGTAGCCGGTTGCCTTCTCCCTGGCCTGGGACGGGGAGGGCCGGCCTCGCACGGGCTTGGAACTCCTGGTCTGCTCCTTCCCGCGTCCGGACCCCGCGCGACCCTCGCTGACGGTCGCGGAGCCGCGATCTCGGAGCGCTGCGACCTTCGGGATCTGTGGGACTTTCTCTCCGAACCCCGCACGCTCCTGCCTCCTACTCTCATTGAGCATAGCTCCTCAGTGGAGATGCTCAGCAAAGCCTCAGGTTTCCCATCAAACGTCAGTTTGGATGAAAAAAGGAATCTTTGAAACCCAAAAGGATGAATGGCACCTTTAAGCATTGTATTTGCATTGATGCAAACGTGCATTTGTTTTTTGTTTTTGCCGTGCTGCGGTGGAACACAGAGCCTTGCTCGCAGTGTTGTGTTGTTGTTGTTTTTTTTTAATTAAGAGCTTTGGTAAATTAAAGCTGGGCATAATAGTGTACACCTGTAATTCCAGCACTCCAGGAGGCCGAAACAGGAAGATCGCAAATTCGAGCCCAGAGTGGACAATTTACTGACTTGGTGAGACCCTGCCTCAAAATAAAAAATGAATGTAAAAGGCAGGGATGTCTTTTGGTACGAAGGCACTTGGTTCAATCCCTAGGACTGGGGGAAAAAGAAATCACATTCAATAGAGAAGCAAGCGAAGGAGAGGGCGGACGTTTTTCAGGCACTGAGCACCCGCTGAAGGCTTTGCGGGGCTGGAATTGCAGGGACTGGGTTATGAGGGCGACGTGGAAGTGAGGGAGGGAACCCTGGGGAGACACCGCGGCAGAAAAGAGGCAGAGTGT
This sequence comes from Chinchilla lanigera, assembly GCF_000276665.1. NCBI lineage: Eukaryota > Metazoa > Chordata > Mammalia > Rodentia > Chinchillidae > Chinchilla > Chinchilla lanigera. The sequence goes on from NW_004955456.1 coordinate 14,530,498, forward strand.
AGATCAGAGGGGAGAGGAGGTTCTGTGAATGGGTGTGAACGCAGGGGGAAGGGAGGCAGTAGCGGTGCCACAGCTTCGGAGTGGGAGGATTTAAGTGACTGGAGGCGGAGGAGGAATTTCCTTGAGGCTACATCTGCGTATGGAGGAGGAAGGTCGGGTTCACCTTTCCTTGAATTGAGTTTCTATCCGAGCTTTGGGAGTATGGCCTCCCCTTGGGTTCCTCTGGGGAAAGGTTTCAGATGTCACCTAAATTTCCTGGCCAGGTGACATTAACTGAGTAGGGAGCACTGCAGGATGGCTGAGAAAGAAAACTTTCACGAGTTTAGAGAGAGCAGTATCAGTATAGATATGGCCAAGGGCAGGTGGAGACAGAAGGGCAGATGGAGACAGAGGACCCTGGGAGAGAATGAGGGAGACGGAATGAACGCCCAGGCCAAGAGAGGAGGGCCGGTCGGGACCCTTAGGAGGGCTCCTGTCGGAAAGGTGAAGTACATCTGTGCGCTCTTTGTGGCTGTCAAGGTGTGTCAGTCAAGCAGGGCACGGTGATGGCACACATGTCATCCCAGCGCTTGGGAAAGCTGAGGCAGGAGGATCAGAAGTTCAAATCCAGCCTGAGCAACTTGGTTACTTAGTGAGACCTTATCTCCAAGTTAAAAAAAGGTGTGGGGAATGGGGATGTAGCTCAGTGTGAAGCCCCTGGGTTCAATCCCCAGTACCCCAAAGAAAAAAAGAAATTGTATCCATCAGAGTTGTAGTAGAAGAGGGATTACAGACTCAATAGAGCTCAATGAGAGTTTGAAAAGGAACTATGGCCAGCCATGGTGCTGCACACCTGTAATCCCAGCACTTGGGAGGCTGAGGCAGGAGGATCGCCATGAGTTTGAGGCCAGCCTGGGCTCCATAGTGAGATCCTGTCTCAAAAAAAAAAAAAAAAAAAAAAGGAAAAGAAAGAAAAGCACCAGAGTGTATTGAAGGGAAGAAGCTAGGGCTGAGGATATAGCTCAGTGGCACAGGTGCCTGCTTGCAAGCAGAAGGTCCTGAGTTCGATTCCCGGTACTCCCCCGCCCCCCAAAAAAAAAAACCACAGAAGAAGCTGTTCCCTCTGTACACCCGAAGGGACTGGGTTGGGTTGGGGGTTGGGGCTGGGCTGGAACCAGTTGGGGGCTGTAGTCCTGAGAGAGGAAACACCTGCCACCTGACCAGAGCTGTTGCCCTAAACAGAAAAACACCGTCAGTGTGGAACAGTGGCAGGGCAAGGCAGGAGCTGGGGATGAACTCCCAATCTCTCCCTCTTCTCTCTGATTCCATGTTAGTGCTGCCCTTTGGGTGAACCTAGCTGGAAGTCAAGGGCAAGGTGATCCAGGCACTTCTGCTGCACCTCTCTTTCTAGACACAGAGTGGGATGCAGAGTAGAGAGCTAGGTCCGGAAGGACAAACAGAGGTTCCTAGCACAGGGCCCCAGGAGAATGCTTCTGCAGAAAAACACCAGAGAAAAAGCTAAGATTCCTAGCACTGCCACCTACATTTGCCCCATTCTGAGTCCTGCCCTGAGCTCCTGCCTTGGACCCAGCAGAAGAGTGATTTATGACCCTTTCCTCAGATTTTATGGCATCAACAAACATAGGCCCTTTAAACAGGGATTAAAGGACCAGCCTAGTTCTTATTAGAGTAACCGGAGTAGGAATCTGGAATTTGTGGTTTGGGAAGCTACCACCTCCATGAAACTCAGAGCCAGTTAAAAATGAACATCCCACTTGTTGCAACCACCAAACCCTCTGCCGAGCAAGGGACGAGAGAAACCCTCTCCCTCAGGAGTTTGAACTACAGGGGTCTACTGGCTGCATTCATTTTATTTTCAATCCCAGCAACGCAGGGACCACTTCTCTCAGATCTTTGAGGGATTCCCTGTTTGAGGACATGAAATTCTAATATCTGGGAAGCCCATAAGCATTTTATCAGCTCCCTCTAATAACTGGTGAAGCATGTGCCATCCCATACCTAGTTTGCATCTATTTAGCATCTGGTGTAAACTGATCCTGCTATTCCTACAGGTTCCTGGAGCTCATCTATGCTTTTTTTTTTTTTTTTTTTTTTTTTTTTTTTTTTTTTTGGTTTTTCTCCGGTACCGGGAACCGAACTCACGACCTTGCGCTTGCCAGGCAGGAGCTTTTGCCGCTGAGCTAAATCCCCAGCCCCTCATCTATGCATTTTAATAGCTGTAATTAGATCAGGTTGAGAGAGATTGATCTGCATATATTCAAAGTTAACAATGTGATGAGTTTTGACATAAATATATATTTCTATGAAGCCATCACCATAATCAAGACAGTGAACGCATTCATCACCCCGAATGCTTCCTCTTGTTCCTTTGTCACTTACCCCCACCTTCCCCCGAAACTCCTGTGCCCAGGCAAGTATTAATCTGCTTTCTGACGCTACAGATTAGTTTGCATTTTTTTCTTTTTTCTTCAGACAGGATCTCACTACGTAGTTCAGGCTGGCCACGAACTCATGGTGATCCTCCCACCTCAGACTCTTGGGTGCTGGGATTACAGACATGTACCACCACACCCAGGTTTTTCTTTTCCTTTCTTTTTTTTTTAGCCGAGTACTGAATCCAGGTCCTCACACATGCTAAACATACACCACCACTAAGCTATACTCCCAGCCCCCTAGAATTTTATATGAATAAAATCATACCTGTTGTATTCTTTTTTGGTCTGGCTTTTTTTACTAAGGATAATTATTTTGAAATGCATCATGTTATCATGTGTATTTCACTGGTTATTCCTTTTTATTGTTGAGTAGTATTCTAGTAGTATTTGTTTATTGTGTGAACAAAGTAAAAATTATAGGGGATGGCCTTTTGGGTTGTTCTGAGTTTTTGACCATTACCCAAAAAAAAGCTGCTATGAATAGCCATGTACAAATCTTCATAGGAACAGATGTCTTTATTTCTCTTGGATAAATACCTACAATTGCCTTACTTATATGCTAGATGTATGTGTAACTTTTAAAGAAATTTCCACATTGTTTTCTAAAATAGTTGTACCATTGTACATTCACACTATCTGTGTATGAGAGTTCTAGTTGCTTCAAATCCTTGTCAACACTTGATGTGGTCAGTCTAAGTCTAGCTTGAATCTCATAGATGTTTGGGTTTGCATTTCCTCAATGACTAATAATGTGGAGTTTTTATCATTTGCTTATTTGACATCTATATATTCTCTTTGGCAGAAGGTTTATTTACCTCCCCCTCTTTCTGGAGATTGAATCCAGGACTTGTCCTTTATACATTTTTAAAACTTTTATTTTGAAGTAACATAAATTTACAGAAGGATTATAAGCTTACAAGGAATTTCTATATACCCTTTTCCTAGCTTCTTCTAATGGTAACATTTTACATTATCATGGTACAATTATTAAAACCAAGGGATTAACATTGGTACAATACCATGAACTAAACATTTTGATTTCACCATGTACTTGTCTTTATTTTTTTCCAGGATCCAAGCCAGCATCTCACACTGTCATTAGTCATCAAGTTTCCTTCACCCTTTCCTGGTCTTTTATGACCTTGAGGTTTTTGAATAGTGTTCACCTGATGTTATGTAGGATATCCCTTGATTTGGGCTTGCCCTGGATTTTCTCAGGAGTAGACTGATGTTATGCATCTTTGGTAAAAGACCACACTAGTGATGTGTCCTTGGGACATTCTAGCAGGAAGTACATACTGTCTGTGCTCCTGCCAACAGGGAGAACCTCAATTATATTGGTTATGGTGTCTGTATATGGTGGTGTCTGTCATGTTTCTCCACTGGAAAGTGACTATTTTCCCCTTTGTAATTAATAAAAATTTGAGAGAGATACTTTGAGGTCATGCAAATATTTTATTCTCCTTTTTTGGGTCCATTTTTAAATTAGTTTGCTTGTCCCCTTATTGAATTAATAAGCGAGTGTTTTAGCTGTGGGTTCTTGGGCAACTTTCTCAGCGCTCTGAGTCTCTTACCCAACTGTAAAGTAGGAGGAGTAATAATTCAAGCTGTCAGTTGCTTAGCAGGCATCACTGGGCTCTTTTTCTGGAGGAGGCACAGTATTAATAAGGTATAATTTCTTGTTTGGTCATGGATACATGTGCTTTTAGAAAAGCACATCTAGGGCTGAGAGTGTAGCTCAGTGTTACAGCAAACCATTAGCATGCATGAGGACTTAGGCAGGACATTGCCGTGGGATCCAGGCCCTCAGCTGGGTTCTTTTGGTCGTTAGCATGTGGACAGATTTCCTGAACTCTCTTTGTATGTGACACTTTGGGTGACTCTTATAAAATAATCCTATAAATTATGTGTCCTGTATTGTTTTCCTTGTAGACCCTGACTACAGTAAAAAAACAAAAAAGATCCTATTTATGCAAAATTATGTATCTGTGTATGAATAAGTAAGAAGAAAGGTGAAGTTAAATCTATATTTTCTAACTTGTAGTAATGGCCGTGTTGCAGAGTTGTATATAGGGAATGAGTTTATTTCGATAAAAAACAGCCACCAAAAAAACAAACAAACAAACAAAAAAAAAACCACCCCAGTCTTGTATAGCTATATGTTTTTGTGAGCCAACTCAGAGGCTGATGTGAAAAGATATAATCCATGATCCAGTACTGGTTTCAAGGTGGAAGTAAGGTTGTATATAAAGACAGATTATTGATTTTATGTGTCTTTTAATTCAAAAAGTAGTGTTAAGAACATGTAAACAGAAAACAATGGGTAAACACAGAAACAGCAAGAGCACACACCCTAAAAGAGCTTTTCACCCTGTGAGATATTGGAAGGTCACGCTAGGCAAGCACTCTGTTACTGGGTTACACCCCAGGCTCCTGTTCCCCAAGAAATGCTTGGGATATTGGTTAAAACAGACCCTCAGCTTATTATTATTTGATGAGTAATAACAGGGACTCCAAGACTGAAAGCTGTATTTTTAAAGATTTTGTCAGATATTGAAATGTTCATGCTAGTGCCAGCTGTTAGTTTTGTGTGGGTGTGGGTGTGGGTGTGGGTGTGGGTGTGGGTGGGTGTGTGGAAAAGAAGTTAAAGGAGGTGGAGAAAGAGAAGGCAGAGAGGCACAGGGAGGCCAGTGGACTGCAACGTCAGTAAAGGCGAGGAGGAGAGCAGTGTGAAAAAAAAGACTGATAACAAACCCAGCAAGGTGCCACACGCCTGTAATCCCATCATTCAGGAGGCAGAGGCAAGAGATTCTCAAGTTCAAGTCCAGCCTGGGCTACATATCAGGACCCTGACTCAGAACAAAAAATAAAAAGGGCTGGGAGTATAGCTCAGTGGTGGAGTACTTGCCTAGTATGTGTATGGCAGGGTTCAATTTCCAGTACTAAAAAAAATCTTTAGGGGCTGGGGATTTAGCTCAGTGGCACAGTGCCTGCCTGGCAAGCACGAGGCCGTGAGTTTGATTCCAGGTACTGGAAAAAAAGTAAAAAAAAAAAAAAAAAAGTAAAAAAAATCTTTTAATCATCATACTTTTGTCTTTCAATAGGCAATTGTAGCCATATTGAATTTTCTGAGATTGCCACTCTGTGGGCAGATGGAATGAAACATGAGAAATACTAAGAACTCTCAGCTAAACTAATCCCAAATTCATGGTCCACAGACACTGTGAGATAATAAATGCTTATTATTTTAAGCTCTGAATTTTGGGGGACAGTCAGTCACTCAGCAGTAGATAATCAATATGGGTTAGCAACAGGAGCCACCCAGAATGTCTTTTGGTACAAACTGCCCGATGGATCCATCCGTTCCTTCTTCTATCCCCCACTTGCTCAAGATTAAAAATTTGGGCTCAGCCATGGTGGCGCATGCCTTTAATCTCAACACTGTGGGAGGCTGAGGCAGGACAATTGCAAGTTTCAGCCCAGCCTAATGACTGTCTGATCCTTTCTCAAAGTGAAAAAATTAAAAAAGACATTGGGATGTAGCTCAGTACAAAGGCCCCAGTTTCAATACCCATTATTGCAAAAAAAAAAAAAAAAAATTGGGGGAGTTCCAGACAACAATTGAGGAAAATGCCCATATAATCTTCATCATCCCAGAGAGTATCCTTTGCCGGGGATATAGCTCAGTGGCACAAGCGCCTGCCTGGCAAGCGCAAGGTCCTGAGTTTGATTCTTGGTACCACAAAAAAAAAAAAAAAAAATTTCTCCAGAGAATGTTCTTTCTAGGGTCACAAACATTAATAAAGAGTTAATTTATGTGAGTTGGAGGTTAATCTATACTATTGCCTGTCATTTAAAAACGTAAAGGCCCAGCTTTCAGAGGCTGAGGCAGGAGGAGTATTTCAAGTCTGAGACCAATATAAGCACCATAGTAAGTTCAAGGCTGGTCTGGATTACATAGCAAGATCTCATCTCAAAAGCCAAACCAAAAAAAAAAAAGAAAAAGTGGGGTGGGGAGTGGTAGTATCCAGTTTCGTCTGAGCTTAGGTGGGATGGGGAGATAGTGGGAGGAAGAGAGTATGTCTTTGGTACTTTGTCTTTGTGGGCAAGCCCTCCCCCAGAGGGCACAGATACAATAGGTATCTACCATTTCTACTTAAGAAATGCAGATTCTTTTTTGGGGGCAGGGGAGGGTCTTATCATTTGCCTAGGCTGGCTTCAAACTCCTAGGCTCAGGTAATCTTCCTGCCTCAGCTTCCCCAGTTGCTGAGACTATGGGTGTGTGCCACTGCACCTGGCAGAAATGTATATTTTTAAGACATAAAAAAAGAATTTACAATAAAAGGGCTGGGGATTTAGCTTAGCGGCACAGCCCCTGCCTGGCAAGCGCAGGGTCATGAGTTCGATTCCTGGTACAGGTGGGGGGGGGACAAACAAACAAACAAAGAATTTACAATAAAAGTGGCCAGTGAGTAGCTGTCTTAATTACTTTTGCATTGCTGGGACAAAATAACCAACACCTAGAAGTTTAAGGAGGAAAGATTTGTTTATTTATTTATTTATTTATTTATTTATTTATTTTTTTAGAGACAGGGTCTCACTATGCTGTTTAGGTTGTCCTTGAGCTCACTTTGGAGCCCAGGCTGGTCTCAAACTCGCAGTGATCCTCCTGCTCAGCCTCCCAAGTGCTGGGATTACAGGCGTGCACCACCACGCCCGGCCAGTGGTTTATTTTAGTTCACAGTTTGTAGAAGTGTCAGTCCATAGTCGGCTGGTTCCAAGGCAGGGCAGCATGGCAAAGGGGCATCACAGAGGAGACATGTGTGGCAGGCAGGACAGCAGCCTGAGTTCTTTCTTTCCCTATTTGTTCCATCCAAGCTGCAAGTCTGTTGGTTGCTATCACCCACACCCAGAGTGGGTCTTCCCTCTTCAGAAAATCCACCATCCACACCCAGAACTATGGTAACACAATCAGTGGACTAATTCAGTATCACACACCCATGACCCACCTACTTCCCTAAAATTCCACCTATCAGCACATAAGGCTTTGGGGGAACACCTCAATATAAAACATAACAGTGGCAAGTGACAGTTACTGGCTCTGCAGGTGCCCGTGGAATGGAAGGTTCTTCCCTCTCTGAAAGATATTTCAAGCATTAATAAGAGACAAAGAAGATGTTGAGTCTGGAACTTTCCTGGTGCTGAGTGCACCGGGCAGCTGGCCATGTCTTCCTCAGATGAGTGAGGCTGCATTGCCAGCGAAAACACAGATTTTGGAACTGCTGGCCTGGAGCCCAGTGCCAAAACCACTCACTCGCAGTGTACTAATCACTTAACCTCTGTGACCCTCATCTTCCTCATCTATAAAATGGGGATGAAGTTGAATGAATTCCTATCTCAAAGGACAGGTGGATTAAAGGAAATAATGTTGTTATTATCTGTCTTAGTTCCTTTTCTGTTGCTATCACAGAATACCCTAGACTGAGGAACTTACAAAGGGAAGAAAGTGACTTCTCACATTCTCAGAGGCTGAAAGCCCAGGGTCACAGTGCTCAGCATACAGGGAGGCATTCATGCTGCACCATAATATGGTGGAGGGCATCCAGGGTGGGAGAGCAAGCACGCATACTCAGGTCTCCCTTCCTTTTTTTTTTTTTTTTGTGTTACCAGGGATCGAACTCATGACCTTGAGCTTGCCCGGCAGGCGCTTACACCACTGGGCTATATCCCCAGTCCCTCCCTTCCTTTTCTTACACAGCCACTAATCCTATCGCAGAGCCCCCCCCCATGACCTCATACAACCCAAGACCTGCTAAAGCCCCCCACCTTCATACACCACCAACATGAATTTATGGATTAAGTTTCTAATATAAGAACTTTTGGAGGACACATTTGTTTGTTTGTTTGGTTTTGTTTTTTTCCAGTACCAGGAATCGAACTCACGACCTTGTGCTTGCCAGGCAGGCACTATGCCACTGAGCTAAATCCCCAGCCCCATGGAGGACACATTTGAACCAAAGCATTACCTTTCTTTTGCATTTGCTTATTTATTTATTTATTTGTTGAGACAGGGTCTCGCGATGCAGTTCAGGCTGGCCTGGACTCACTATATTTCCCAGGCTGGCCTCAAACTTGCAGCAGTCCTCCTGCCTCTGCCTCCTGGATGCTGGGATTATACACTTGTGCCGCCAGGCCCAGTTATTTATTTAGAGACAAGGTCTTACTATGTAGTTCAGGCTGTCCTTGAACTCCCAGTGATCCTTTTGCCCCAGTCTCCCAAGTGTTGGGATTATAGGGGTGTTCCACTATGCCCAGCACCCCCATTTTATTTTTATTAAAATTATAATGTACAGAGTCTTGCTCCCTCGGAGGAACCCTACCCCTCTGATTTGCCTTCATCTACAGGGGCCAGAGAGAGCTGGGGCAAATGGGACCCCCGCCCCTGCAGCAGAGATCAAGAGTAAGACCCCCACAGCAATGGGAAGCTGGAGAGAAAAAGCTACAAAGAATGGCTTTCACCCCAGATAGCTCACTTGAGTTGTTAGTAAGAATTGCCTCCTCAGTACTCTATAGCCATGATGAGGAGGAGGCCAAGGAGAGAAAACAAAGAGACTGAGAAAAAGCAGCTGCTTTTGCTGCACCACTAAGAGAAACAGATCC
>NW_004955456.1:14540442-14551658 GCF_000276665.1 Chinchilla lanigera
TGTCTGTAATTTGCTAAGTCCCCCCTATTATTATGTTATCCTTCTTTTATTCTTTAAAATAAAAAAAAAAAAGAAAAAAGAAAAAAAAAAAAGAGTAAGACCCCCACAAGGAGAGGATCATACCTCCCAGGGCACCTCTCTTCCATGTGGGGGACGGCAGAGTGTCCATGTACTCCGAGTTCCCAGCTGCCCACCTACCCTGTCCCTTGCCTTGCTGCTCTCTGCCCCGAGTACCTCCCTAGGCCTAGCCCGAGACTCCTCCAGCCCCTGTCACATCAGTGGCCCCAAGAAGCCCTGGCTGCCAGCTGCTCATCTCTCTACCTGCCCGTCTCATTCCAGGTTCTTCCTTGCTGCAATTCTTTCCTCATGTTGGTGAACCCAGGCCGGGCATGTGCTAAGCACTCACTCTACACCCCGACCCTTTCCACATTCTAGAATCCCTTCTTCAGTCCATGCCAGAACTCACGTCCAGCAACAGCAAAGGGGCCTCATGTCTCAGCCTTTCCCCAGCCTCCCCTCTGCTTTTGTGCCAAGTGAAGCCTGGCTCTGGGCCTGCCGCTGTCCAGGGAGGGGTGTCCCTTTGTCCACTGTCTTTCTGCCAGGAGATGGGGTGGGTATCCTTCTGGCTCCTCACTTCCTGTACCATCCTGCCAGCCTCGTCCTTTGGATGCATCTGCCCTCATCACTGCCCTGCAGATGCCGTGCACTGCCCCCTCACTGCCCCCTCACTGCCCGATGCATTACCTGTACCTCTATGTTCAGGTGCTTTGCCCTCCCGGCACTTGCTGGCCCAGAGGGACAGCCTTCCTGGGTTAGCTGACTCCCAGAGGTACCCGGCACTGCCCTGCAAGCGTGCCGTTCACATGTGAACCAACTCAGCTTTCCCACCCAGGTCACCCATACACCTGTCCCAATCTTCCCCCAGCCAGGCACTGGACAGCCAGGGAGGGCCCCAGGCCCCAGGCCCCAGAGTTGACCGGTGTTATCCATCCGGACAGTCCCAAACCTCCTCACCCTGCCTCAGCTGTTCCTTCCTGGGAAATCACAGTGAAGGCTCCTGCCTGACCCCAGCTCTGGTGCTCCCTCGTGGTCCCTCCCTCCCGTGGTGTGATAGACATGTCCCCTGCTTTTAGGATCTGTGAGTACAACAAACTATATTTAATGGCAAATGTCTCCTGATCTGTTGGTCTTGCCATATCTAAGTAATAATAAAAACCATATTTAAAACACTGACATTAGACACAGTGGCACACCCCTATAATCCCAACTCCTGTGGAGGCTGAGGCAGGAGGATTGCAAATTGGAGTCCTGCCTGGACAGCTTAACAAGAGCTCATTTCAAAAAAGGGCTGGGAAGTAGCTCAGTGGTAGAGAGCCCTGGGATTGATCTCCAGCATCCAAACCAAACCAAACCAAAACCAAAGACTGACCATTTCACTCTAACTGTGTCACTGCTGTCTGGATCCCTGGTGATTTCCGCATGCACCTGGCAGGCCTCTGACACCCACCTCCTCACCCAATCTCGGCCACCCATTCTCAAGTCTGTATTCTTGACCTGACAGTCACCACTCTGCTTCACGCTTTCCCTGTACTGGCTGCCACCTCCTCCCTTTCCACTTCCCCTTCGAAGATCCCAACTCCTGCCCACATGCTTGCAGTCCTTCGATCTGGCCACCTCTGCCTTGCATTGCTCTCATCTCTCTCTCAGTAAAAGCTAAAGTCTGTATCACAAGCCCCAAAGCCCTTCAGAGCCTCTGTCCTTCAGAGACTCTATGGTCTCTGAAGCCACCTGTCACCTGTTCACCTCACTCTTCCCTCTCTACCTGTGCTACCTGCACAAACAGAGCTGGGCACATGGCTGCCCCAGGACATTTGCATGGTGATTACCTTTGCCTAGAACATTCTTCACCAGACACCAGCAAGGACATGGCCTCACCTCCTTTAAGTTTTCGTACAAAAGTCCCTGTTTCAGTGAGGCCTGGCCACTTTCTAACACATTGTATAGTTCCTTGCTTATGTTTGTATTTGTTTATTCTGTGATACTGGGGACTGAACCCAGGGCCTTGCGCATACAAGGCAAATGGCTGACCAAAAAGCCCTTATTGTTTTCTTATTTTTTATGCTGACTGTGTATCACTTATTTTCCCCTTCAAATGGGACCTCCATGAGGACAGGGATTTTTCTGGTTTAAATTCATATCTGTATCCTCAACATCTACATGAGAACTTCACTGACAAGTGCCCCACAAATATTTATTTAATGAATGAACAGAATATGAGCACCTGAGAAGGCCCTACACATCAACTTGCCCAGCTCGTCTCATTAACAATGAAAACAACAAGCACAATTGCGTCAAATCACTCGTAGTTAGCCAGGCATGGTGGTGCCCACTTGTAATTCAAGTCTGTTGCAAGATCCCACCTCTTCAATTTGTTGGGGATGAGAAGTTGCTGCCCAGCCCCTGGTTCTTTGGCACTGTGCGACAGTATTTCTGCGACTGTTAGTCAATCTCAGTCTTGGAATACCAGAAAAAACAGCTGTTTAGAACTTTTGGCTAAAGTGGTACCATCGGCAATAACAATAGCATCAGTCACAGCCTAGAAAATGGCAAATTGAGGATTAATTTGCCACCTTTAACCATATGAACTAGATTTGTGGTTATATAACAAAATCTAAAACAAACCAGAAAATTATGTGCAGCATACAAGTCCTTAATATGTCAATTTTGCCCTGTTAAAATTTAAACAGGTTTGGGAGAAAACAGAGAAGTGGAAGGAGAGGAAGAGATGAGAAGTAATTCTGGAGGACAACAGGGGAGTCACACAAACTTTGGGAAACTGGTGCACAAGACTCGGAGGAGAGAAGGAAGAGATTAAAAAAAAGAAAAACAAAAAACAAAACCACAACCACAAAGAGGGTATAGCTTTTTGGTGGGGTAGAGGATAATCTCAGAGAGCCTGCACCCCCTGGCTGAGACCAAACTCATTCAGCCTGCAGCTGTCAGTGCACCTTCTGTGGGCCTGGGCCCAGCTGGGAGCCACGAGATGGAGCCAGCAGCTGCTCTGAGTTCTGAGCTCAGCCAGGCCCTTCTTCAAGATGGCTCCTCGCCAATCACTCTCTTGTTCAGGACAACTGAGCCCTCAGCACTCACTGCCAGCTAATGCAGTCCTTCATGCCCATGGCTCCCCTCCACTGCTGTGTCTCTCTGTGGAGGCCTTTGGGGTCACCAGCAGGCACTGTGTGTCTGCAGGTCCGAACCACTTGCACACAGTGGGTCCTGTCCCAGAGAGAAGGCACCATGGGCTACCTGCTTCTTCTTTGTTGAACTTCCTCCCTTCACTCTCTCCATGGGCTTCAATTTGTGCTTCAGATCCTTCCTGGGTCCGGGGGACCCACTTCCCTGCTCCTTGTCTCCCTCACGTTGCTATATTCCAGCATCTGGACGGCGACTCTTAGAGAGATTGTTTCTCTGCTGTTTACCACTCTGCCATCTTGGTGCCTCCCTCACACTTGTAATTTAAAAGCACTCTGGGAGGCTGAGGCAGGAGGAGCACAAGTTCAAGCCCGGCTTGGGCCAGTGTAGTGACTTGCTGAGACCTTGTCTCAAAATAAAAAGAGTTGGGGGTGTAGTCACTGTGAAGGCCCTGGGTTCAATCCTCATACTGCAAAAAGGCCAAAACAACACACCATCAATCAGGCACTGCACTATGAGTTTGTGAGCTATCTCACATAATCTGCGTAGCAGCCCAATAAACTTGATATCATTACAATCTCCATTGTGATGATAACGAAGGGTTTAGATTCAGGGATTTATTTCCTATGAGTCATATGGCTGAGCCATGGGGGATCCAAGGCCCAGACTGTCAACTGCCTGATCTGTGGTTCGCATACCCGCGGGTCATGCATGGTGAAGCACTCTGTGTAAGGAAACTGCTCGTGCAACCCTTTCATGGGACCCAGAGGCCCAGGGCGGGGCAGTGACCTGCTTGGTGCAGAGCAGCCCACTATCAGGCACCTTGGATCAGCTGGGCTGCTGATCGGATGTAGGAGGGGTGCAGAAGAGGCAGCAGAGCTCTTGGGGCCTCGCCACTGGCCCTGTCTCCCCTCTAACACAGTCAGTGGGTGCCTGTCTGCCCCAGGGACCTTGACGGATGCAGAGTCACGCTGTCAGCTGAACCAGTGGATCCATAATGGCGGAGACGGGTCGTTACTAAGACAGCAGGGAGGTGAAGGGCGGAAATAAAGACTGATCCGTTTCCAGGGAAACAACCACACCCAGCCAGCCTTGGCTCTTAAATCCCCAATGTCAGCTACTCTCTTTTTTGCTCTAAGTGTCCTCATGTCAGCCGAGGCCAAAGTCCATACATATGTCAGGGTTCCTCCCCTGCCCGGGACCCACCTCACCCGAGTTCTTTAGCCTCCAGCCTCCAGCTTACTTTAGGACATAGTAGAATTTGAGCAGTGCATTGGAGGGGAACAGCTGAAGGGCAGAAGCAAGGGTTTAGTTTTTGTTTGTTTGTTTGTTTGAGACAGGGTCTCACTATGCAGTTCAGACTGGCCTTGAACTCACTATGCAGCCCAGGCTGGCCTCCAGTTCATGGTGATCCTCCTGCCTCAGCCTCTGAGTGCTGGGATTACAGGCATGTGCTGCCACACCTAGAAGGAGGAAGTTTATTTAGAAAAAGCTTCCTTAATGATTACTTGTTTGATCAATCTTGTATATCTCTATTTGTTTTTGTGAGAAAACACTTTGAAGATATCAGCACATAATACCATGGTTAATTTCCTACAACTCTGTAACTGTTTTGTTTGTATTGTTCTTATGTTATTTTGTAAATGGATGTCTGTTAATATGTTTTCCTTCTTTTATTAAAAAAAAAAAAAAGAAAAAGCTTCCTGCCCCTTCCCTGTGCCCATTGAGAGTTGCAGGTTTTTCTTTGTTTGTTGTCTTTTTGAGATAGAGTCTCACAGCTCAAGGCTGACCTTGAGCTCACTGTGTAGCCCAGGCTTGTCTCGAACTCACAATGATCCTCCTGCCTCAGCCTCCCAAGTGCTGGGATTACAAGCGTGTGCCACCACGCCTGGCAAAGTTGCTGGCTTTTTAAATTGGGATTAAGATTTTACTACATGTCTGACTTTGCCCCAGGGACAGCATCAAAGATGTATTGGATGATTCACAGAAGCAAAGACTTCTAGGAGAGAATCAAAGCATGTGCGTGCGGAGAGGGACCTGGTGGGAAGGACAGCTTCCAGATGCAGTTCTGGGGACTCAGGCATTTGTCTCTCCCTGTGCCTCCTGCCTCTGCCTCCTTGGAGCCCTGCACATTCCTCATGGGGACTGTGCCTTTGAAAAATTTAAAAATACGGTAAATAGGCACGACAGAAAATTTACCACTTGTTTTCTTCATCATGGTGCTGGGGATTGAATCCAGGGACTCACACACGCTAGGCAAGTGTTCTGCTTCTGAGCACCATCCCCAGGCCCAGTTTAACTCTCTTTATCTCTGTGTGCCCAGGCTAGGTTCTTTTCATGCGTGGGATCATATAACATTTGTCCTTCGAGTCTGGGTTATTTCAGTAGTATCCTGTTTTCAGGCATGATCCATGTCACAGTGTATATTGACACATACTTTTCCAGGATGACTAATAACTCCTTGCATGTTTATGCTATACTTTGGTGATCCATTCCTCAGCTGGTAGATATTTAGATTGTTTCTACCTTTGGGCTATTGTGACTAATGCTGCCATCAACTTGGATTGTCTCCTTTTTTTTTTTTTTTTTTTAGTATTGAGGACTGTTCCTATTGTACCACTGAGCTGCATCTTCCACCCTATGTTTTCTTTTGAGGCAAGCCCATGAAGTTCCCCGAGCTGACTTCAAATTTGTGATCCTCCTGCCTCAGCCTCCCAATGAGCTTGTGTGCCACTATACCTGGCTCCCTGCTTTTGATTTTGTTCCCTGGACTGTTCTCTATAGGAGTCTCAGGCATGTCTTCCTAAGACACAGATTTATTTGGTGTAGTGGATTGATAACTGGTGGTCAACTTATAACCCCCAGCTGAACTGAGTGAGTGGTGCTGGGTGTGGGAGGCCCACCTGAGGACTGTTGTCAGCAGCACAAGAGGCAGACCTGGAGGAGAAGAAACAGGCTGTTGGGAGCTGAGAGAGACCGTGGGGAGCTGGCTTTCTGATGAACTTGGCTGTTTTTGTCCTCCGAGGAGCTTGGGACCTCGCTGGCACTGAGAATGGCTTTGGTTCACTTTGGGGAGCTCTGGTCCTCACTTGAGCATAGCTTCCTGGTTCCAGAGGGGAAGATGGTGCACTGTCTGCCTCCTGGAAAAGCTTGCTGCATTGGCTTCCCTGATGGGAACTCGGCCATCCTGATCATCAGAGGAGTTCGGGACCTCAGTGTTGTCGAGGATGGCTGTGGTACCTTTTGGGGGAGCTCTGGTTCTTCTGAGCATCACTTTCCAGCTCCAGTGCAGATCCCTCAGCCTGCTAGCACAGATCCTTCTTCCTGCTGGCACAGACTTTGTAGATTCCACCACTGACCTTTGGGCCTTTCCAGCAGATCCATGAAACAGGTCCGCATGAGACATTGTCATGGGCTCTAGGCCTCCAGTTGGATTCATGGGAGGCACTGTTATGAGCTCTGGGTATTCGGCTCAACTCATGTAGGACATTGTTGTGGGATTCAGGCCCTCAGCTGGATTCCTTGGTCTTAGTGTGTGGACAGATTCCCTGCACTCTTTTGTATACTGTTCTTTGGGTGACTATTATAAATAATTATATGAAGTATGTGTCCTGTATTATATTGTTCTCCTTGCAAAATAAGCCCCAAACCAACACATTTGGTTATTTACTTTTTAGGGATTGTTTAAAGCCCACAAGGACTCCTGTTGCTCACAATCTTGAGTGTCCCTGGGCCTATGGCACCATGGGAGGTGTTGGGACCTTGAGAAGGTGAGGTCTGGTGGAAGGAACTTACTTCATCAGGTGCATGGCTTTACAGGGTGCAGGAGGAGTCTAACCCCTTCTCTTCCTTCTTTATTTCTTCACTACCACCATGAGCTGAGCAGCATCCTCCACCTAGTCTCCTGCCATGGTGTACTGCCTCTCCACAGGCCGAAAAGAATAAGCCAACTAACCATGGACTAACCCTCCAAAACTGTGAGCCAACATTAACCTTTCCTCATACAAGTTGTTTATCTCAGACATTTCATCACAGTAACAGAAATCCGACTCCCCCACACACATAATCTGTCCCTCCAGGTCTCCACAGGTTCTGCATGCACTCTTGCCCTGCGTGGAGTGCCCTTTCTTGAGGGCAGGAGTTGGGTCAGTTGCCAAGGCCCAATTTAAACATCCTGCCTTCCTAAAAGTGTGTGACACTTTCCCTCTGCCACATGCTGGAAGTCTGCTCTGTGTTTCTGTAACAAAATAACCTGAGGTTTATTGGGCTCATGATGCTGGTGGCTAATGGGTCCAGACAGCTGTGTCATGGGGAGAGCCAGTGGCGGGCTATGTCGTACACAGTGGAGAAGTGGAGAGGGTACCAACTGCATGCAAAAGGGCTCTGTGTGAGCAGAGAAGAGATTGGAGAAGCGCTACGTTTGCTGTTTTTTAAGTAGAGCATCCTCCCCCCACATTGAACCCAGGGCCTTCACACTGAGCCACATCCCCTCCTTTCTTCCTCTCCCTCCCTTCCTTCCTTCCTTCCTTCCTTCCTTCCTTCCTTCCTTCCTTCCTTCCTTCCTTCCTTCTTTCCTTCTTTCCTTCCTTCTTTCCTTCCTTCCTTCCTCCCTTCTGTCCTTCTTCCCTTCTGTCCTTCCTTCCTTCCAACCTTCCTTCCTTCTAAATTTTGAGAAAGGATCTCACTAAGTCACTCAACTACTCAGGCTGGGTTTAAACTCGCAATTCTCCTGCCTCAGTTTCCCAGAGTGCTGAGACAATGGCACCACACCCAGCTCAGGCTTGCTGTTTTTGGAACATTTTCTTCTGCGGGAGCTAGTCCCTCCCTGCTACACCTGACCCAGTCCCATGATACAGCACTAATCCCTGTGAAGGCACAGCAGCTGCCTTCACACTACCACCCCAGGACCAGGCATCCAGCACTCAAACTCCTGCGGGGTCAAACCTCACTGAACCCCTCGAGGTCCTAGAGAAGGGACTAGAATTCCCACGTCTGCCATCGCTCATTCACTGAAGGGCTTTGGCAAATTTCTTAACCTCTCTGAATCTCTTTTGCCATCTCTAAAGTGTGCTGAAAGAGAATTTTCCAAAAATGGCAAGACCGTGGCTGTCATAGAGATATAAAAATGAATGTGTGTTAAATATTTTACTTTGTTCACAGTGTGGGGGCCAGGCAGATGTTAAAACTGATTAAAAACAGAATCTGAAAAATGGACCTTCTCAAGGATTAGAAGAATGCAATGACTATGTGAATAGGGGTGAGATGATTTTTCCATAAAGGAGGGAGGGATCTCAACCGAACCTCTCTCAGAGTGAATTCCCCATGTCTGTCAGAAACAAGTTAGAATTATCAACTTAGAATTTAAAGGTTGTTTGTTTGTGGTACTCAGGGTTGTGGAACTGGGCACTGAGCTACATTTCCAACCCTTCTTTTTTTTTTGAGAGTGGGTCTCACTTAGTAGTTACCCAGGCTCAGTTTGAACTTGTGATCCTCCTGCTCCAGCCTCCCAAAGTGCTGGGTTTACAGTCATGCGCCACCATGCCCGGCCAGTTTAGAGTTACAAGGTTATTTCCATAGGTGTTGGTCAGATTTTCATCACTGGGACACAATACCTGACACCACGGCTCAGTGGAGGAAAGGTTTATTTGGTTCATGGCTTCAGGGGAGTCAGTCTATGGTCGGCTCCAAGGCAGAAACTGCTTACTTCATGGTAGCCAGAACAAGGGAATAGGGCCAGAGAGAAAGGGGCCAGGGATAGATGTAGTACCCAAGGTCACACCTCCCTGACCCATTCAGGCATATCCAGAAGTCTGCCTCACCAACCTGTTAGACATGTGTTCATTCAGTCAAGGTGACAGTGACAATTAGAATCTGAAAAGGTGGGATAGTATTGACAATATGCAGATTTTTAAATCGAAATACGAATATTTAGACCTCACCGACATTTGTTCCTCTGTTCTTCCTGGGCAAGAGAAAGATGGAACTTCTAGGTCCCCTTGTGGTTGGACAAGTCCTTGCAGCTGGATCTGCACAAGGAGTTGTGAGAAGTAGCAGGTGCCCTTCACGGGCCACCATCTTTACTTTCCGGTGCAGAGCTCTTTCTACTCTATTGCTGCAGTCATAAAAGTGTAGTCGAGAGGTAACCTCTGCTCATCTGGATCCCTGAGTAACTTTGAGCAAACTTCCTGTCTGCGTCCCATGTTGCACATGCAAGATGAGTGGAACAGAAACGGACACAGAAGCAAACAGACCTGGGCTTTTTTGTTGTGCAGCATTACTTTACTTCACCTGACTGATCTTGAAGAAAGTTGTGATAGAAATTCTTTATGCAGGACCTAGAGTGTAGACGTCATGTGACCACTGCTCTTTCTTTCCTCAATATTCAATGTGTGTTTATTAAATTGTGACCTAAGGGGCTGGGGATTTAGCTCAGTGGCAAAAGCGCCTGCCTGGCAAGCGCAAGGTTGTGAGTTCAGTTCCCGGTACCGGAGAAAAACCAAAAAAAAAAAAAAAAAATTGTGACCTTGTGCATGCTAGGTGAGCACTTTATCACTGAGCTCTGCCCTTGGTCCCTCCTTCCCCGGTACTTTAATGTAGTACTTTAACATTACATTATAAGGATGTATTACTCTGTTTCTATTTCTTGCTAGAACTTCGGTGCCACAAATGTTCAGACTGTGATTTGTTGGTCTTTGCATTCTCAAATAGCACCTGACAATTTGGTGCTTGTGTTGGCTTCTGGTTACTGTAATGAGTATCTGAGACAAGCAAATTTATAAAGAAGACAGGTTTATTTTGACTTACGGTTTTGGAGGTTTCAGCTCGTGGTTAATGGTCCCCTTTGGTTTTGGCATCATGGTGGAAATGCATTATGGAGCCAAACTAGGACACAGGAGAGAGTGACAGGGGTGGGTGGAGTTGTCACTCTGTCCCCACCCACCCCAGGGCACATCCCCAGGAACTAAATGATCGCCCATGAGACCCTTCCATGTAAAGTTTCCACCACCTTGCAAAAGCACCACGGGCTGGGACCAAGCCTTAAAACCTGGGCCTTTGGGAGACACTGTCAACCCAAAAGGTAGCAGTGGTTTTAATAAATGTTTACTGAAGGGACAGTCAAGTGCTTGTTAAAGCAGAGCTCTGCCATCTGAGCACATTTAAAATTTTTGGAGTCTCAGATTTTTTTTAATCTGTAAATTGGAGAAAAAAATTTCCTCATGAAATTGTAAGGAAGGAAAAAAATCATGGCGATGTGTGCTGCAGTCTGAATGTGTCCCCCCAAAATTCCTGTTTTAGAGACTTCATCCCCAAAGCGATAGCGCTGGAGGTGGGGCCTTTGGGAGGGCATTTGGGCCAGTTATTTATTAAATAAAAATACAGTAATCTACAATGGTATTTAAGTTAGAAAATTAAGCTGATCTATAAAGAAAAATCAAGATAATTTTTTGCATAGATCTGTTCATTATATTAAGTACATAGTTTAATATAATTACACTGCAAAATTTCCACCACATCTTTTTTTTTTTTTTTTTTGAGACAGGGTCCCCCTATGTAGTCCAGACTGGCCTTGAATTCACTTTGTAGCCCAGTTGGCCTGGAACTCCCAGTGATTCTCCTGCCTCAGCCTCCTGAGTGCTGGGATTACAGGTGTGCGCCACCATGCCTGGCTTCTGCAACATTTTACAGCTAAAAAAATATGTTTATGGGAACCACAGCTGGCGTGCAAGTGCTGTCTCTACTCCAGGCCGTCTGGTGGATCAACACAATTGAAGACAGCAGCATTTCTGCCGCACGGCCTCTTACACGCACATTCTACTAAGCTGATGCAGCGGTGCAGACCATAATAAATTATGATAGCTAGCTGAGGTAAAGGAAATACTAATAATCATATTGGCAGTCATAATTTTAAAAGGATTCATTACAAATGTAGCAAAGTGTGCCTTCAGAAAAAGATGAGTTAACATTTTAGAGCATAATAAAGTACAGATGTAGTACTCCTATTTCTTTTTTTTTTTTTTTTTTTT
>NW_004955456.1:14551758-14555799 GCF_000276665.1 Chinchilla lanigera
GCTCAGGCTGGTCTCGAACTCTTAAGGATTCTCCTGCCTCAGCCTCCCGAATGCTGGGATTACAGGCCTGCACCACCACGCCTGACAGCACTCCTATTTCTTTCTTTCTTTCTTTCTTTCTTTCTTTCTTTCTTTCTTTCTTTCTTTCTTTCTTTCTTTCTTTCTTTCTTTCTTTCTTTGTTCTTTTGTGACAGGGTTTCATTCTGCCGTTCAGGCTGACTTTGAACTCACAGCAATCCTCCTGCCTCAGCTTCCTGAGTGCTGAGATCACAGGGGTGTGTGCCACATTCCTATTTTGATATACTAGAATCTTCGCTGTGTTACAATGGAGTAAACTGTTGCAATATAATTTTCCTTTTGGGAGGCCGGGCACATGCCTATAATCCCAGCATTCGGAAGGCTGAGGCAGGAGGATCGCTGCAAGTTTGAGGCCAGCCTAGGCTACAAAGTGAGCTCAAAGCCAGCCTGAACTACCTAACGAGACCCTGTCTCAAAAAGACAAAAAAAAAAAAATTTTCCTTTTGGTCAATAATACCACCCAAAAAATGTGCTGCCAGGCGTGGACAACCTGACTGCGTCCCTCAACCCCCAGCTACTCTGGATGAGGCACCCTCTCCTGCACTTCCTTCTGCCAGGTGAGGGCAGAGCAGGAAGGCCCCCTCCACAGGCCAGCGCCTTGAAGGGGCCCTCTCAGACCCCAGGACCGGGAGGAGTTTCTGCTCTTTATACCTAGTCTATGATACTCTGTGACAGTAGCACAGATGCACTAAGACCACTGAAAGCACTTTGTTAACTTTGAAACTGTACACACATACGTGGGCATGGTGGTGCACACCTCAAGTCCCAGCACTCCGGGGGCCGAGGCAGGAAGACCCCAAGTTCAAGCCTACCCTGAACAATTTAGAGACTTAACAAGACTCTGTCTCAAAAATATAATTTTTTTTTTAAAAGGGCTAGAGATGTAGCTCAGTGTGAAGGGCATGGGTTCAATCCCCAGTACTGCCTAAACACACATATAGGTAAATAAATTTGTGCAGTATGCGGAGAGTATTATAAATTAAAAAAAACCAAGACCCTCGAAGTTGCAGTGACTGAGTTCTAACCAGGACTCAAACTTGACATTTTCAGGCTTCCCAGGCCGGAGTTGAAAGGACTTTGCGAGGCTCTCCTGGACGTCTCCTTTGGACACCAGCCACTCGGGTCCCCTTCTTCCTACCCTGTGTGCAGCTGTGTTACTGGTCAAGTCCTCTGACGACGTGGACACCAAGTGGCTTCTGGCTGACCCTGAGTGAGCCGGCAGGTGTGTAAGGGGGAGTGGTTCAGCCCAGGATGAGTCTGGGGCCTGGAGAGCCGGTAGCCATGGGACACCAGCCCTGCTGTCACCTCAGGGAGCAAAACTCCTCAAAAGATCCGGGCTTTCCCTCAAGGGGCCAGGAGATAAGTTTCTTTCACAATCTGTGAAAGAGGAGCTTTTTGAGGTCCTGCTTTGCGGCCCAAGATTTCAGTTTTGCAACTGCCTTGTGGGCAAAACACGGCAGGGGACGGGAGACTGGTTATGGCTCAAGTTCCACCACTCACAGGCAGACATGTGGCTCAGACCCACTAGTTCTTGGCACTAGCTTTAGAACCATTCTTGTCTCACCTTAGAAGAGAGCACACTCTAGATGCGTTTCCTGACTGATAAAGCAACCCAGAGACGCTAGTCGTTTTGACAACCCTTACCCCATTGCAGTGTACAAATTAGACTGTAATTGCAGGTTGGCTCGTTCATTAGACTGTGAGCTTCCAGGAATTAGGGAAAATCTCTGCGATTTTTATGCCCTCTGTCAAATACAGGGTAATGAAAATCAATGGTTGTTTGGTGGACAAAAAGAGAAAAACAATGCAATGGAAGTAGTGGACATAGCAGGGACAAGGATCTCTAGAATTGTAATGCTGCTCTCCTCTCTCCCTCTCCCTCTCCCCCTCTCCTGTTCTGGGGGTTGAACCCAGAACCTTCCCACTGAGCTACACTCCTAGTACTTTTTATTTTTTACTGTGAGACAGGGTCTCACTAAGTTGCCCAGACTGGGCTAGAACTTGCCATCCTCCTGCCTCAGCCTCTCAGGGATTGCAGGTGTGCGCCAGCATGCCCAACTTGGCTGGACTCTTCATTGTTCTCCAACCCCAACGATCTAGCATCATCTGAACTCAGGCTTCCTTTCCTCACCTCTCTCCGTCTTCTTACCCCAGCGGCTGCATAGGACGGGGATCACAGGTAGACCTTCAATAAACAGGAATCCTTAAAAGCTGGAAGAGAATCTTGCCATCTGCTGGTAAGTCAAGGAACTACATATCAAAGTTGCTGATAGAATTCGGTCTCGCAGTCTTGGCTACCTTGCCGTCTTCCACGGTGTATATTAATTACGCCGACCGCGAATTGAGCTTGGGCAAAGTGCGTCTGGCGACATTTGTCACTGGTGGCATATTCCACACATATTTACGGGGTCCTTCCCCTGTGCAAAGATAGATTTAACTCCTGGCTTCCAAGAGTCTGTAGTTTGGTAGCAGGGCTAAGAACATCAATAACTGTATTTGAATGTTTAACAAGCTTCACAGAGGGCTTGGTGGGTAGATATTTCTGTTCATGAATTAAATGCATTTTTCTGCATAAACAAACAAAAGCACCCAGCAGAATTCAGTACGGGGTGTCAGCGTAGGAGTTAGGGCCCTGCAGGACCTCTGGCTAACTCACAGTGACTCAATTTCTTTTCCTTGAAGAAAACTGAAGCCTTACTGACCACAAATGTTACGAACAAGTTAAATCTTTATGCAAAAACTTTATTAAAAATAACTCGGATGGCAAACACATGCTCCTCCCCACCCCCACCCCCAGGACCCCCGAAAGGACTCTCCAGGCTCCACAGAGGGTATCAGAGCCTTGAACAGGGTCTGGGTGCTCTTGGACTGAAAACCCGACAGAGTCACGGTTGTTTCTGGGTTTTCAGTAAGGAAATGTATTTCTTCACCCATTTGTCCTTCGGTTGAACACAGACCTTCTTGCCTCTCTTGGTCGTGAATCTGTGGAACAGATGCAGAGGAGTGAATACCAGGCCTTTGGCTTCCTGGGAGAAGACGGGGCGGTTTCCTGAGGAGCGTTCCCACCCCGCCCCGCGCCTCTGTTCCTCTCCCCTCTTCTCCGATCCTTGCCTTCCTCCCCACCGTCTCCCGGGAAACCACGATCCCAGGCCACCGCCCGCAGGAGTCATCCCAACAGATCTGATCTGCAGCCTGAACCCGGACAGTGACATGTAACGCTGTCAGTTTAACATCACGGCTTTCCTGAGACACAACGCACACGCTCACCCGCTTCAAGTGAGTGATTACACTGCAGTGGCTTTTACTATATTCACGGGTTATGGGACCACCACCAAGATCAGTTCTAGGACATTCTCATCACCCCAGCGAGGCACCCCGGCCATCAAGCCACTGGATTCGTAACCACATCGTTGAGGCATGCTCATTGGAGGCGGTTTCTATGTGATTCCTGTGGTCCTTACCATGCTGTGAGCTTATGAAAAGTGGACGCCCTGGTTAAAGTCTCTGAATCTCTAGCTTTAGCACCCCCAGGGCATTCAGAAGTGACCAGAGCCATGCCAGGGGCCGCACAGTGTCCACAGGGCTCTCAGGCTGGCCCTGGCCCGAGCGGGGGAAAGGAGCCAACAGAGTAGGAAAATAAGGGAGATGAGCAGCTTTGTGGCAGCTCCAAAGCATGGCTGCAAATTTCTTTAGCATTGCTCCCATTGGCGGGCGGAGACCTATACGGTATCAAAATACACAGAGAGTTTTACATTGTAAAAATATACTGCAGTAAAAGACACATTATCATGAATTCTCCTCAAACTGCTCCTGGCTTTGGACACACTGATACCATCGTCTCTCTCCTTCCTTCCTTCCTTCCTTCCTTCCTTCCTTCTTTCCTTCCTTCCTTCCTTCCCTTCCTTCCCTCCTTCTTTCCTTCCTTCCTTCCTTCTTTCCTTCCTTCCTTCCTTCCTTCTTTCC
>NW_004955456.1:14556259-14557604 GCF_000276665.1 Chinchilla lanigera
CTTTCATTATAATAAATTTTTTAAAAAAGAGAAGCAAAGGGAAGTATTCTGAGAGGGATTTATGGCAATGTGTCTTTCATTATAATAAATTTTTTTAAAAAGAAGCATTCACCATAGTTTCTGATCATACCACATATGTCCCCTCCCCGTGAATGGAAGCCACACTTAGAGACTGGCTGACTGGGAGGATATGGTGGACAGGATGCTATGTGACATCCAGGAGGGAGAGCACTTATTGCTGGAGGCTTGAGCCTTCTTGTAAGAAGTCCTGCCACCCTGGGCACCGTGCTGGAAGGAAGCCAAGCCAGCCGGGCAGAGACCGCATAGTGAAGAGGCTCTAGAGAAATGCCTGCCCCCCCGCAGCTGTGCCAACCTGGGCAGCCTCTGACTTCAGCCTCAAGAGCACCACCCAGCCAAGCCTTCTGGAATTCCTGGCTCACAGAAACCATGAGAAATAAAAAAAATTAGTGTCACCATAGGCGGTCACTCAGTTTTGGGGTGGTTTGCTAGGCAGCCATAGATAACTGATAAAGACCTCTTGCTTCCTTTTTGTAAATGCGGAGGCTTGGTGTGTCCAAGGTCACCGTGTTGATAGGTGCCAGAGTCACTGCTTTGCAAGCTGTTGGTTAAGCATGGATGTCTTTATTTTTATTTTTTAAATCTCAGTCATTTTATTATGAACCCTTTGTATTACGTGTGTCTACCTGATAAGTTGTTGAAAGTTCTTACCTTGTTTTTCTTTTATTCCCACGCCATACCGTCTGTTCAACCCCTTCTCTCCTCCCCATTTACAAAAGCTTTGTTTCTGTTTTTCCTTCTTTTCTCATTTGCATGGTTGCCTTTTTTCTTTTGTCCTTTTGAGACAGGGTCTCGCTATGCAGTTCAGGCTGAACTTGAGCTCACTTTGTAGCCCAGGCTGGCCTTGAACTCACAACGATCCTCCTGCCTCAGCCTCCCGAGTGCTGGGATTTCAGGCTTGTGTGCCATGACACCCAGCTATGGATGCCTTTAAAACTCTGGAAATCTACTCAAGACCTGAAGAAGAAGAACAGGGTGTTCTGAGCCCCGGGGCACCCTCTACCCTCTGGGCACCTCTGTGCCCTCTTCCCACCCTTAGCTCTGTGTCAAAGGCTGCCACTCAGGCTGGTCAGTGGAGCCCCCTCCCCCTGCCGCACCTTCTCTGCTATTCAGCAGCTCCGTGCCCGTGGGGAGCACAAGCTGGTGTCTACTTTGTATTTGCACTTAAATGTAGCTTCCATTTTTTAGTGCTTGCTGTATACAGATGCAGCGCTATACATATGATCTCTTTTATAGTTCTTTTTTTTTTTTTTTTTTTTTTTTTTTT
>NW_004955456.1:14558244-14570569 GCF_000276665.1 Chinchilla lanigera
TTCTTTCTTTCTTTCTTTCTTTCTTTCTTTCTTTTCTTTCCTTCCTTCCTTCCTTCCTTCCTTCCTTCCTTCCTTCCTTCCTTCCTTCCTTCCTTCTTTTCTTTCTCTTCCTTTTCCCCACACTGGGGATTGAACCCAGGGATTACAGGCATGCACCACCATAGTTATTTTATACCCAGCCCTTGGCACAGGGCCTGGCACGTGGTACAAGAGTCACATATGCTGTTGCAAAAGCAGGGTAAGGGAATTCCCAGATTCCCGTCCCAAAGTGCACCCTGCCACTGTGGGCTCTGCCCAGCACCTGCCCTTTAATGACGCAGCTGGTGCAGAGCCCCTGGGTGATACTTACATGACAGCCTGCTGGGAGCAGCTGCTCCTGGTCAGCTCGTACAAATGCACCCAGCTCCAAGGCAGCATCTTAGCGCTCTAGTTAAAGCAGAGAACTCGGCTATGTCACTGCCTCCTTTCAAAACAATGAGAGGGGGCTATCTGGAGACGTCCTTCCTGGGAAGGAGCCCAGGAACAGAAGGGCCCGGGACAGCTACATATGTGTGGCAGCTGCACGGTGGCCACCCAGCAACAAGGCCAGGAGAATGGGAAAGAGCAGGTGGGAGCTCCTCATGGCTACGTGAGCTGAGATCTCCCAAGTCCCTCCTGTCCACTCCCCTTTTGTGAGGCTGAGCGGTCCCTGAAGATAATTCTGGAGAATTTTATGATTGAAAACAAAAGTGGCTCTAGCGATCCAACCAAAGCAGCACAAGGCACTCCCCAAGGGAAGGTCGTGGCCACGGACCAAATATCACCCAGGACGAGCAGAGGGGCAACTGCACTATGTAGGCTGAATCAACATATTCTAGTTGAAAAAAACAAAAGCAGAGGAAGTTAAGCAATATTCTCATGAACTGGCCCAAGTTACTTCACAACCCCATTGGTTGTTCTAAATAGGTTTCTGGCTCTTGGGTGAAGTTTTGTTTCTCTTCTGATCGTTGCTTTCCTTTTAGTGAGGGCCGAGGGGTCTCAGGATGTCAGCCCAGAGCTGTCCAACCATGACCTTGGTGATCAAGGGCGACGCGAGTGCTGCGCCTGTCTCCTTAGTACCTGCCACATGGTGCTGGGCCCTCAGTGGTACCACAGCTGGCTGAGGGCCCTTGAGACAGCTCTTTTAATTTAAAGGATCCCTAGCCTGATAGTCAACCGGAGGTTGGAAAATATATACAATCCCCAGCCCTGTCCTGGACCACCAGGAAGGACACCCAGGATTCTATATTTTAGCAAGACCTGACTAAAATGGGGGGGGGGGTGTCTAGAAAGAGCCAGTGATATCTGCCAGAGCCTTAGGAAGGGGCAGAGCAAGACTTTTGGAATCTGTGCTCAGTTATTTCCACCCCCTGAACTGCCTCAGGGATTCAAACTCCAGACTTTAACGGGGGAATAGAAATATCTCCATAGAGATAGAGTTCAGTCCTTTCCTAACACATTCCATGTGGTCCGCCAGATTGTTTCCACTGCTTCAAGTTACTGTCATGGAGCTATGATCCCACCTGGGCACGGAGGTGCCCACCTCAGCACTCTGGCTGAGGCGGGAGGGTCAGAAGTTCAAGCCCTGCCTAGGCAACTTAGTCTCAAACTCAAAGTAAAAAAAATTAAAATGGGCTGGGGATGTAGTTTAGTGCAAAGGCCCTCAATCCGATCCCTAGTGCAGCAACAAACAAACAAACAGTCACTAGCCTCAGAGGAGTGAGAGAGCTAGGAGAGTCACGGAGTGAGGGCTGTGTCCTACACTCGTGGCTTGTCCTCCATGCAGACTGAGGGCGCTCTGGGCAGAAAGAGTTGCAAGAGTCCCCAGTAAGCAGGCGTTGGCTCACAGAAGCGAGCGCTGCAGAGACATACCCGGGACCCCAGCCATACTGGCCACAATTGTAGTTAACTCATACTCTTCCTCAGCCTGCATTTGCCCCATTTTGCTAGCCACTTTGGACACATAAGAGTTTTTTGTTTGTTTGTTTTGCAGTACTGAAGATTGAACCCAGTGCCTTTGCATAAGCTACATCCCTAGCCTTTTTTTATTTTAAATTTTAAGATAGTGTTTCACTAAGTCTAAATCTGTTTCCAAGCCTGGGCTAGAACTTCTGACCCTCCTGCCTCAGCCTGTCAGAGCACTGGGGTTACAGGTGTGCACCATGAAGCAGGCTACCAGCTTTTATTATAGTAAACAATTGCAGAATGCCAGGGAATCCATGGTTTACCTGGAGGGTACAAGAAATGCTAACAAAAAAGGAGAAAAGTTGATAAACTGGAGTTGATTAAAACTTGGATATAGAATTTTACCTGGATTCACTAAAAGAGCCAATAAGAGAGTAAAAAAGCAATCTCCATGGATACCTGGTGTGTTTCCTAATCCCCTGGGCGACTCCCAAGCAAGCAGGTTGACAGTCCACCTTGCCCATCCTGAGTCCCAAACCAGAGACCACCCCAATGCCCATCAGTAGTAGAATACAAAATAAATGATCATTCGTTAACACAGTACTCTTCCACTCAGCAGTGAGAATGGACTATAAGCACACACAACCATGGAGCTGTACCTCACGGCCTATTGCTGAGAAGCCAGGTAGGAAGAGTTCTGCAGGAGGAGTCCACATCGAGAAAGTACCAAGCGGAGAGCTATACGGAAGCTGGGATAATGATTACCTATAGAGAGCCCTTCCCAGTCCTCCTCATGGCCCAGGAAGTTATATTTGTAATCCCAGGGAAAAGTTATTGGAATTCTAGTGAGTTAATTCCAATCTACCACTTCCAGTGCAATCCATGGCGAGAATAAAGACCCTAAGGCGTATTTGTAGTGATGGGGAGCCGAGGGGTTGTAAGTCCAGCCACAACGATGGCCATCAGGAACAAAGGCCTCCACCCAGGGCTGAGCCTGGGTTTTATTAATTTGTGAAGAAAGGAGCACCCTGAGGATGAGTGACTGTGAGCATGACGGGAAGTAGGTGAGTGCTGTGAGCTGGGCCGGTAGGAGGCCCGAAATCACCTCTGCAATATGCAGAGAGAAGGATATGCAGACAAAGTAACCTGCCTAACACAACTGAGATAGTGTCTAATGTTCTGGGGTCGGTGCTTCAGCTCTGATGTGTAATCTTTCAAGCCCCAGGAAGTCATAGCCTCTATCTCAAGGCTCAACCCCAGCTGACAGCGTGGAGCATTGGCTGTTGTCCCGGCTCATACATGGGAACAACGGGGGCGGGTGGTTCTGGGGAAACACGCCTGCCATCTTCAAAGACTATCATCAGTGCCTCGGTTGGACCGATATGCGCTGTTTAAAGCCAAATGAGGGGATAAGGAAAAGTCCCAGCCAGCTCTGTTCATATCAGTACATGGAAATAGGATCAGGCTCAGCCAGATGGAGACAATTGATCCTCCTTCAAGCAGTCACCCCAGTGGTCCTCCACAACGATCCTTCAGGGACGGTGACCTGGGCCCAAGGAGCAGGGCTGGGGGACTCTGTCCCCTGAGCTGAGTGCTGATCAACGTTGCACCATTGTGAACTATTGTGCTGTTTGGATCCGCAGACTTTTCTGTACGTACACTCTCTACCCTGGGAATAGGCCTCAAGGTTGGCTCTGCCCAAGCTTTTTCCAGGAGCCAAAGTGACTGTGTGGTTAAACGAAGCTATCAGAGAATGAGGCAAGTCATGCCTGGCTAGATTTGAGGCAGCAAGGGCCAGAAAACTCCCTCCCAAACCGTCAGTCGCTAACACAGAAAGGAAATACAATCGAGCCCCGACATTCACAGCATCCAGCGTATAGAACAATCGCCAGCTGCCTGGGAGACATGCAGCTCTTCTCGATTCTTTGTTTTGAGACCTCTTTCTCTGGGCGGTATTGCCCCAGCAATATGGCGGTTGGGCAGTGTCTACAGCTTGCTGACTGCATATGCATGACCCACCAGACTTGAAATCGTTTAGGAGATACAAAGCCAGGAGGAGATTTCCAGGGAAAGTGGGACACAGAACATTTTTTCCTCCCAGAATCAGGAAACAGAGAGGCCAAAACAGTTATATCTACAAAGTAGTGATTGCCCTTGATAAAGAAGTGGAAAGAATGGAGAGAGGGTGGAGTGGGAGCCAGGAGGAGAGAAGCTGGGTGGAGGGATCCTGGGTCCTCCTGTGTCTGCCTGGGGCTCAGCATCCCCTCCTGCCCAGGGATAGTCTGTGTGTCAGCCACCTTTCCATGATTATGACAAGTATGGGACACAGTCATCTTATAAAGAGAAAAAGTTTGTTGTGTGTTATGGTCTTAGACGTTCCAGTCCATGGTTGAGTGGAAGCTTTTAGGCCTCCGGTAGTTGTGCCAAGACTTGGCAATGGTGAGGTCTGCATGGTGAAGCGAAACTGCTCACCTCAGGGCCAGAAAGAAAAAGACAGGAAGTAGAAGAGCCAGGAGTCTCAGTATGTCCTTCAAGAGAGGCACCCCCCCCAATGACCTAAAGACCTCCCACTAGACCCCACCTCTTAATGTTTCCACCACCTCCCCAAAGGACCATGAACCTTGAGGGGACACTTACCTAAACCACAGCCATTGGTAACAGAACAATTTCCCCTAAAGCCTGCCTAGATGCACGGCTTTCTCAGGAAGAGACTTCCACGTGTTCTGAAGGGGTTGCTTGGAAATGAACATGCTTATAAATTTGAGAAGTTGTATAACCACCCTTTGGATAAAGTTGTTCAACCTGGAGAAGCAAGGTCAAGGAATTCTCTGGAATCCTTCATTTTGCAAGGTTTGAGAATTGGTGCCCAGATAGAATTTCAGCATCTTTAGCAACAAAACATGTTGCTCAGCCAAAAAAGATAAATCCCAGAGATGTCTCCCAGAAGCATCTGTTTCCCAGAAGGAGGAGAGGATGGGGAAGGAGAAAGAGGAGAGGCTGTCACTTCTGAGAGCTCCTGGCTGGGGTGTCCTGGGCAGAGATCCCATTGTCACATGGCCATCCAGAAGGATCATCTGTTCGGTAGTGGGATGGAGCCCTGGTGCCTCCAGCAGGGAGGCTGACTGGTGGGGAGAGGAGAGGAGAGGAGAGAAAGTCAGGGGACAGAGGACAGAGGAGAAAAGGGATAATGAAAGCTAAGGAGAGTTCAAAGTGTCACGCAGGTGCGGCTTTATGGTATCCTCACCTTTATCTTGCAGCTCCACCTGCCACCTAGAAGAAGAGGTGACAAGAACCAGATCTCAACTCAGCAGGTGCCTCTGGGCAGGGGTTCCAGAATCATATATATTGAAAGCCAGGTTAAATAACCCTAAGTTATTCCAGGCTGATCAGGCCCGCAATCTCCCAAGCGAGTGGACAGTGAAGGCTTAAATAAATGAGACAATGGAACTGATTTCAGGGCTCCAGGAGGGACTAACTCTCTTATAGCTTCAATATTCTCTGAGTTAGCCAAAGACTGCTCTGGGCAGCCCGTATTTATTTGGTTTTCAAACAAAGGAGGATACTCAAGAAAACATGGGAATCTTGCGGGACCTTGGGAGAACTTTCCCAAGTAGTAAATTATGTCAATGAGCAGAACTACCTTATGCTGAGGTTGGTATTTATTGTAGGAGTGTGGAGCCCGCAGCTGCAGTCTCCCTGTAGTTAATTGGGGTTGGAGCCAAACTTCCTCAGTTGACTTTTTATCTTGTCAGACAAGGTGCCTAAGCTTCAGACAACTCACAAGTAAACACAGAAAGCCAATTGGCTAATATTAAATTCTACTCAGAGCCACTTTGTAGTGGTTCCCAACAACATACCCAACCGGGTGCTCTGTGGCTGGTTGAAGTCTAAAGTCCCTCTGTTCTGCACAGTCCCCTGTCTACCATGGAGAAGACAGAGACTGTCCACCCTGGCTGGGTATCATGGTCACTTGGGAAACATTTATGAAATGCAGATTTCTGGGCCCCATCTTGAGAGAGTCTGTGTCCATGAGTTCGGGCCCAGGCCCAAGAATCTGATCCTTACAGCTTCAACACTGATACAAAAGCTCAGGCAGAGCTGAGAACTATTGTTTTGTATTCTCTTCCATCTCCCACTGCTGAGGCTCAAGGACTTGCCTTTGGTCTCTTTTGACTCCCGGTCCTAGGTTACAATGGTACCTTTGGACTTACCAGCTATATTACTGCTGAAGAGCTTTCATTCACTTTTCATGAGTCATATAGCAGGCTTTGCTGAGGGAGAGGGGACTCTCCCAAACTCAGACTAATTTTGCCTAACTTGGTTACAGACTGAACCAAATCTCATGCACGAATACCTGATTTAGTCCTCAGGGTGGATCTATAAAAGAGATACTTCTATTATACCCATTTTACAGATGTGGAAACTGAGGTGTGAGGGGTCAAAAAACTTTCTCCAGCATCACACAGCCAGAAATGAATGGTGTTGGGATCAAATCCAGATCTGGCTGATTCCTGAGTTTAGGTTCTTCTCCTTCCTTCTCTGTCTCTGTCTCTGTGTTTGTGTGTGTGTCTCTGACTCTGTCTCTGTTTCTCTCCTTATTGTCATTTAAACCAGTGACTTGATTTGGGTTCTTCCAGAGCCAGACCTTGCGATAAAGTTTCTGGAGGGTGCAGTTAATTTAGGAGAGACATCAGCAGGGAAGGAAGCAACCAATAAGAACAGGGCACCATCAAGGACTGACTAAGAAACACAGAAACTATGGCAGATGGTGTAAAGCACATGCTCCAGAGTTATCTCAGCCCAGGGGCAAGGGAGCTGGGATGGTTGTACACCACTGATATATAACCATCAGCCATTGATGAAGGCAGCCTTGGGGGTGTTAACTTACTGGCACCTCTGGTCTAATATAGCCAAGCCCCCAGGTGCTGTGAGGAAGGTTGTGTTGGCAGCTTTAAAAAGAGAAGCACACTAACTGGGGCAGCCCAAGGGAGAGTAGTGTGGGCATATACAGACTCCGATTGACATGACTACAGCCATCTTGGGTAACAGTCACCAGAGGAGCCTAAGTCACTTTTGTTTTTTAACTTCAGAATAATTCTTTTTTATTTTAAAGAGAATTAAAAATAGTAAAAAATATTATAAATGATACAGAATTTCACTAAACAAGATGATAGGAATTCAACAATGGTTGTTATATCGCATATCCTTGTCTTCAAAGTAGTTGCTCAGATTACCACATATAAGCATGCAAAATTGGTCAAAAAAATGTAAGCATTGACTGTTCCTTTCAAAAGACCAGTAGAAATCAGCGGTACAATTATCCCAGCTATCCTGTATATGTATGTTTACATTTTTTCCCTTCCTTCTTTCTTTCTTTTTCTCCTTTCCCTTGCCCCAGTTGTCCCTTCCCTCTGGGCAGTTTCTTTCCCTTTCACAGTATCTATTGTACCTTCTGGATTTTATTTACTCTTTCAGGTTCTTACCCTAGAGATACAATGTGATGTTTATACATGTGGGTCTGATTTATTTCACTTATGACTATAGTCTCTAGTTGCATCCATCCACCTATAAAAGCCTCAAGTTTACATTTTTTAACAGCAACTTCAGAATAATTCTATTTGGCTCCTTTAAAAAGTCCAATTTAAATTCTTATTGGGATTATGTTGAATTTAGAAAGTATTTTTGGAGAAATTTGAGTACATTATATTACCATCCCATCTGAAACACTGTGCTTCTCCATTTGTTTAGATCCTCTTTGTATTCTGAATTAGGTTCTTTAATTTCTTCAGATATGACTTCTAAGTCAGTGTTTTCCTGCATAGTTCCCTAGGAAACTATATTCTGCCAGTTTGTGTCTTTTGACTGGTGAATTGAGACCATTAACATTGATGGTTTATATCTGATATATATTGACTTACCCTTGGCATGTTATTTTCCTGTTGTCCCCTTGTCCCCCTACCTCTGTTTTTTTTTTTTCCTCCAGTACCGGAAACCGAACTCACGACCTTGCGCTTGCCAGGCAGGCGCTTTGCCGCTGAGCTAAATCCCCAGTCCCCCCCCCCACCTCTGTTTAATTGTTTTCCTTGCCTGATGGATTCCTTCTGTTGGGGTTCACGGAGTGGTAGTCCTTTTTATCTCTTTCTACAATGTCCTTCAAAACATTTTGGAGTGCTGGTTTGGTGGTCATAAATTTCCTCAGATGTTCTTTGTAACGGAGGTATCTTATTTCTCTATCAGGTTTTTTTTTTTTTTTTTTTTGTCTTTTTGAGACAGGGTCTTGCTATGCAGATCAGGCTGGACTTGAACTCACTTGTAGCTTAGGCTGGCCTCTAACTCAGAACAATCCTCCTGCCTCAGCCTCCCAAGTGCTGGGATTACAGGCATGAGCCACCACGCCCAGCCTATCAGTTTGGAAGATAGTTTTGCAGGGTACATCAGTCTGGGTTGGAGGTTGTTTTCTTTCAGGGCATGAAATACTTAACTCCAAACTCTCCTTGATTTGAGGGTTTGTGCTGGGGGGTCAGCTGTGATTCTGGTGGGCTTTCCTCTATAGGTGATTTGTTTCTTTTCCCTAACAGCTTTTAAGAATCTATTCTTGTGTAGAATCTCTGCAGTCTTGACTATGATATGCCTGGCTATAGATTTTTTTGATCATGGTTAATTGGAGTTCCATATGCCTCATCATCTGTATGTCAAATTCTTTTTCCCTGTCAGGGAAGGTTTCTGCCATGATGTCTGTGAACAGCTTTTTAAAACGTTATTTGTGCTATATCCTGCTTTTTCATTGATTCATCAATCTTAAGTTATTCTTCTTTGCCTTATCTAGCAGCTGCTGGATTGATTTCTCATGGTCCCTTGCTACTTTTAAGAAATCTTTCTTTTCAGGATTGCTAACTCCAAGCCTATTTTCTATATCTGAGATCCTGTCCTCACATTGGCTTAATCTGTTTTTGGTACTTTCAATGAAATTTTTATTCTCCTGGATATCTGTTTGAATCTGCCTTATGGATTCCATTTCCTTCCTATCCTGAACATTCATGGCTTCCATCATTTTCTTAAACTCCTCTTTTTTTCTGTCTGTATCTGCTCTACAGTCACTAGGCGTGGTTTTTACTGTGGACACCATCTCTGCAGTTACCTGAAAAATTATTTCTGATTTGATTTTTTCTAGAGCCTCATTCAATTGCTTTGTTGTTATCACTGCAAGAGGCCAGGTGGGTGGCTTCCTGATTGTTCCAGCTCACTACTCCCCCTCCCCCAGTTTGGCTTTGGTGAACTGGATGTCTGGAGTTGCATCTTGCTTAAGTGTCTTCTCATTTTCTTTTCTTGTTAGTTTAATACCTGGCGTGATGCTTGTAAATTGCCTATGGTGCGTTGCTTTATTCCTAGTATTTAGAACCTATAGGAAATGCCTACTTCTCTGAGGTATCTTCTAGGTGTAGCTGGTTTTTGGTGTGTGAGTCTGTTGCAAGATCCTAGATCTTCAATTTGTTGGGGAGGAGAAGTTGCTCCCTATTTGGCCCAACACCTAGTTCTTTGGCACTGTGCCACAGTATTTTCTATGATCCTTAGTCAATGTCAGTCTTGGACTACCGTGAAGAACAGCTGTTTAGAACAGTTATGTCACTTTTGGCTAAAGTGGTACAATCAACAACAACAACAACATGAAACACAGCCTAGAAAGTGACAAACTGAACTAATCATTAATTTGCCACCTTTAGCAATATGAACTAGATTTGTGGTTACATAACAAAATCTAAAACAAACCAGAAATTATGTGTTGTATACAAGTCCTTAATATGACAATTTTAACCTCAGGGATTAAAATTTCAAAGGGGTTAGGGAAAAAATAGAGAGGTAGAAGAAGAAAAAGAAGAAGGAGGAGAAAAAGAAGAAGAAGAAAGAGTAGGAGGAGGAGAAGGAGAAGAGATTAGACATAAGGCTGGAGGACAAAGGGGGATCATACAAATTTTTTGAAGAAGACTAGAGAGAAATAGAGAAGGAAGAGATAAAAAGAAGAGCAGAACACAACCACAACCATAAAGAGAGGCTGGGGATATAGCTCAGTGTCACAAGTGCCTGCCTGGCAAGCGCAATGTCCTGAGTTTGATTCCCAGTACAAAAAAAACCAAAATAACAAAAAAACCACAAAGAGGCTAGAAATAAAAAACAAGATTAAACAATGAAGGAGACAAAAACAAAAACAAAACCACCACCACCAAAACAACAACAACAACAACACAACAAAGTGAATGAGAGAGAGAGAAAGTCCACTTCCAGGTTTGTCTCTGCTGTCACTGGTAGACAACATGTGGAGACAGAGTCCTGATCCGTGTTGATTTATCCCAGCAAGTCAGCAGTAGCTTTTTGGTGAGGTAGTGGATAATCTCAGCGAGCCTGCATCTTCTGATGGAGACCAGAGTCATTCAGCCTGCAGCCATCAGCACATTGTCCATGGGCCTGATCCCAACTGGGAGCCACTAGATGGAGCCAGCAGCTAGTCCATTCTGAGCTCAGCTGGCTCCTCTCCAAGATGGCTCCCAGCCAATTGCTCTCTCCCATGTGGGACAACTGAGCCCTCAGCACTCACCACCAGTTAGTGCAGTCCTTCATGTCCACTGCTCCCCTCCACTGCTGCATCTCTCTGTGGAGGCCTCTGGGGTTACCAGCAGTCACTGTGTGTCCTCAGGTTTCAATTGCTCCTCCTGCTCAGTGAGTTTCATCTCAGGCAGAAGGTGCCCCTGGCTACCTCCTTCTTCTTTGTTGAAATTTCCCTCTTTGCTCTCTCCATGGGCTTTAACTCATGCTTCAGACCCTTCCTGGGTCCAGGGGACCCATTTCCTCCTTCTTGTCTTTCTCACATTGCTACATTCCAGTAGCTGGATGGTGACTCTCAGAGAGGCTCTTTCTCTGCTGCTTATCTCTCCACCTGAAAAGTACAAATACACAAAGCCATTAGGGCAGTGTGTGGGGCTTTATATCTAGACCCCTCCAGGGATATGCCTGACTTTTTGAATAAAGCAGGTGCATGAACCTAGAGGCTCTGCACTGAGAACATTTTTTTATCTTTTATTTTGAGACACAAACTTGCTAAATTTCTCTGGCTGGGCTGAAACTTGTAATCCTCCTGCCGGAGAGTCCCGGAGTGCTGGGACTGCAGTCTTGCACTGATACTCATAGTTTAAATACACATCTGTTTCTGACCAAATTGTGGGGATCCAATTGGTCTTGCTGCTGCCCAGGACTAGGCTTCTATCAGTAAGTACCCCAGTAATCGGCACCCTGTGCGATCTTGGATCTTCCATCTTGTGTCACTTAAGGCTGGTCCTTACATACTAGAACAGGTTGTTTCAGAAAAGGGGAGCATGCTGATACCTCCTGTATATTAGTTTTATGATAAAAGTGATAAATGCATGTAGCAAAAAAGCACTTGCATCCCCAAAAAGTATAACACAAGAATGTATCTCCTCCATCCCTGGCATCCCCAGCCTCCAGCCCTGAGTTACCACAGACAACCATTAATGACAGATTGTCCATCCAGCAAGTTGCTTATCATATCTATACCTTTTTTTGCACAGATACATTCATCAGCACACACTCTTATGCACCTTTTTTTTGTTTGTTTGCTTAATATATATCTTGACTTCATTCCCTGCAAAATGGACAATTGTGGCCAGTTTCCACAGATAAAGCAAAAATAACATACACCTCCCTGCTCTGTGGAATTGGAAGCACTAAGTCCTTGGTTGTGTGTGGTTAACATTTTAACAGATGCTACAAGGTCATCCTCTAACAAGGGTGCTCCTGCTCGTTATTGCTTCTCTAACTCTCAGAGGCACCCCCGTCTCTATCCTGAACTACATGACCTGCTTCAGTCATCTTATTATAGACAGCTGAGTTAGGTAGAAATGTTATAGGCAGTCAGACAGGGCTGGGCCCTCGACAGAGTCAGGGCAAAATGAAAACTTATTACGACTGTGGCCAGAGATGCATCTGTTGGAAATCAGGCCTCAAGATAAAGACAAAACGACCAGGCCTAAGAGAGGTGATAACACCTGGTCTAATGTAGTATAGATAGACATCAGTTATCTTAGTGGGTGACTAAGACCCTTGGACTCATTCTTTCCTGAGAAGTTCTTTGTTCTTTCCATATGCACTTGCTATGTGACTTGCTTCACTATTGGATCAATATTAACTAACTGGCTATACTTATAACCTTATTGGTTGATTTTGACTGTAACCCATGTTGTACCTACATGGTTGTGCTCTATAAAACTTCCCCTGAGAAGTGAGGTCCTCAGCAACCTACTCAGGGGTCCTCCTAACTCTCAGGAGCTGTGTCTCCCTCTCAATAAATATTTCCTACTCTTTTTTTTTTTTTTTTTTTTAATTTTTTTTTTAT